>NC_142882.1:47983750-48294000 GCF_051225735.1 Oryctolagus cuniculus | reverse complement strand
ATCACACAAGGGCACTCATAAGCACCTTAGAACAGTCTCCTTCCAATGTTTTCTTCCTCTTGACTATGCTATTGATGTCATATAGCTTAATTGTAAATAAACAATAAACTCCAAAATTTATTGTTTTTATTTCATTTATTATCCTTAAAAATTATAACTAAGAAAAGTTCATGGTTTACAATGACCATGTAAATTCATCTTTTACTACAGTCAGCATTTCTTTGTAGATCCAAGTTTTTTGCCAGTATAGTTTAATTCTGACTCAAGAATCTTTCATTCAAAATCACTTAGGATGAAGAGCTTTTGTCAGTCAGTCTTCCCAGCTTTTGTTGGTCTGAAAAAGTCTTTGTCCCTTTTAGTTTAAGATTATTTTTTTGCTAGATAGATAGTTTTAGATAAAGAGGGGTTTTGTTCTCAAATCTCAGCACTTTAACATTTCATCCACTTTTCCTCTCGCTTGAATAACTTTATTGTTTTTAAGCTTTGCTTATTTGTTTATTTCAAAGGCAGAGAGAGCAAGAGCTAGAGGGGGGAATGGTGAGGGGAGAATCTCATGCACTGATTCTCTATCCAGATGCCTGCAATTGCTTTGACTGCCCCCAGCCCGTAATTCAGTGTATGTTTTCCTTATGAGAGACAGGGTCCCAACCACCGGAGCCTCCTGGGAACAGTTCTGGGACTCAAACACAGCCACTAAAATATGGGATGCGAGTGTCCCAAATAGCATCGTAACTGCTGTGCCAAATGCAAGCCCATAGCCATAAATATTTTAGTGGAAAAGCCTGTAGTTCTTTCCTTTGTTCCTACCTATGTAATGAATCTGTTATCTTCTGAGTTCTTTTATGATTTTGTCATTATCACTATTTTCCTGCAATTGGATTCTGATATGCTTTGGTGTGCTTATTCTACTTGCAATATTTATTGTTTGTCTGTTTATCCAATTTGTGGTTTATTGAGTTTTTTTGGATGTGTAGCTTTCACCAAATTTAGAAATTAAGTGGGGAGCCGGCGCCGTGGCTCAATAGGCTAATCCTCCACCTTGCGGCGCCGGCACACCGGGTTCTAGTCCCGGTTGGGGCGCCGGATTCTGTCCCGGTTGCCCCTCTTCCAGGCCAGCTCTCTGCTATGGCCAGGGAGTGCAGTGGAGGATGGCCCAGGTGCTTGGGCCCTGCACCCCATGGGAGACCAGGAAAAGCACCTGGCTCCTGGCTCCTGCCAGGATCAGCGCGGTGCGCCGGCTGCAGCGGCGGCCATTGGAGGGTGAACCAGCGGCAAAAGGAAGACCTTTCTCTCTGTCTCTCTCTCTCACTGTCCACTCTGCCTGTCAAAAAAAAAAAAAAAAAAAAAAAAAAAAAGAAATTAAGTGGGGGCTGGCATTGTAACGTAGTAGGTTAAGCCTCTGCCTGTGGTGCCTGCATTTCATAAGGGCGCCAGTTCAGGTTCCAGTTGCTCCTCTTCTAAGCCAGCTCTCTGCTTAAGGCCTGGGAAAGTAGTGGAAGATGGCCCAAGTCCTAGGGTCCCTTCACTGATGTGGGAAACCTGGAATAAGCTCCCGGCTCCTGACTTCATATTGGCCCATCTCTGGCCGCTGTGGCCATTTGAGGAGTGAACCAGAAAATGGAAGACCTTTTTCTCTATTTCTCCCTCTCTCTCTGTAACTCTACCTCTCAAATAAATAAAATCTTTAAGAAAAGAAATTAATTGATGATTATTGCTCTAAATATTTGTATATAGTCTTTTGGAATTGCCACCTATTCAGCAACAGAATCAGGGAATCCGTAGGGAGAATAGCACTTTCTCCATGGAATCCCCAGACCTCTAGTATTTGGTCCTGACAATTTTGGCTACTTGAGTGTCTTAGAGGTTTAAAGAATAAAAATTGATGTCTCACAATTCCAGAGGCGGAATAGTCCAAGGTCAGGGTGTCTGCAGATACGGGGTCTGGTGGTGGCCCTTTCCCTGGCTTACAGGCAGCTGCATTCTCCTAGTATCCTCACACGGTCCAGTGAGCTCTCATCACTTTCTCTTTTTCTAGAGCCACTAATGCCATAATGAGAGCTCTGTATCATGGAAACCCAAGGTCTACCCCCTAGAAGTCTCACTTCCTGTCACCTTCCCACTGGGGGGCAGGGTTTAAAACAGAAAACCCTGCTTCCATTCTGCTGGGGACTGCAGCTCTGTGCTGCCTGCTATACAACCTGAGTCTGTTTACTTGTATATTCTATAAAGCCACAGAGGAGCCCAGTCCTTTTGTTTTGTTTTGTTTTGTTTTGCATAACGACCAGGAGTTAAAGTACCCACATTCTTCTTCATACATTAGATGTCACTATATGATATAGATTTGGAGCTTTAAAGGCCATTAATAATCAATTGATATTTTGAATATAAATGGATAAATTGTGCTAATTGCAGTACTAGACACTGTACTCACTCTGACTCATTTTCATAAGTACTGAGTTACTTTTGGATAATGATTTTTGAGCTGTATTATCATTAAAAGTCAAGAAAGGCAGAAGATACATCGAAGGTTAGTTATCTCTGCTTCTTGATCTTGAAATTAAAAAAAAAAAACTCAAAAGTTGCTTTCTGATTTTCGTTTTCATCAGAACCACTTCATCAAATCTTAGGTAAACCTTTAGGTACAATCTTTTCCAAACATACCGACAAGCATATTGAAATATTAAATGGACTTCTAGCATCTGTGACTGGCTTGAAATTATTTCAGGATTTTTCTTTTCCTTAATTTTTTGTATTACATTGACCATTCAATGCAATGCCTAGGGTCACACACAAATTTGGTTTGCAATAGTTTAGACACTAAATCGGGTCTCACAATAAATCATTTAAAGTGTTTAATCTTTTAAACAATTAACCCTATCCATGTGAGTTTATTGATCGTTTGGTCAACTCACTTCATTATATTAAGACAGGAGGTGTTTGTCTACCAATTTCCATATTTTCCTTTACCTAGATATTAACTTTTTGTAAATCTAAGTTGGGAAAATGGGTGCATGAAGATCTCTGAAGTCTTGAATGCTTATTGGGATTATTTGGATGCTTACAAAGAACAATTATGAAGGATTTTTTTAATTAAAGAATTTCATAAGTATTTGAGGCTACCCACACATTCACTTGTATCATGTACAAGCCAGCAGGTGGCAAACTTGAGATTTTGTTGTACTACTGCTCTTGTTGAAGATTTAAAAGTATTGAACCATCTCTCAATGGAGCTCTTAAATAACTCTTTGTTCTATAATGATGTTAGGAAAATTAAGTCCTTGAATTGCAGAGCCACTAGGCTTGGATAGCAATATACTTTATTTAGTTTTTTCTTGATTTAAGGTTTATCCTATAATTCTTTTTCATTTAAATCATTTTAAAGGATAACAATACTATATAATTTGTCAGCTTAAACTGACTTTTCATTCTTGATTTCTATGATTATGAGGAAGTTGTTGGTGGATTTGCATTTACTTTGGGAGAATCTTTATATCATTCTAAAAAGTTTATAAAACACACTGTGTGCACAGAAAAATGTAAAAAATTCTTTGGAAAATTCTTACATTGACAATCTTGTCTTAAAAGAAAGAAAAGTAATTTCTTCTACAGGCAATGGTTGTTTTTCTTTTATTCCAAAAAATATTACTGTTCTATTGCAGTTTGTTGATAGTTACTTATAAACAAAAATGAGTTTAATGTGCAATTTAATTTTCCAATGTTTTGGATTTTGCCTCAGTTAGCCATAATTAATCAAGGTTGATTACATTCAGGAATAAAATTAGGCTTTATGATATTTAAATAAACTCATTTACATACATCATATCCAGAGGTGAAAATTAAACCATAATACATGAGTTGTTCATTTTTTCTTTGTGAAACTCATCTGTTTAACTTCACCTCTATGTTCTCTACAAAAATTAATTTTCCTTCCAATAAGTATTATCTCCTTCCAACATGTTTGCATTAATCAATTTGTGTTAATAATTATTGCAACCTATTATTCTCTTCTTAAAGGGGAGAGAGAATTTTACAAATGAAAGCAATTGCTGAAGACATGCAAATGTAAGTAAATGTGAGTGCTTCATGACTGCAAATGAGATGGAAATGTAAGATGATTTCTACAATACATAAATAAATACATTATGTTTCATTAAAGTCACAAACTATTTGAGGTATTCTACCAATTGGATCATTGATGGTTGGTTCAAGAGGTGGAAAGTTATCCTACAAATTATCATTCAATACAAATGGTTACATTGTTCTCCAAATATTGCAATAGCTGAAGACCCTTTAGGGTCTAATCACACACCATTCTTCTTTGCTATTTTTATTCCTTAAGGGAAGACAGCTCAATTTTTTAGATTCTAGAATTTGTTTATATTTTAAGGGAAATAAATTATAGTATAAAATTGACTTAGTTCTATGAAACAAATCCAGCATCAAATTTATGAAAACTAAAACTGGTATAAATGCTACAGAACTTAGGCTACAAGTCACTTCACATTTTCTACTTTGATGCTTTAAAGAAAACCTCTAGGGTGGGCATTTTGCTTATGGTTTAATTTCTACTCCCACATCCCATATGGGTGTGTCCTGCTCCTGGCTCCTGATTTCAGCTTTCTGCTAATACAACTAGGGAGGCAGCAGGTGATGGCTCAAGTAGTTGGATCACTTGTACTCACATAGGAGACCCAAACTGAGTTCCAGGCACCTGGTTTTGACCTAACCCTACACTGGTGATGCCTGGTGTTTGGAGAGTGAACCAAGAGATGGGAGCATTCACTTTCACCACCACCACTTCTTTCAAATAAATAAATAAACAATTCTTTAAAGCCTCTGATCACAGAGCCTGCACTCATTGGCCTGCAGATGTTTGAAGATCAAGTGTTCTAGTGCTGTGACCCCAGCTCAGGAGTTTAGGAGACACGTGCCCTAGTGCTCTGTACCCTACGTCCCCCGGACTTCCTTCCATTTTCCTTCTACCCATCTCCAACTTGAGAACCCAGTGTTGTGGAGGGATGACCCACACACCAACACCTGCCCTTATCCCCTCTCTATGTGGATCTCTTTGATGGTCTCCCTTGAGAATTTTCATGGGGCAACATCAGGGACATGGAAATAGGGATCTCGCATTCCCAGACATCTGGAGGTGCACAGGTGTGGAAGACAACCACGCCAAGCTAGGCCCGTTCATTAATCGTTCCGACAAGGGTAGATGTCAAAATAAGCAGTGCACTGGGCCATACTACATATTTTTAGTGTATGTGCTGCCTAAGCGAGCACAAAGACTATATATTTTTAACTAATGCTTTTTTCCGACGTAGTCAGCAAGGATACCACAATCCGAGTCCCACCTCCGCTGGGTCCAGCAGCTCATCCCTAGACAGGAGCTGAGCTCCAGGCAGCTGGAGAGGCGCAGAGACCCTGCCCCAGTGAGTGCCGCCCCAGGCCTCATCCCCGTGGGACCCCACAGGTGACAGGTCCTGCTGGCCGGGAGAGAGGCCGTTCCGGACCGGCAGGCTTGGGTCCAACTCTTCTGCACAAGGAAACCACTGGGTAGGGGACTGCTCTCCATCCCCTGCCTTTCTCTGCTCCCGGTTCCCCAGCCCCGCATTCGCGCGGGAGCAAAGTTTTTGCAAGGAATGAGCTGGGCGTTGACGTAGGCAGCCCTCCACGCCCATTTGGAAAAAAGCCCGGGCAGGAGCAAAGCGAGGACACGCGGAGGAAGGGCCCGCGTGGACGCCAGGCCAGGGTCCCGGGCGGGGCAGGTGGAGGCTGAGCCAAGTCTCTTCGGCCCCAGAGCCACGAATACATCCGGCATTTCCCTCCTCCGTCCACCTCCTAAATCCCAATGAGGTCATAGCAATGAGAGAGAATCAGATCGAGAGAGAGGGGGAGGAAGAGGACGACGGCGAGGGAGAAGACACCCAGACGGAAAGAGGCCATCAGACAAGGTCGCTTCTCCTGGAGACACGGCGACTGCCGGGAGCGTGGTGCTGAATTCCATCCGCCCGCGCTGCTTGGGGACCTGGGACTCGCGGAGGCGCCGCGCGTGGCCACGAAAACAAAGGAGACGAGACGAGAGGGGGCCGGAGGGGCACAGCTCCACGCTCCCGCACGGGCAGGGAAGGGAGCCGGTCGGGTCCCGGGAAGCTCCAGCGGAGCTGCGGGCGACGGCAGGACTCTGGACAGCGCCCGCGAGCCGGGCTCCGCGCTGCCCGCGCGCGATCCGCTCCCGGCTCCCAGAGCCCCGCCAGCTCCCGGATTGCGCCCGCCAGCGCGGCCAGAGCCCTCTGCGGTGCCCGTCTGGACGCGCCAGGGGGTGGGGCTGCCTTTTCTGCCCGGGCCCTGCGCGTGAAGAGGGGGTCTCTGGTTCTGGAAATCCAGCCCCGGTGGACCATGTTTCTCTGGTGAAGAAAGAAAAGTTTGGGGATCTGCTGGGGGGTGGTGGGGTGGGGTGGGGAAGAGGGACGGAGGTTAGCGGAAGAAAGAAGGTGGAAGGTTGCTTTCCCTCTCTGCTCTGCGAGGAACGATGACCGAGGAAGCATGTGCACCAGCGGCCAGATTATCGGGAGCCTCCTGGTGCTCTCTGTGCTGGAGATAGGACTGGGGGTGTCCAGCGTGGCCGTGGGGGCGGTCAGCTTCAGCCTGGCCCTCCGAGAGCACAAGCCGCAGCTCGGAGACTCGTCCCCGGTATGGAGCGGGGTGTGTGTACGTTGAGCCATTTCACTCTCTCTTTACCTCTTTACGGTGACGGGCAGCGTGCGCGCGTGAGTCACTCCCTCCCTGGGATGCAAAATCAGAGACCTCCTGAGGCTCGCATGCAGGTTCCTGTTGGCAAGCCAGGCTGCTTTACGTTGTCCTTTTGTTTATTTGTGTGTTTTTTTTTTTTCTTCTTTGGACTTAAGACCACATTTTAAATGGCTTTGTTTGAAGTTGGGGGCGGGGGTCAGTTCTCACTGACTGATTTTGCCAGGTTCTGTCCAGTGGTTGGTTAGCACAGTGCGCCTGTCAAGGGCAGACTAACTTAGCCTTTTGTTCCTCATAAAACAAGGAAAATCGAAATGCGAGTTACATCATTTTCCTATACTAGGAACATGCAGGGACAGTTACGCAGTTATCTCCGGGTAACCGTGCCCAGGGTGCACCAAAGCTGACACTGATGTGACAGGAAAGCGGTGTGGTCTGGAGTGAGAGAAGGGTGTGTGTGTGTGTGTGTGTGTGTGTGCATTTCATATCCCCCAAAGAAACTGTTCCTGTGAGCAGCTTTCAGGTACTTCTCTGAAAACTCTTGTGCAAGTTCTAGGTAGGAAGCGAAACAGCAATGGTAAGAGATGTCCAGATTCCAATCGAAGGCTCACTCAGCTTACAGGGTCTCTGTAATGCCATCATTCTCTGGGTCAGTGGGCAGACCCAACAAGTTTAGTGTTTATTTACTTAGGGTGAATCTCAAGAGAAGCCTTAGAGAACCAGTCCTGCCTAGGAGAAATAAAATAACTGCACTATTCCTAGTGTGGAGCTAGTTTTGAAAAACAGATTTTTTTTTTCCTCTTCTCTTCATTTTGATCCTGCTTCTCAAGATACTTGAATAGGAACTTGTCTAGACACTGACAACCCATAGTGTATTTTAGAGTCATAGTTTGCTGACTTGAGCTTTAAGTCCCTAACAGAAAATGATCATTAAGAGTTCAAGAAAAATAATTCCAAAATCACTCATTTTTGAGGAATGTTATAGCATTCTTAAAACTGGTAAATTTGTGATGTGGAAAACTAGGTTTCATGTTTAAATGGTATCAAGTGAGATAAATGTTTTAAAATTACATAACTTAAAAGAAAGAAGAAAAAAAGAATGTTCAGTTCTAACATTGAATTCCTCTACGAATCTTTGTTTTGAATTCAATAACAAGGTAATAGTAACCTCAAGATAACCTTTGTTCTTAATTATGTAATTTTTGCTGTTATATATGTATATATATTTCATTTGAGTTTAAAAAGACAAAAGACATATCTTAATGTGGTAATTAAACATTTTATAAGAGTGACAATTACTTTGAGAGTTGTAGTTGCTATATAAACAGAAATAAGTCTCTAAAACTTCTATAAGCCACTGTCAAAATAAAATGTGATATCAACATTTAGAATAAGAGGAATAAAATGTGATCTTTTGACAACTTAGGAAGAAAGAAGCTTCAAAATCTCTTCAAGCCACTCCCCTTTGAAATTCAAGAATTGAGTGAATAAACTTAGATTGTAAATAATATTATAGTATTGAATTTATCTTCAAGTATAAAAGAATGGTTATATTAGCTTAATATCATATAAGAAAGATAATTAAGTGATTTGTCTCTTTTCCTAAACTGTTTAATATTATCTGGATTGACATATGTGTATGTACAGAAAATGAAAATTTTGAATCAGCTAAAGGAAAAATAAATAAATTAATAATATCTATATATTATAAGGAATTTCCATTTCAATTAGTTGTTTAGAGTATGCAAAATTCACCTGGTTTTCTGGAATAATAGTTTTTAATTCTCTTGTAAATTCACACAAACATCTAGAGTTTAATCTAGAATGCACAAATAGTCATTCACCTTTGTGAACCTATATTTAAAAATCAAATTTGTAAAGGAATATCCAATAGGGATCAATATGTTTGCCAAAATATAGGGTGGCTATGATTGGTTTTTAAAATTAACTTTGGAAAGTCATTTGCGATAGTCTGAACTACCTCTTAATTATTTCAGGAATAAGTTGATACAGCCAATATTTTTGGTCTGTAAGCATCAACCTTTTAACTTTGCTTTTATTTTTTTAATATTGAGATTGAACAGTACTGAATGTTTTGTCATACTCACCGCATATGTACATATCATATGCATAACAAATATACACTACTTTTTCTAGAAAACATGGATATTATCACAACACGTGGAATTCATGACAGTGAGCATGTAGTGAGAATAGAAGGATATATTGTCATATAGATGGTATAATCCAATGAAGAAAATATTTTAACTACATGCACACCAAATAATGTCAAATTCATACACTTTTAATACTCATATTCACTTTCACATATAGGAGAAAATGTGCTATTTGTCTTTTTCTGGCATCTTTCATTTACCATAATGATCTCCAATTCCATCTATTTTGTGGCAAATTTCAGCAAATTCTTTTTAATGGATGTGTAATATTCCATCATGTGTATAAACCACATTTCCTTTATCCAGGCGTTAGCTGATGGACATCTAGGTTGATTCCATATAAGCAGTATTTGTAGAGGGGTTAGCATGTGATGGGCATTTTACTCTTCAATGCAGAGACTATTCAAGGTGAATCAGAACACTGTCCTCAAAAAGCTCCTTCCATTAGAGGAAACAAGAAGGGTTCCAAGGGATGCAGGGGCAGAAACAGGGTGGCATGGGGGAGAGGCTGAGGCTGTCCATGAAATATCCACAGAATAGGCATTATTTTACTCTGGATCTTGAAAACTTGCTAGGATTTGGAATCAACGTATTATTGTTAAGAAATTGCAGAATGGAATCTGAAGTCAGACTACTTGCTTGCAGGTCTCAAATTGGCCACTTACTAGGGAATGATTAGTTTCCTCATCAGGCCAAAGCAAAGTTATTCCAAGGCCAAAGCAAATCGTGTGCTAAGTAAAGTGCATGGCATGTAGGAAGCACTCAATAACTATGAGCAGCCTCCACTGGATGCCCAGAATGGCAGTGCATGGCACAAGAAAAGAGAGCCTTCCAGGTAGCATGCATGAAGACAAAGAATGGGGCCAGATGGCTGTGCTCCAGGAATACTAGGCTTTTTTGCTCTGTGGGGGCTGGGATGTATGAGATGAAAATAAGGACAAAGACAGTGGTTAGGACCAGATGATGGGAGAAGGTATGCCAGTCTAAGGCAGCAGGTTTATCATTCTCATATTTTTAATAATAATAGTATCAATTCTTACTTCCCAATAAGAATCCAGGGAGATGCAGAGGGAAACTAGATTGACAATTATGAATCTCTTTGGTAAGTTATGGATTAAAAATCTGCATTATTTATGAATATCAAATGAAAAGTTAACAATAATTAAACTGTCAGGATACATGTAGTCTATAATCACACTGCATTTTTTGATGCTCAGAAACTTTTTCAGCATGTTAATATCATTATTAGTAAGAGTTCTGAATTAAATTTAAAAGCCAATGGAAATCAAAGTTATACTACAAAGGAATTAGTATTGAATGGGGTGGCTATGAAATCATAAGCTTTTTATCTAGGGCAAGTGCACTAAGACATTTAGAACACCATTCTGATTATTTTACCTCAAATATTCAAAATAAAAAAACTCATTGAAAAATATAGTATCAAGATACAGGGCTTACGATATGTAAGATAGATGCTTATATAGACCATTTCCATTCAGTCTTTCATAATCAGGCTTCCTATGGTCAGTCTAAAAAATACAGTGAATTAGAAGGAAAAAATCATTTAGCTGTAATTTTATAGGCTGAAGCTATAAACGTCTCCATAGCATGTTTACTTCTTGATTCTTTGTTGTAACTAATACCAATACTTACAATCAGAGGACAAAATCCAAAGGCATGTTCAGTAACAGTGAAATATTCATTGAGTAAGCTGCTCTGAAAAAGCCATAATTATATAAAAAAATTGATGGGGAAGATTTATTGACCTGGAGTTAAATGCACGGAGTTGTGTTTCCAAGTTTCTGTGTGAAAGTTGCTTTTTTCAGCCTCAGGAGCATTATCTTTAAGGAAAAAGGCTGGATTTTATAGCATACAGATTCATGCATTGTTGACAATTTTGTTTAGTTGCTCTAGGATATCATTGAAACTCTACAGGTTCAGATGGTGATGTCCAGAATAAATGCTGATGCTGAGTTGTGTTTATTACATACCATACGCATCCATACCTGGTGATCACTCTATAAAATGTAATTTATTAAAAACAAACTTTTATAAGCCTGGTTCTCCCACATATAAGCCAAAAGGTACTTTTAAAATATTTGAAACTGTTCTTATCTAAATTACTTAAAATATTATTATTCTGGGGCATACTTGATTTGTACAGCATAAATGTATCTGCTTAATGAATCTAATGTTTTCCCTCAGTGAAATTTGTAACATCATTAAAGCACATACCTGTTCTGTAGACTCCTGATTCACCATGGCAACAACTCTGCCAAGTCTAAGATTTTGTTGAAATTCATCTGTATACAATTGGATCCATATCAGAGCAGCACAAATGAGAGCTATTTCAGAGTATTATCTATAATATTTAAATCTATCAGATTTATTTAATGAAAAAAACAAAAGAATGTGAAAGAAACCTCCTAAACAGTAACTTTAATTTTCATAATTTGAGCTCAAAATCTGTAAGTAGAAAATACAACATTTTTCTCCTTGATCAAAATACATAACATAAGGGATAGATATCTTTTATCCAAAGATGGAAACACTTCTCCTATCCTCAAAAATATGCAAGTATGCATGTATGCCCCATTTAAAAATTACTTTCATTACATAAGTAATTCATGAATACTTGAAAATTTTTTCAAGATTTTTTTAAATATTTGAAACTAAAGTCTTCTTCCTTAACATCTCATTAAAATTAGTCACCATTATATTATTGAATCCCATTGACATTTCATAATGTACAAATAGTTTTGTTTTAAGAAGACAGCCCAATCATGAGATCTGCAGACACTGACAAAGAGTCACTTCCTTATGACTCATACTCTTATTCTCAAATGATGCTGGTTATCTCCTGAGCTTAAGAATTAAATGAACTACTTAGGCATTCCAAGTTACTAGGAAATGTAGTTATTATTTAAGTACCTACCACATATCAAAAGAGATATAAATAGTAGTCCATTTCTGTTGGTGATTGATAATGGTATGATAGAAAAAGAACATGGTGTCTTTCACCATTATCCATTATCCATTATTTTTCATTATGAGATTTTTAGTCCAGATTCTGTTCATTTATAAGTGGAAGCTGTTGATTTTTTTTTGTCTAGAATCCATGACAAAATTTCCTTTGGAATTCTGGTCCTTATCTAAAGGAATAACTAGTCATGAAGTCTCCACCTTAGAAATTTAGGAGGGAAAAGATAACATTTGCATCTGCCACCTACCTGTTGGCAGTTTTCATGACAGAAGCAGCCAAATGTCTTCATTTGGATGGCTTTGCCTAAAAATATTTAAGTTGGCTCTTTGTGTTGGCTAAATACTAGTCAAAGCATCTAAAATACACTTCCAACACAGTCAAGTAATTGTTCTTTTTTGTACATTTACTTAGTCTTTCTGCACTAATTGTTTTGGTATATGATAGATATACCACAACCATCCAAACTGAATTGGTTGTGCCTATCTTCAATAAAAACTACAACAGATTTTTGCTGTATGCACACATTGCACACAGCATACACAAACCCACTCAACCCCCTCAGCATACCACCACCACTCACACAAACAAAATGGGGAATCTCCAACATTTTTTTTTTCAAATGATGTTGGGACAGAAACATCACTTCACTTGTGAGACAAACCAAATCTCATCTTCCTACTGCATTAAAAAGCTATATGTATATCTAATTATATCTATATCTCATCATAATCATTTGAATGACATTCTATACCCGAATAATTAGGTCTGGGGTACATAAAAATGTTTGTGTCGTCTTAGTAATCTTGTTAAGTAACCTTGTGCTTACTCTGCAGTTAGATGTTCCAAGACACCAAGTGGAAAATGCCCGGATAATTAGATAACTATCTGTAAAGACTTATTGAGCATATTTCTAGAAAAGAGAGAGAGAGGAGAGGAAGAAGCTACGTGATTACTTCCCTTTGTGGTACACAGAATCACACATTCCTTCTCATGATTCAGATCTATATAGACCTTAGTCAAATTGAATGACAATCAGATGAGATCCATATATCTCACCCAATGCGACAGTGACAATGGATGTCAATGTTTCTTCACTATGTCACAGTGTCTGTATCTGGAAAAGGAGGGTGATCCCAGTGCCTGTTTCATGGAGTTGCTGTGAAGCTCAAAAACAAATCATATAAAGCTGTGGATATTAATCCTGGCACAGCCTAAGTGCTCAGAGAGCTGCTGCCTTCCCTCTGTAGCCCTTGGGCTACACCCTGGCAGCCTGAGACCTCAAGGCCACCCATGCTACATTGGCTCTATCATTTTTCTAACATCCTTAATCAAGACTTTGTGGACTTAGTCTTCTCAGTGTTGATCACATAATGTATATTTGTATTTGGCTTTATATTAAATCCAAGCTACATGATCTACATTAGAGAATCTGGGTAAACATGGATAATACTGAATGATAAAACAGCTGTTGTAGAAAACACCTCTTTTCTGTTGGAGTGTGAGATAGAAAGTCTGTTATAAAGCAGATCAATTAGCAAGTATATAAACTAAGCAAATCAAACATTGTTAGTATGATGATTACTATTTATGCCATAAAATGAAGTACTCAGAAACGTCTATAATTATGTAAACATTTCTCTGAAATCCAAGATAAAAATATAAATTAATATTTCTGATAAAGATGCTTAATATCTTGTAAACTTATACAGTTTTGTTTTAACTGCTTCAGTTGTTTTCAAAGTAATGTTTACTACATGTTATATTATCCATAGACGTATCAGTTAAGTATCCAGATTCAATAATGATGATTATTAACCTTAACTTGTACGCATGATTTCTTAGTACTAGCGTTAAGACTCTTGAGAAGCAATTTGAAGTTCACTTTTTGTAATCCACTGCTAAATAAAAGAAAAAATTAGACAAAAAGAAAATATCAATAGTTATATATATAAAACCTTGAAAGACAGGAAACTTGATCTATTTTCTTGTAGAAATAATTCTAGGCATGATTTATTAACAAATACCAATGTCTATATGATTATTATTACTTATCTTTAAAGCTTTGAAAAGAATGCAGCATTTTATAGCATTTAATTAGGAAAAGGAACTTACTGGGGCCTGCTATCATTTACTCAGCTGAATAAGTATGTGAAGCAAGAGTAAAGTCTGTGCTCTTCCTATGGGATTGTGTGGAACTTTGGAAATTTTCATGAAAAAAAATATTATGCACTGAGACCTGACCTCAGGAGTATTATGAGTCAGGCAGGAAGTCAGAAGGGCCAAATCCTTGTCATTCTTTTAATCTGTTTTCCAGAATAAGCAATTGATCAACAAGCATAAGTCTATTGTCTCAGGATTGCCGAGGAGTCTAAGACAGTGGACTAAAACTCTTCCTCCTTTTAGCATTGAAAAACAAAACCAACTAAGTCTCTTAAATGGTTCTTAACTATTATGAGGCAAGTCAGGAAGACATAAGATAAAAAATTTAAACAGCATTCAAAATTTAAACAGAGATCAAATGGAGGAATTTATCTGACTCTTGATGGTCAGACAGCTTTCCATTGGGCAGGGGAGAGAAAATGAGACAAATGAAGCTGTTACCACATAGAAAGTGAGGACAGGAGTTGGGGAGTAGAGAAGCAACAACACTGAGTGTAGTGGGAGATTGCAAACACCACCCTGGTTAGGACAGAGAAAAGATTAAGTAAAAAATGAGTAATTGATAATTTACCTCATTTAGATAAGAAGAGAGCAATTTTAAAAGGATCATGAAAGAATGGCACTGTTGATGGATCCTTAGTTCCCAACTGGGCTTGAGCGCTCTGTAGAGTAGAACTCACTGATCATGAGGCCAAAGCTGTTAGGCCCACGCATTGACACTCAGTTTCCAGGAAACCAGTATTGGTCCCAGAATATGTATCCAGGACCAAAAGATGGATTGAAGGCAGTATTGAGGTTTGAGGGAAGTATAAGTTGACATCACAAATCTAACCACAGCTTCAAGTCTTTTTTTCCTATTGATGTTGGATTTTTAAGCTCATAAATTATTTGTTTCCAATTATCCTCACAGCTGTCTGGCATATAAAAAGAGGAACTTGTTCATTTAATTGGAGGTATCAGTAGAACACAAAGAAATGAAAACAGCTTAGGATCCAAATTGTCGCTTTCATATTTTCTAATTGTTTACTCCTGAGTGAGTTATACTATCTCACTGAGCAGTTACTGAATTCATTTACAAACTAGCAATACTATTATTTATCTCATGGAATTACTCTAAAACTGAAATGTAAACTTTAAATAAAAATATTCAATATACATGTTAGGTATCAACTCCCATGTGTGACACACAATGATAATTGCATGTTTTTCTACTTTGCTAGAAAATCCATATTCTGTGTACAGTTTCTATCTCTGTAATTATGGACATATTTCATTTTTAGAAATTTATGAAAAAGATCTTATTTAATTGATCTTCAACTATAGGCTCACTAACATGAACGTCATATAACCTCTGTTTGAAAATGGTATTCATCACAATGGCCACTGATGACAGTTTTTGATTTGACGTGTATGTTTTAGGAATAATTGTTTTATCTCAGTGTTGGGAAAAAGAGGTATAACTTTCTGTTTGTTCTATCAAATAGAGACATATATACAATGTTCTCATTATTTTTGGCTGGGATTTTGGAATTCTTAGTTTTTCTATACTTGTCTCTTGCCAGTTATTTTCCTACTGGATTATTTTAAGGAATTGAAATAATAATAATGCCATTAATAATAACATGAGTGACAACTTGCATTTATAATATACTCCATTGCCTAAGAATTCCAGCTGCCTTCATTATGTCATTTATCTCAGCAGATGAATTTCTTTACGTCAGGAATGAGAATCTAAAAAATGTAGGATTTAATTATCAGAAAGTGAAATAAGTTTTAAAAGTTATGATTAGAAAAACATTAAATTGCTTAAGACAAATATATGTGTGTGCACATGAGGGGGCAGGAGAGATGGAGAGATAAACAGTTCTAGGAATAAACTGATAATTGTCACTGATATGTAGAATATACTGCATTTAAAAGACTCATGCCCTGATTTGGGTGTAAGTTCATAATGTCACAACCCTCTGTGTGGTTGTAGTTTATTTCCATAAATGGATTGCTTTCAGAATCTGCCCATCTGTTGAATGGGCAATTTTGAGCAAGAGCATAAAGTGCATCTTCTACTCCCACAGGGTATTGGCTATTTTCAACTCTAAAAGAACAGGTCACAAATCAGACTCAACATTGGAATGCACCCAAGGAGTACACTTGTTCCTTTCTCCTTCACAAAATCCATCATCTACAGCTTACACTCTGCTAGAGTTGCCACATGTATCAAGTTGTGTGCACTATGTCTGAATATTTGTTCTAAAATAGTATAATATCTAAGTGCAAGTTACCTGTAATTAACCTGAAGGAAGTTTAAATGTAAAATATATGCAAAACTCAATGAATATTTGGACAACTATATAATTTACAAATATCTTGAGTTATACATAAATATACTTATTAAATTGTTTTTTGAAGTATATCCTAACATTATCAACCATGTACATCAAGATGATATCATCAATCACATAAAGATCACAAAAAAAAAAAAATTTTGAGTCAACATTAGCAATGGCATGCAATACATTCATTAGAAATTATTTTAAGACAGTTGCACTCAAAGACATGTCTTAACTCATCTAGCTACAAAAGTCTCGTATAGAAAAACATCTGATTTTTCATTGTAATCAAATGAATATTCTAAATTATTTCTACTCATTTTTAAAAACCACTTTATTTCAGAATAGTTTTAAATTTACAAACCAACAGCTGTTTGGTAGTAATGCAGAGTTTCTATACGCCCCTTACTTCATTTCCCTTGTTAATATCTCATATTAGTGACTCTGTCACAAGTAATGAATCATACCCAGGTTCTTCTATTTTTTACAAGTACTTCAGATGATTTTCAAAATGTGTAGCGATAGCTATGAAGCTGATAGCTACAGAAGCAGAATACTTTTACAAATAGTAAATGATGCTAGAAATATTTCATGCTATCAGATACTTACATAGATCATTTATTTCTAATATTAGCTTGATTTGTATATTTGTAAAGTTATTATAGTTCATTTGTTTATTTTATTTATTTTTTTAAATTTTTTTCTCCAGGAACTTTTTATTTAAGATATACAAACCATATATTATCAAATTGCTATGAACTAAATTATAAAGATTCTATGTAGTAGAAATTTATATGTGAAGTTTACTCTAATACATAGAATACTTTCTATAACATTATTTATACCTGGATATTTAATATTGATCACATTCTGCTTTATTTCCCTCCAGAAATGTTCATATAAATCTGTTTTTAAATCCATTCATTTATTGCATTTGACTAAGATAGCAAAAAAAATTGTACTCAAGAGATCAGCTTCCACATTTGTTACTGCAATGTATGGCTTGCTTTGTTGTGGCCAACGGACTAGCATGAACAATGACTGTTACTAAAATTTATCTGAATAATCGCAATTTCAAAGTCCCTCTTATCCAAAATTCCACTAATTTAGTTATAATTTTCCTTGCCACTCTTTGAACAGAAGCAGCTCAAACATCAAAACATTTTCTTGGCTTACCGTTTTCAAAATATGCAAGATTATTTTAAAAAACAGAAAATCTATCACAAAGCAGAACTGGAATAGAACACAATGCATAATGCACTAAAAATACAAAAGACTGCATTACATGACCGCCGAGCAGGAGATGTGAAGAAATGATATTCTGAGAATCCACACTGATTTGTTCAAGGTCCTGAAAGATTTGGGTCCTGGGCTAGTGGGAAGTTTCTGAGATTTTTTTTTTTACTTGAATTTATTTAGCAATGCTTGGTGTTGTCTATTAGCTGCATGCTGTGTCTGATAATTTCCTCCGAAATTCGTTCTTGTGCTCATCTTTCATTCAGTTACTTTAAGGTCCCTGAAAAGGTTCCTCTTGTTACCTGCTGTGCATCCTCATTTGACACCATGAGGTGACTCTCCCCACCTCTCCCTTGAGTGTTTTTGGTTTAATTCTGGATTTGCTGTGGTTGCTTCTTGTGTCCTCTCATCTTCTAAGCCACCAGAATGCCCCAGTGCTTATGGAGGGTAGCTCCTCACATCAACACAGCTGTGGTGCATTTTACCCTTTCAGTATTTTATTTTTTTCTGTGCAGTAGATTATATTTGTGAGAATTATGGTTCTATTCTTATTTTCTAGTTAAACTGGGTGGTAGAAATGTGGCTTGGAAATGCAATGCCTTACTTATGATATTTCATTCTGGGACACTGAATAATTGGGAGGTACTCAGAAAAGAAAGGAATATAAATAGGAAAGTAGAAAAGTAAATTCCTGTAAAGATGAATGCTAAGCTAAAAAGGCAGAAGAATCAGCACAGGGGAAAGATGAGTCCATTGAGATTTGTGAATCTAATGAAGACAGAGAAATCCCATGAACTAGATTGGTAGATGGCCCAACTCAAGGCCTGGGACTCCCAGGGGTTAGGCTCCTAGAGATGATGAGATGGGTGAAGATCCTGAGATGGAAAAAGTGTGGTGTTTTCAGACAGTGAATAAAGAACAAGGTGACTTGGGAAGGGTCAGTGGAGAAGAAGAGGTGGAAGGTGCTAGGTGTGGTGGAGAGGAAAATGGCTAAAAGTCACTTCAAGCTTCATACCCATGCTATATTATCTGATTTCTCCCTAACTATAATGGCAGTTTTGAAAGTTTTTTAAACAAGAAGAGGGTAAGATTATATTTAAAAGAGGTCCTTCTTGACTGCAATTTAGAAAACAAACTTGACTCAGACACGATGAGCTGTCACAGGTCTACCTGGCAGGCTACTTGCCTGTATGACATGATTTTATCATGGTGAGCATGGAAGTGCTAAAAAATAGGGAACACACATACTGAAGATGAAGAGTTGACAAGACTTTGTGTTTGGCTACAGGCCACTGTAGTTTTAAGAACGATAACCAGGGGCCGGCACCATGGCTCATTTGGTTAATCCTCCGCCTGTGGCACCAGCATCCCATATCGGAGCCAGGTTCTAGTTCCAGTGGCTCCTCTTCCAGTCCAGCTCTCTGCTGTGGCCTGGGAAGGCAGTGGAGGATGGCCCAGGTGCTTGGGTGCCTGCACCCGCATGGGAGACCAGGAGGAAGCACTTGGTTCCTGGTTTTGGATCAGCACAGCTTGCTGGCCGTAGCGACCACCTGGGGTGGGGGGTGTGAACCAATGGAAGGAAGACCTTTCTCTCTGTCTCTCTCTCTCACACTAACTCTATCTGTCAAATAAAAAAAAAAAAAATGCTGCCAGTGAAGTTCGTTTAAAAAAAAAAAAAAAGAATAAGAACCAGATTTTCAGCTAAAGCAACCTACAGGATTGGGTTTCCATTTACTCTTGAAGAAACAGATAATTTAAAGAGAGTAACTGTGTGTGTGTGTATGTGTGTGTGTGTGTATATATGGGCAGGTGATGTTGATAGTCACGTTGGATTGAGCGAAAGAATCCACTTGGGACTTTCAAGGTAGAGACCCCTGTAAGATATCAAATATAGAGGATCTGGGTGTGGATCATTAGGTAGATGGATCTAGAGTTCAGAAGAAAGGGATGTGTTGGATATCCAAATATTTGAGTGCAGTGGACATCCCTTATTCATGAAATTCCACATACAGGGGTTCAATCAATGATGGACAGAAAATACATTAAGAAAAAATGTCTGTACATGTACAGACTTCTTTCTCATCATTATTTATTTAAAATATACCAACCATTTACACAGCATTTATATTGTGACAAATTTTATGAGCAATCCATGGAAGATCTAAAGTGTACAGGAAGATATTGTAGGTTATATGCAAATATCATGCCATCAGGGAGTTGAGTATTTAAGGATTTTAGTTTTCACAGGGGTGTTGGAACCAAATCCATGGGGACACCAAGGGCAATTGTAATCTGTGAACAGCAGGGTAAAGTGACATGCCTGATAGAAATCTCCCAGACAAAGCTGTTGGTTACTAAAATATTCAGAGCTTGGACAGTGATGAGGAGCAAAATAGAATGAGAAGCTGTGAGCAAAGTGAATATGCTGAGGAACAAAAAGCATCATTTCAGAGCGGCCCAAAGGAGAGGTCTTCTTTTGTGAGATGAGGAGTCACTGTCTGCCTTAGCAAAATCGGTTGAAGTAAAATCATGGGAAGATAAAGTGTGCTGAAGAGACAATGAGAAATACAAGCATGGGAACAAGGCAGGCATATAGTTAACTATTAAGATGCTGGTTAAGATGCCCACATCCCATACTGGAGAATCTGTGTTCAATTCCCAGTTCTGGCTCCTAACTCCAGTTCCTGCTAATGTAGATCTTCAGAGGCAGCAGTGATGGCTCAATGCTTGGGTTTTTGTCACTCACAAGGGAGACCAAGATTGAATTGTTGACTCTTGGCTTTGATTCTGTCTAGTCTCAAGTATTTCAGAAACTTGGGGGGGGATTAGTGGATAGAAGATGACTCTCTCTCTCTCTCTCTCTCTATAATAAAAAAAAAAGAATGTGAAAATAATAAGTATAGAACTTTAGGAAGGAGAATGGGATCTCTTTAGAAAGATAGGGCAATAGGTGTAAACAGATTTGATGTCAACAAACTCTTCTTCTATTAGTAAGATTTTGAAATACTTCTCCACGCTGAAGTGAATAATGGATTAGGATGGAAGAATATAACTATGCAGAGAGAGGAAATCGAGTACATAAGGAGAATTAGACCTAAAGTTAAATTGAGAGGTCTCTTGGTTGATTAGTTTCATCTTTGTCTACTGTAAAACAGAGACAGCAAAATAAGTATGTGTGAAAACGCAGACTTTGGCGAAGTTAATGGCCAATGGTGAAAAAAGCCTTGGAAGGCTTCTGGGGTTTTTAACTGTTGTTTTATACCAAAAGATTTATTTATTACTTGAAAGGTAGAGTGACAGAGAGAGGGGAAGAGACACACACAGAGACAGGGAGAGGGAGAGAGAGAGAAGGAGAGAGAGAGAGAGTGATAGAGAGATTGATTTTCCATCTTCTGGTTCTCTCCCTAAATGGATGCAATAGCCAGGGCTGGCAGGCTGAAGCTATGAATCTAGAAATCCATCTGGGTCTCCCACATGGGTTCAAGGTCCAAGCACTCGGGCCATCTTCTACTGCTTTCCCAGGCACATTAGCAGGGAGCTGGATCAGAAGCATGGCAGCCAGGACTTGAACTGACACTCCAACCACAACACCAACCCCACCTTCTTTGTCTAAACCAAGACTCCAGCTGAATAACTGAAGGTCAAAGAAGGATTCCATTATGTTACATTATGGTTTGAGATGCACTGGAAACATCATCAAAATGTTTTCTCTCCCTGCTGCATGAGAATATAATTAAATCACACAATGTAAACTGGATAGACTTAGAAATAATTCATTCTCCTTTCATCATTTTACAGATAAATAAATGTAAACCCAGAGAATTAGTCCATTTAGGTGGCTACAGAATCAGGATAAGAGTCAAAATCACCTAAATTGTAGCTTAAGGTTATTTCCACAGATATCTGAAAATATCACATATCCTTAAAACGATCTTTCAACCAAAAGGAAAATGCTGGCAAATGCCCCAAACTGAACAGGAATAATCTCAAAGTATTGGGAAATATAATAAGAATTTGAACAAATTTCAGGGGGGTCCACTCATTTGGACATTTGAGAGAAATAGCATTCATCAGAAATTTTGGCATGTTTTCCACAGTGCTGTTCCAGACCCACTGGGAAATGGAAGCTAGTTTTCAGAAGTTGGCTAATATTTTTAAACCCACAAGAGCTACTATCAATTTAGATAAGGAAGTGAATTACCTTCAAGAAGACTTTAAATATAGACTTCAAGCTCACTGATCAAGCTGTGAGCATTCAAAGAGGTTGTACTGGAAACATCCAAGTCCTGTGGCTACAAAACTTTTCTAGCTGAGTTCTTTCATTTTTGTAATCCAAATATATAGAAATCAAAATTAGCAAACTTACTACATGATTTGCCTGAAGTGATTTGGAACAAATATGCATGTGTGTGTGTGTGTGTGTGTGTCGGCGCAGCAGGCAAAGGCCTTACCTCCTATGACCACAGCACTGCCCAACCACTGAGCACTTTAAATGTGGTGAGTGTGAATTAAGATGTGCTGTAAGTATAAAATATACACTTTATTCCAATGATTGAGTATGAAAAAATAATGTAAAAGATCTCAAGTTTTCTTTTTAGGTTTAGAAAACTATAGATACATACACATATGTTAAGCAACATAAACTAATTAAAATTAATTAATTTCTTCAATGCTAGACATGAGTTCCATTTTTTCATTTGATCCTTTGGTGCTATTATTTTCTATGAAGTATTTTTAAAGTAAGAAATAATTATGGAAACCACTGACAATATAGGTTATAAATGGTCAAATACTTTTACTAGATTATTCCTTTTATTTATGTAAACTATCCAGATTTCCCCATTTAGTGCTTTTTATCTGGAGTTTATTTGTCTGCTCTTTCAATAAGTATACACACTTTCTTTTCATACCAGTTGCTTCACACCTCTTTAAATACCCATTTACAGATTCTCCTTCACTTGTTACTGGGTTATGCCCTGAGAAACTCATCTAAAGTTGAAAATATGTCAAACTGCCTGTGCTACACCTAACCTACAGAACATTCTAGCTTGGTGCACAGTGTTCTATACAGTTTGGGCTTCTTTCCTGCAGGATCGCGGGGCTGCCTGGGAGCTGCACCAGCTGCCATTCCCCCACCCCTAAAGCGAGCATCACCCCACATAGCACATAGCCCTGGCCTGGGAAAATGACATAATTCAAAGTTCGAAGTATGGTTTCTACTGCATGCCTGCTGTTTTCAGGCATCATAAACCCCAAACATCCTCATTTGAACTGTCTTAATTTGGGGATCACCCATATTTGGAAACCTCTGGGGTTTGATTTTTAAATCTGTGACTCTGTTTTTTAAATGGATAAACTGAACACAGTAACATTTATTATAGTTACCAATATGTTTACATTTCCTCCCTTTTGATTTTGTGTATCAAATTTTCAAAACTTCATCTGATACTGCAATCTGGCTCACTCATTTCTGATTCTTCTCCTCTTTACAGTCTTTCATCCTGAAAAATGTTTCCAAACTCCCAGGAACTGGGTGTTGCCATGGAACCTCAGTTCTGCCAACAAGGTGCTGCCCTTGGAGGCTTAGAGAACAATGTACAATCACAAGATACAGCCAAGAGCAGCGAAAGCTGATGTCCTTGAAAGCCCGACAGGGGCCCCTGATTCCTCTAGGAAGCTGTAGCACAGTTCTCTGGGTCCAGTTTTTAGCATCATAGTGGCTGAACAGCAAACGGACACAGTATTGGGGCTTACTGGCTGTGTCAGTGACTTGGGTAAGGGCTTCTGCCCCTGGCTGTATCGTTACCTGCTGCGTAGCCTGCTACCTTCATTCTCTGCTTGCCCAGAGGTTCTGTGGGCCACCTAAAGTCCTTTGATAAGTCCTTCCTTCTTCAATTTGCTAAACAAGTCTATGTTTTGCCACTAGGAATATTGACTCAATCAACTTCTGTGTCTGAAAATATGTTTACTTTGCTCTTCTCTTTGAATAATGGATTCAATGGATATGAAATGATTGGTGCAAATGTATTTTCCCTCAGGACTTTTATATTATTACAATTTCTTCTTATGCTTATACAACTTCTTCTCGTTCCATTGTTAATCTGTTTCTTCTCTCTGGAAGACTGAAGCTTTTCCCCCTTATTCTAAGTGATTAGACATATGTCTGCCATTTATCTAGTATAAGCTGTTGTTCCCTTTATTCTGAGTATGCGATGAACCTTTTCAATTGGAGATTTCATGTCAAGGAAGACTTCTGGGCTTCTCTGTGTATGTCGCCTTCCTTCCACCCTCCTGGTTTCTTCTACTTGATCTTCTAATTGCTGTCATCAGAGCTTTCTGACGTATTGTTTCTATTTTTAAATATTCTTTCATACTCTCTCATGCTTTTACTTATTACCACAGGTTATGTCATATCTCCATGTTTTTCAAACCCTCATGTGCATTGAAATCATCTAAACATCCTCAAAATGAAGATTCTTGGGTAGATATTTAGTATAACAGTTAAGATACAGGTTGAGATGCCCAGATTCCTGATCAGAGTTCCTGAGTCTGAACCCTGGCTCTGTTCCTGACTCCAGCTTCCTGCTAATGCACACACCAGGAAGAAACAGGTGAAGACACTAGTATTTTGACATCTGCCACCCACATGGGTTACCAAGATTTTGTTCCTGGCTCCTGGCTTCATCTTGGCCCACCCTGGCTATTGCAGGCTTTTGGGGAATGATCTCTTTCTCTCTCTCTCTCTCTCTCTCTCTTTCTTTCTCTCTCTTTCTCTCCCCCCTTATAAATAAATGTAGTATTATGGGGTGGGGCCTGTGAATCTGTGTTGCTAACAAGGAGCTGCCAGTGCAGCTGGCCTGCAGTTCAGACTTTGCATAGCAAGGTGTTAGGTTACACATTAGGCACTGCAGGTACTGAGCTAGGTAGTGAAAAGCACCACCCTTATGACCTTGGGAAAACTGATTTAATCTCTTTGAGAAATAGCTTTTCCCTCTGCAAAATAAAGAACTTGGTCTTCTTGTTTCTGGTTTCATGCAATGATTAAGTGCAATTTTTCAGCCTGCAGAGGTCATAGGAGGCATGGAACAGGAAAAGTATGACCCTGGGCTGCTACCACCAGGGGTCAGCTTTAACAACACAGGACACAAAGTGTCCAAGCACCCACATCTCTGCCCAGTGGGGAGGGTTCTATTCTCAGCTCTGGCCCTAGCCATGAAGTTGTTCTTTGAGTTGGCAGGGTTAGAACCAAACACCCACACCTGTCTCATCTCCACACAGAGCCACACCCCACCTTTAGAAGAGAAACAAGCTGATTCCATTTCAGTAAAACAACCTGCAGTGGCAGCCACATGGAGAGAAACTAAATCATTCTGTGATCAATGTAGAATGTGGAAAAAGTAAAATTTCTATTAAAAGCATATCCTAAAGGTAATTCTGAAAGCAGAAATCTGACAAGTTATGAGCAGAGAGTGAGCATAAGAGTCTGATGTTTGGAGAGAAGCCCTTCTGCCCTAAATCAGTGATTATGCTAGCTCTGAATGGATATGGGTGAGGCGTTAAAAAGGGTGAGAGGAAAGGCTGAGAAAACAAGGAAGGAAGTCAATGTTGCTAGAGCAGTTCTTTTGTGACAGGCATTTTGGGAGTACTGCCATCTAACATGGGTCCACCAGGCTGAATTCAGAGCCTGGCACCCCCAGAACAATGATCTATGAAGGGAGAGGTTGGCCCTCCTTTCACAAAAGGGAATTAGCAGCCTTAACCGGCACAATGGAAGGGGAATCAGTCCAGGTAAATGTTGAAAAAAATGTTTTGGTAGTAGATATTGAATCATATTACGGTTTTTTACTTGTTGAACACTTTATTTAGTGGAGCATTACGCCTTTGGCTATAATGTAAATTAAAGATATTGAGTTAAACATAAAAAAAAGAAAACTATAGATACATACACATATGTTAAGCAAAATAAACTAATTAAAATTAATTACAACTAGAAAGTCTAGTTTTATATATATACATATATATATTTGCATGTGTGGCTTACATTGAATTTCTGTTGCACAGCTCTTTTCTAAATGCAATCTTTGATTGAAATAAGTGATTATCTGATTAGGAAACTCTTCGTGCTTTATTTTGTTAAAATATGAACTATAGAAGGGAAAAAAGGCTGAGGCCGGCACTGTGGCATAGTGGGTAAAAGCCACTATCATATGGGCACCAGTTAAAGTCCCAGCTACTCCACTTCCAATCCAGCTCTCTACTCTGGCCTGGAAAAGCAGTAGCAGATGGCCCAAGTGCTTGGGCCCCTGCACCAGTGAGGGAGACCCAGAAGATGCTCTTGACTCCTGCCTTCAGATTGGCCAACTCTGGTCATTGCAACCATCTGGGGAGTGAATCAGCAGATAGAAGACCTCTCTTTCTCTCTCTGCCTCTGCTTCTCTATAACTCTGCTTTTAAAATAAGTAAATAAAGTCTTAAAAAAGAAGGGGAAAGGCTTTAAGAAATTTTGAGTTATCATTGAACTGGGATGGCAGAATTGGCTTAGCTGGCTACAAAAGACACCAAGAACAGCTCAGTTAGTTACGGTAGGGTGCTACCCAACATGCCCACCTAAGTAACCCACTCCTATGCCATGTGTCTGTCTATCTTCATTTTTTTATGGTACCACTAATATCTTTGTGTTATATCAAAGAGATCTCAAGTATCATCAGATAAATACCAAAAGTGTTTGGAGAGGGAGATGCCTTTCTTCACTTCTCTCCCCCACTAACATGAATTTCATTAATTCATTTATCCATTCATCAGCAAATATTCACTGAAATGTTGACATATGCCAGGTCCCATGTTAGTGCTAAAGGTTTCAAGGTTTTTTAAGTTGCACCTGAATTGAAGGAGTTCAAAATACTAAGGAATGACAGTTATAGAATGAAAAATTGCCATAAAATATGGGCAGCATATCAGTATTAAAACAGGTACTAATATATTTTATTAGGTTCTGAGTAGGACTGCATAGAAAGGTTGAAGAAGGATTCATGAATAAAATTAATGTTTTTATGGGATATTTTTGTTTAGAAAAGTTTCCATGTAGATGGAGAAACTAAACATTTGATGACACTTGTGTGTTCCAGAGCCAAAAAGCACTCCTATATTTGTTGTCCTTTTTAATTCCATAACTATGTGACATTAACATTAGCTTCATTGTTCTTTTTTTTTAAAAGATTTATTTTATTTATTTGAAAGAGTTACAGAGAGAGGTAGAGATAGAGAGAAAGAGAGAGGTGTTCCATCCACTGGTTCACTCCCCAAATGGTTGCAATGGCCGGAGTTGAGCCAGAATACACAGAGAGAACCAAAAGAGGAGAATGTGGCCCACATGCCAGAAACTTGAGTGCTAAAATATTGGATTTGAGTAAAATTTTCTTCTTGATTGAAAGATCTTCAGGGTAAGAGTGAATGGAATCAATTTATTTTAAGAATAATCTCTCATTGAAAATAAAAATTTAAGCAAATATTTAGGAGGTGAGCAAGAAGATGAATTGATTTTGGACGAGTTGTGTCTGATTAATTTTTTCTCAAAATACTCATACATCCATTATATTCATTGGACATTGTGCTGTGTTCTGGGGACACAGAAAAGAGCAAGAAGATGTGACCGTGACCTTGAGCACACATACTCGATGGAGGGGAGACAAACAGGAAACAGATAATTGTATAAATAAGGATTTAATTGCAATACTGCAAAGGAGAAAAAGGGGGAGCTACTAGAGCTTAAAACAAGAACTGAGTCCACAAAGTTAATAAGTTCTTCCATGAACAAGTCATATGCAGGCAGAAAGTTGAATCATGACTCAGAATTAATCAAAGAAGAGGAGTATTTCAGGCAAAGGAAACAGCATATGCCATGCTCTCGAGATGGGAAGGAATTAATTTCAGGAAGTTAAGGGAGAAATCAGAGAATGCTAAGGCTGGAGAAGAAGTCAGGTCATGAAACACTTTATAGGTGATGCAAAGAGTTAGAATAACACTGACAGGTTTTTAAACATGGAAGTTGCAAGTTCAGAGAAAAGTGGATTTGATGAAGACAAGGATTCAAAGAATAAAGTGAAAGATTTATTGTGACACTGGTGAGAGGTGATAGTAGTTTGGACAAGAGTTGGAGTACGGGGAGTGAAGAGAAGCAGGTGCATTTCAGACATGATCTAGAGACAAAGAGAACAACCTTGTGTGGATCATGGACGGCGGGGTATGGCACATCCGTGTGGTCTCAGGAAGAAGTGCTGGATATCGCCGATGAGAACTGTGTGGAGGGTTGTGCTAGACCCAGAATCAAGGAATATCAGAGGATCAGGAGGAGGTGACAGGGATGAGAGTGGTCTGAGTGTGAAGGATATCTGTGCTGCAGCTCAGAGGCTGATTCTTCTAGTTGTCTACATTAGTTTTCACAGTGTGGACCCAGCACTTCTGGGCTCATGTCATCACCATACTATGGCCAGTAAGAAAGAAAGTCTGCCTTCCTAACTGATGAAACAAACTTTCTAGAATTTATTCTCTTTTTCTCTGATTGACCTTACTGCCATAGAGGATGGCATTTCGAAATGTTTGCTACAAAGGCAAAATTAGGGGCAGGCATTTGGTGCAGCAGGCAAAACACTGTTTGGGATGCATGTATCACATTTTGAGTTGCCTGAGTTCAAGTTCCTGCTCAGCTCCTGACTCCAGCTTCCTGCTAATGCACATGTTGGGAGGCAGGAGGAAATGGCTCAAGTACTTGAGCCCCTGACACCTGCACTGGAAACCTGGACTGGGTTCTGTGTTCCTGGATTCAGCCTGGCCCAGTACAGGTATTGTGAGCATTTGCATTTAGAGAGAGAATCAGCAAAGTGGATGAAATATTCTCTCTTTTCCTACCTCATTCTATTTTTCAAATAAATAAATTTAAAAAATTTAAAAAAGAATGAGTAGGAGGAAAGAATCAAATACTAGAAACGGAGGATGGGGAGAAAAGAAGGTGAGCAATCAGGAGATTTCCACAGAAGCCAGCATCCCAGAAATCAGGGAAGGGTCGACAGAGCATGACTGATGATCACTGAAAGAGAAGCTTTAGGGAATTGTGGGAGTAAATACTGTATTCATTACTTTAGTTACTCAATAATTATTGATAACCAACTGATAGTTAATCACTGTAACCAAGGTCCTTACACTTTCCTTTTCCATTGCAAACTTTTTGTAATTTCCTATTCTAAGCCAAGGACCACACTAAGGATTCAGAGAGTGAGTAGGGTACTGAAGGTGGCAGCTATAAAGATAAATAAACAATTCTCTCTTTAAAGAGTTTAAGGCCTAGTGAAATAAACAATAAACTTAGTAAATAATTGTATTGCTATTCATCGAGGAGACTTCAAAAAGTTCATTGAAATGGAATGAAAAGATGTTTATTTTGGCCCAAAATGTTTGAAATCCATGCTTACAGATAATATTTAAGAAGTGCATGGAAAATGCATATGATGAAGAAACTACTTTGGTTTCCAAATTTTTTGCACCAAAATAAACTTTTGTTTTAGTTCTATTTTCCACGAACTTTTTGAAGTATGCTCATCTGAGTCAAGATGTAATAAAACACAAAGAAAAGGACTGTTGAATTTCAGAAACACAGATAGCATCATATGCCATCAGCGAATTTGAGGACTCCAGAGAATAGGTAAAAATAATAATAAAAACTTTCCAAGTAAAGCAATGGAATGAGCAAATGCAACACTTTGAGAGTATATGGCACTTCACATTGGTCATATACTTAACCAGCTGGCAAATTGGTTTGGGGCTCTGATGCCAAGCAGGAGTCATTGAAAAAATTATGAATGAATAAGATGCTAGAAATGCATTCAGAACAATCTTGGAGAAATAAAAGGCAGAGAAAATCTTGTGAAAGCTTATAGATAATCCAGGTGAGGGATGGTGCATCCCAAAGGAAATCAGAGGCTCATTAAGGATATAGAATTAATGACACATGGTAATTAAAGTGACGGAAGAGCTATGGGAAGAGAGAGGGGGGTTGAAATCAACAGTGCCTCTGGGTTTTGAGAGCATAGTATGAGAGTACATGAAAAAGTTCATGGAAAAGGGAACTAAACAGTTAATTTTGATACAAAAACATTTTAAAATTCATGCATAACTTTTGTCATGATACAGCTTTTCCAGGAACATTTTGAAGATTGCTGGTAGTAAGAGTGGCCAGCATAGGAAAGAGCAGGGAAACACGACTGAGCCTCGTGTTTTGTGAGTCTTTGCAGCTGATGCTGTCCCTGCTGGATCTCTTTCCTTGATCTGCCTTGGCTGCCTTGCATCTGGCTGTGTGCACTCTGAATTGCAAAACGATTGTAGGCTGAGCTAAAAATAGAAGAAGCTGTCATGATGACCAATATCCTGTGTTCTTCTACGGTCTCATGGAGCACGAACCCACATTAGATGTGATAATTTTGCTTTGAAAAATACTATTGGCAACACTTAGATTACTTCCTTTGCATAAAATAACAATTAATACCTTTGATAATTATTTTCTAGAGGATATTCTACTTGAACCTCAGAGTCCGGCTCATTGCAGCCGAACATATCAGAGCCAATGATTAGGGAAAATGGGGATGATCCCACTGTCCACATTGATGTGATGTGGGCAAACTCACTGCCTTAGAGGAGGGAATATGAGCACACCCCCTAACAGACACACACAGGGGCCTGGCACAAGACAGGATTCTGTGAATGAGATAAAAAAAAAAGGATGTGTAGACTATTCCTAGTAATTCTCTCAGGAATTCGGCCATTAGTCTGTACCCACCAGATATTTAAGATATTTAACTTTCACTAAATAGTTCTACCTATTTATGTCTTATTGGATATTAGAGTTATACAGAAATATCATAAGAATGTTTTTAATGAATTCCTTTGATAATACTGTTAGGATAGGTATTAGCATACTTCTAGTAGTATATCCATTCTGCAGATAGGCAAGTTGAGAGTTTAAGTAGCTACATTTGCATGTGGCATAGCCAAAAATTTGAACCCCATGTCTGCCTAACTCCAGACTATAATCTTAACTGCTGTGCTATATCCCATCCATTTCTTTGAAGCCCTTATTCTAAGGAGCAGTAATCTGTAACCTGGACCTCGGTAGACAGCACACATCAATTCACATTTTCCTAGAGGGGAAAGTGTCTCAGAGCATACACGGAGCTCCTCTGGAGCTCAAAGACCAGCAGGTCAGCAGGGAAAGCCATGGCAGGTGCTTTGCCTCTACCTCGGGTCCCCTTCTGCTAGGTGAGGCACAGCCTTCGTGCAATCCATCCTGTCAAGAAAAAAAGAGTATTTCCTCTTTTAATAGTTGTATTTCCCCTTCATATCCTTTAACAGAAAAAATCATGCCAACTTGCTTCTTCCTACACTAAAATAATCAGAACAATAGCAATCATAATGTTCTTTCCCTATAATCAGATACGTTCCTTATTTCTCACCCCAGAAATCAGGACAAAACTTTGAACTGCATTACATTCTTAACCATTCATCTCGCTTGGCGTATGTATTCCAGCTACTCCTTTACTTCCTGTGGAAACAAAACACTCTTCAGGGAGATGAGCATCAGGAAATTGTAACCTCAACAACAGATATTTAAGAAGATGATGCAGGCTTGCTCCTCCTTCAGAGAGCCTGAAGCTGTATTTGTGGTGTAAAATGTACAAGACTCGCTCTCTCTTGGTTCTGTGTAGAACTGCCCCTACAGGAAAGGAATTGTTTAATGAATGATGTTTAATTAATGTTGTCCTAATTAGGAGTAGAAAGTGTCCTGGAACATACTGAAACACCAGAAATCCACTGTTCAAATGCATTTAAAACCACAAAGCAACTTTCTACCAATTGGAGGCTTATATGTGTTAACAAGTTCTTCTGAGAGGCAAGCATCTATATGGCGAATGATGATTTGAGACATAAATTATCTGGAAATTTGTTAGAAACACTCTTGACTAAAAGAAGAAAGTGTACCAATTTGTTGCCTTCTGGCCAATTTCAATGCTAGCACTTTAAGTTTCATTTTTAACTGACAGACAAGAATTATATACAGTCACAGAGCACAGTATGATGTTCTGATCTATATTTATACTGTGGACATATCAAATCAAGATATTAATTTATTCATCATCACACATAATTATTTCTCATGGTGAGAACATTTAAAATGAACTATTTCAAGGGAATGGGGACATGTTGTTAACAATTTTCTTAAAGAGGGGGAAAGGGGAGACGCGTGCAGCGGCGCACTCGGTTAACCCTCCGCCTGCGGCGCCGGCATCTCATATGGGCTTCGGGTTCTAGTCCCGGCTGACTGTCTTCCAGTCCAGCTCTCTCTGTGGCCTGGGAAGGCAGTGGAGGATGGCCCAGGTGCTTGGGCCCCTACACCTGCATGGGAGACCAGGAAGAAGCACCTGGCTCCTGGCTTTGGATTGGCGCAGCGCCGGCTGTAGCAGTCATTTGGGGAGTGAACCAATGGAAGGAAGACCTTTCTGTCTCTCTCTCTCTCTCTCTCTCTCTCTCTTTGTCTATAACTACTCTACCTGTCAAATAAAAAAATAATGAGGGAGAAAGGGAAAGACAACAGAACATGAAGAAGACAGTGATCATGAAAACAGCTGAGAAATGAGGGTATGTTTGTCCTGACAACACACAGATTAATGATGCACTTGTCTTAAAATGTGGACAATGGATAGAATTGACAGAGAGAAAGGATCCAGATTTAACAAAGGAAAGAACTTGCTGAGGATCAGAAGAAAAAGACAAATGTTGTTAATGGAAGCAATTGATCTGAAACTGCAAAAACTTGTCGGGGACCTGAATCTTGGCATAGAAGGTTAAGCAGCCACCTGCAATGCCAGCATCCCATAAGGGGGCCCAATCAAGCCCCAGCTGCTCTGCTAATGCACCTTTCAAAACAGTGGAAGATGGCTGAGTACTTGTGTCCCTACAACCCATGTGGGAGACCTGGGAGGAGTTTCAGGCCCCTGGCTTCAGTGTGGCCCATTCCTGGCCACTGTGGCCATTTGAAGAGTGAGCCAGTGGATGCAAGCGTTCTCTCTCTCTCTCTCTCTCTCTCTATATATATATATATATATATATAGTACAATAAATAAAATTTTTAAAGATTTGTATTTATTTATTTGAGAGGCAGAGTTACAGACAGAGAGACAGAAAGATCTTCCATCCACTGGTTCATTCCCCAAATGGCTACAATGGCCAGAGCTGGGCCAATCCAAAGCCAAGAACCAGGAGATTCTTCCAGGTCTCCCATGTGGGTGCAGGGGCTCCAGCACTTGGGCTATCCTCCTCTGCTTTCCTAGGCCACAAGCAGAGAGCTGAATTGGAAGAAGAGAAGCCAGGACATGAACTAGCAGCCATATGGGTTGTCAACACTGCAGGCTGAGGCTTAGCCTGCTATGCTGCAGTGCCTGCCCTCCAAAAAAATAAATCTTTAAAAATATCTTTTTTTTTTCAGAGAAGAAATGCAAGATAAATTGCATTTACTTAATGTTGGGCAAGTTATAGTTGTGTGGTTTGCTAACACCTTAATTTCTCCTGCAGCAGGTTAGGCTCAGCCTCGATACCTAGGAGACTGGCTTTTGAGTGCTGTTTGCTTGGAGGAAGAAATAGTAACTTTGGGAAAAGAAGGAGGACAAAGGAAAAAGGAAAATCTGTAGGAGTTAATGAAAACAAGGCTAACTCACAAAAGCCCTTGACTTTGCCCTTCCTTCAAAGGGACGATTAGCATGTTGACTTGCTTCGCTGCAGTATTTCACTATCTGTGTGTAACCCAGAGCACACTTTCAATGTGCCCAGCAGAATGTACTTTTAGGGGCAGGTGTTTGTTGCACCAGTGAAGACACTGCTGGGGGCACCTGCAGTCCATATCAGAGTGCCTGGGTTCAAGTCCCAATTCCGCTTCTAACTGCAGCTTCCTGATGATGTGCACCTTGGCAGACAGCCGGTGATAACTCAAGTAATTAGATCCCTGCCACCCATGTGGGAGACCCAGATTGAGTTCCTGACTCCCAGCACCCACGTGGCCAAGTCCAAGCTATGGTGGGCATTTGGGGAGATTTAGCAAACGATGGGGCTCTCTCTCTCTCTTTCTGTGTGTGTGTGTGTGTGCCCCTTCAAATAAATAAAACAAAGACAAAATTAATCTCTTTTTAAAGGAAAATAGAACCCTCTAGGCCACTGAGCACTGCTCTGGTTTATTACAAGGCGGTTTCTGACGTACACATAAAGCAAAATGATAAAGTTTTCCCCACATGGATACTGATTTTGTGTGTGCAAATCCCACCTAAGCTGAGTTGGACTCATTTTTTTCCTGAATGTTTAGCAAATATATAAAAATTATACCTATTTATGGGATATCATTTAATGTTTCAATACACATATACATTGTGTAATATACAATCAGGGTAAATATAACTGTCTCATAAAACAATTTTTATGGTGAAAACATTCAGATTCCTGTTTTCTAGGTTTTGTTATAGAGAAATACACAGTATAAGAACATTTCTCATGGTCACCCCGCTATGCAATAGAAGCCTAGAACCTCTTACTTCTAACTAGCTATAATTTAATTCTCATTAATCAACCTTTCCCTATCTTTCCCTCTCCACGTTCTTTCCGAGCCTTTGCCAACCATAATTAAATTCCTAACTTCCATGAGATCACTTATTTTAGATACCACACATGAGTAAGATCGTGTGATACTTGTCTTTGTGTGTTGGTATATTTCTTCTAGCACGATGACCTCTGGTTTATCCATGTCCTTATTAACACTTGTTATCTTTTGTCCTTTTCACAAAAGTCAATCTAACTGGAGTGAGGTGATCTCTCATTGTGACTTTGATTTGCATTTTCCTGATAATGGGGTTGAGGTTTTTTTTTAATGTCCCTATTGGCAATATTTTCACATTCCTTTGAAAAATGTCTGCTTAGATCTACAGCTCATTTTTTAAATTAGATTTTCTTTGCTTTCGAGTTGTTTGAGCTCTTTATATTTTCTTGTTATTAACTGCTTGTCAGATATATAATTATAAATATTTTCTCCCATTCTGTTAGTTGACTCTTCACAATGTTGATTGATTCCTTTGTTGTATAGAAGTTCTTTAGTTTGATAAAATCCAATTTCTCTAATTTTTTCTTTTCTTCCTGTGTTTTTGGTATCTGTTATAAATCTTATTTACACATTGCAATGTCCTGAAGTATTTCCCTTACATTTTTTCTTAGTATTTTCAGTTTCATATCTTACACTCCAGTTTTTAGTCCATTATCAGTTTTGTTTTTTTTTTTACATGGTGAGAGGTTAGGATGGAATTTCATTGGTCTGCACATAGACAGCCAGTTTCTCTACCACCATTTATTTAAGATGGCTCTGTTCTCAATGCATATTCTTAGCAACTTTGTCAATAACCAATTGGCTACAAATATTTCAATTTATATCCTTGGTATATACTCTGTTCCACTGGCCTGTGTGTATATTTTTATGCCAGTGCCATGATGTTTTAGTCACTCCAAATAATATATTCCAAAGACAGGTTGTATAATGCCTCCTGCCTGGCTCTTTTTGCTCAAAATTGGTTTGTCTATTGAAAGATTTCTGTGGTTACATATAGATTTTAATAGCGCTTGTTCTCATTCTGTGAAAAATGCTATTGGTATTTTGATAGAGATTGCATTTAATCTGTAAATCATCTTGAGTGATATGGACATGTTAACAAAATTGATTTTTTCAAATCATGAATGTGGGTTGTCTTTCTATTTATTTGTGCTTTCTTCAATGTTTTTCAGCAACAATTCATAGTTTTCATTGAAGAGTTGTTTCATTTCTTTGCTTAAATTTATTCCTACGTGGTTTTTTTCTTTTTGGTAGCTATTGAAAATAGGATAATTTTTTTTTTACTTTCTTTCAGGTAAGTCACTATTTGTATATAACAATACTACAGACTTTTTAAAATTTATTTTTGAGAGGCAGAGAGAAGGACAGATAGATATATTATATCCACTGATTTGCTCCCCAAATGGCCACAACGACCAAGTATGAGTCCAACCAAAGTCAGGTGCCCTGAATTCCATCCATGTTTCCCACAAGTCATTGGGGCATCTTCCACTGCCTCCACAAGTGCATGAGCAGAGAGCTGGATTGGAAGTGGAGCAGGGGGGACTCTGATATGAGATGCAGGCATCACACGTGGGAGCAAAAACTGCTGAGCCACAATGCCTGCCACAATTCCAGCCCCAATGCTACTGATTTTTGCATCCTGACTCTGTATCCTGCAACTTTGCTAAATATATTTGTCCTGCCACTGCTTTCAGTGGCACCTTTGGGACTGTATGTACATACTTGTACGTAAGATCATGTCATCTGCCAACAGTGACTATAACTTTCTCATTTCATTATTTTTCCTTCCTAATTTGAATGCCCTTTCTTTCTTTCTCTTGATTAGTTGCCTGGCTAGGACCTCCAGCACAATATTGAATAAAAGTAGTGAAAATGTCTTGTTTTGTTCCACATCTTGATGAGAAAAAATTTAGTTTTTTCACAATTAGAATAGTTACAGCCATCATTATGTTGAGATGTGTTCCTTCTATACCTAATCTGTTCAGAGTTTGTATCATGAAAATATGTTGATTTTTATCAAATACTTTTTCAGCTTCTATTGAAATGGTCACATGACTTTTGTCCTTGATGTAGGATATCCTGTGTATCAGTTTGTACACAATGAATCAGCATTGAATCCCAGAGATGAAACTTACTTGATCATGGTGAATAATTTCTTAATACGCTGTTGGGTTCCATTTGCTAGTATTTTGTTAAGGATTTTTGCTTCTGTGTTCATCAAGGTAAACATCGGCTTGCAGCTTTCTTTCTTTCTCTTTTTGGCTGTGTCGTCTGATTTTGCTACCAAAGTAATGATGACCTCTTCAAATGAGTTTTGAAGAATTCTCTCCTCTTCTATTTTCTGAAGTTACTTAAGAAGGATTGGTGTTAAAGCTTTAACTGTCCTGTAGAATTCAGCAGTGAAACCATCTAGTCCTGGAAATTTATTTATTTATCTATTTATTTATTCATTATACTTGAAAGGCTAGGGAGAGAGAGAGAGAGAGATTGATTCCATCCGATGGTTTATTTCCTAAATGCCCAAAATTGCCATAGCTAGGCTACACTGAAGACAGGAGGCTGGACTTTAATTCAGGTCTCCCCAGTGGGTGTCAGGGACCCAAGTGCTTGAGTCATCATCTGCTCCTTCCAGCTGTGCAATAGCAGAAAGCTGAACTGGAAGCAGAGTAGCTGGGACTCATACCAGACACTGCAATAAGGAGTATAGGTATTCCAAACAGTGACTTAGCAACACACACCTTCAGGAATTTTCTTTGATGGGAGACTTTTTATTACTGAGTTTATCTTGCTGTTCATTATTAATTTGTATAAGTATTCTATTGTTTCAAGATTCTATCTTGGTAAGGTGTGTGTGTCCAAGCATTTTTCCATTTCTTCTAGGTTATCAAATTTGTTGCATGTAATTAATTGTTCTTAGTAATCCTTACCAAACTTTTGTATTTCTGAGGTGTCCATCATAAGTGAGGTGTCTTACTTTTCATCTCTGATGTTATGTATTTGAGTCTCTTTTCTCTGAGGTAGTTTAGTTAAGGATTTATAAATTTCTTTAGCTTTTCAAAGAATCAGTTCTTAATTTCATTGCAGTTTCACATCATTTATTTGTGATCTGAGTTTTATTTCTTTCTTCCATTAATTTTGATTTTATTTGTTGTTTTTCTAGTTTCTTGAAATTCAGGGATAAGTTGCTTTGTTAAAATCTTTCTGCTTTTTAAAGATTTTATTTGTTTATTTGAGAAATAGACTTACAGACAGAGAGAGGGGGAGACAGAGAGAAAGGTCTTCCATCCGCTGGTTCACTCTCCAAATAGCTGCAGTGGCCAGAGCTGAGCTGATCCGAAGCCAGGAGTCAGGAGCTTCTTCCAGGTCTCCCACACAGGTACAGGGGCCCAAGCACTTGGGTCATCTTCCACTGCATTCTTAGACCATAGCAGAGTTAGGTAGGAAGAAGAGCAACTGGAACACAAACCAATGCCCATTGGATGCATGTGCTGTAGGTGGAGGTTTAGCCTACTACACCACAGCGCCGACCCCAATCTTTCTGCTTTTTGAATTTAGCCATTGAGTGTTATAAATTTCTTCCTTAGTACTGTTTTAACCATAACCTAAAGGTTTTGGTACATTGTTATTTCATATTTTAAAATTTCCTCTTTAATTTCTTCCTTGATACATTAGTTATTTAGAGTAAGTTGGACTTTTTTTTTTTTTAAAGACATTTATTTATTTGAAAGTTGGAGTTACAGAGAGAGAGAAAGACAGAGAGAGAAATGGCCACAGCATCTGGGGTTGGGGCAAACCAAAGCCAGCAGCCAGAAGCTTCTTCCAGGTCTCCCACATAGGTGGCAAGTGTCCAGGCACTTGGGCCATCTTCTGCTGCTTTTCCCAGACCATGATCATGAAGCTGGATCAGAAATGGAGCAACTGGGAAATGAAGTGATGCCATATGGGATTCCAACATTACAGGCAATGGCCTAACCCACTACATCACAGTGCTGGCCCAGAGTAAGGTAATTTCCATGTAGTTATGTACTTTGCAAAGTTTTTCTTACTAATTTCTAGTTTTATTGTATTCTAGTCTATTCTAGTCAGAAAAAAATACCTCATCCGATTGCTACTTTTTTTTTTTAATTTGGTAAGATTTTTTGTGACACACCATATGATCTATTCTGGAGAACATTCTATGTGCCAGGTGAGAAAAACATGTATTCTGCATGGTTGGATGGAACGTTCTGTAGATGTTTGCTAGCTTCAGTGGGTGCAGGGTACAGGTTAAACCGACTGATTTTGCTGATGTTATGGTTGCTACTGATATTCTCTTTGGAAGATTCGGCCACTTCTGAAAGTGAGGTGTTAATGTCACCTACTAAAATCATATTGGTGTCTTTCTTTCCCTTTAAGTTTATTAATATTTGCTTTATCATTGATATATATATATTTCCTCTTGCTGCACTGAGACTTTTATTATTATATAATGACTCCCTTTTCTCTTTGCACTGTTTTTGACTTAAAATATATTTAATCTTATGTAAAAGTAGAGCCACTTCTGCTTTCTTTTGGCTTCTGCTTTCTTGGAATAACTTATCCTGTGATTTTCCTTCCAGTGTATTACCATACTTAAAGATGAAGTGAGTTTCCATTAGCTACTATAGTTGAGTCTTATTTTTTTTAAATCCTCTCATTCATTCCACGCCTTCTAATTCTAGGATTTTATAAATTTAATAAATTTTATAAATATAATAAATTGCTGATAGGTAAGGTCTCATTACTGATGTTTTGATACTTGTTTTCTAGTTTTATTTGTTTGTTTTATTCTTTCCTTCTCCCTGCCTTACCATCTTCCTTTGTGGGTAAGTGATTTTTGTCTAGTAGTGTGTTTTCATTCTTTGCTTCTTATTTTTGGTAACTCTATTATAGATTTTTGCTTTGTGGTTACCATGAGACTTAAAATAATGTTGGGTCATAATAAACTATTTAGAAATAATAGCAACTTAACATTGATTGTAAAGGTAGGAAAAGAAGCAAACAAAAAAGAGACAAGAAATAGGAATAAAGAATCCTACATTTGCACTCCACTCATTTTGAATTTTTGATATTTCATTTTACCTTTTTCCATATAGCCTCTTACCATTTTTGTGTAATTATTATTTTTCTATTGTTTTGCTCTTTAGTCTCCATACTAAAGACATGACTGGTTTTTGCACCATGTTTTCAATTTTAAAACATTCTGAATGTGTCTCTTTAGTTATTCTTACCAGTGAATTTTCTATCTTCACAACTGTTATTACTCATTAACTTCTGTTCCTCTCCATTTAAAGAAATTCCTTTAACATTTCTTTTTTTTTTTAATTTATTTAACAGATAGAGTTAAACAGTGAGAGAGAGAGACAGAGAGAAAGGTCTTCCTTTCATTGGTTCACTCCCCAAATGGCCGCTACGGCCAGCGCTGAACCGATTTGAAGCCAGGAGCCAAGTGCTTCCTCCTGGTCTCCCATGCCGGTGCAGGGACCCAAACACTTGGGCCATCCTCCATTGCCTTCCCAGACCACAGCAGAGAGCTGGACTGGAAGAGGAGCAACCGGGACTAGAATCCAGCACCCATATGGGATGCCGGCGCCACAGGCAGAGGATTAACCAAGTGAGCCATGGCGCTGGCCCCTGGTATTTCTTTTAAGACAGGTCTGGTGTAATGTTGATAAACTCCTCAGCTTTTGATTATCTGGAAATGTCTTTATTGCTTCTTCATACCTAGTGGACAATTTTGCTGTATATAATATTCTTGGTTGGAAATATGTTTCTCTCAGTAATATGACAGTCCAATCCTACTCCCTCCTGGCCTGTAAGGTTTCTGGTGAGAAGTCTGCAGTCAGGCAGGTTGGGACCTCTGTGTTGTACCTTTTGTCTTGCAGCTCTGAGAATCCTCTCTTATCTTTAACCTTGGAGAGTTTGATTATATTTTGGGATAAAGTTGATTGGGTTGAATCTGACTGGAAACTTAAGACTTTTCTGTATCTGGAAAGTTGAGTATTTCTCTAGATTTTGGAACTTTTATGTCATTTTCTCTTGGAATATATTTTCTACACCTTTGACATTCTCAAATCCCTCTCGAACTCCAATAACTTGGATTTTGGTTCTTTTCTTGCTATTTCAAATTTCCCATAAGCTTTCTTCATCTCTCTTGATTCTTTTTCCTTATTTCTTCTCCAACTGTGTATTTGCAAATTGCTTGTCTTTGAGTTCACAGATTCTTTCTTCTGTTTGGTCTATGTAGCTCTTGCAAAGGTGGCTCTGTGCTTGAATACCTTTTCAAATCAGCATCTCTGTGTGGTGGTGACGGTGGGAGGCTCTTTCTCAAGACGCCATCTTGCTCCACTGTTGGTTGGATTTTAAACAGACGGGGATTCTTTAATTTAGTTAAAAAAAAAATCATTCACATAATGGAAACTTGAGGCCAGTAAGTGAAATTTTTCCACTGGCTCCTTCCGTGTTCCACTGTTTAAGTGGGTCTTTCCTGTTTTTTTTTTTAGATACTTCTTAGATCCTCTTTGTCTCGTAAGGAGGGTTCCCTTCACTGCCTCATTTTTTTTCTTGCTATTATTCAGTAGAACTTTAAATGCAAAAAAACATAAACCAGGACCTAAATAGCCTACTTGCTTTTATGTTGATAAATCTCTCCAAATGTTAAATTAAATATCTTATTATTTTGCATGAAGTACAAGAGCAAAAATGACTTTGAAATCTGTCATAATCTCCCCACTCAAAAATCATCTGAAATGTCCCCATTAATGTGAAGACATATTGCCTTACCATTGTATATTTGAAAATAGTAACTTTGCAGTATAAAACATAATATGTATAAATTTGTATATTCTGCCATTTTGCTAAATTAGAAAAAAAAGTTGTAGACATTTCATCATGGCCTAACATATTCTAAATAAACATGATTTAAAGGACTAAAATTTAGTAATTGTTTAGAATAGACTTCTGCTTACATATGGCTCCATATAATTATTTAAGGAAAATATTGTCTATACCTCTTAGAAATAACTTTGCCATAGCTCATTTTAATAGACCACATCAAATTTCCACTGGCCTTAAAATCTAAACAAAGGGTATTCATCATCATTATAAACTCATTTCCTCTACTTTTCTCTGCATCAGAGTTGAGCATACTTGGAATTTTTAACTCCCTTATCAGCTTGAAAATTAGACATCTTTCTCACTTTATACGTGATAAAACCTTCATCCTAAAGGTAGCACAAGATAGCAGCAAGTGTACATGTTTTGAGGCAGACAATTCAGGATCTGAATCCTTCTTCCGTCATTTGTTAGCTATACTCACTGTCCAAATGTTTCTTGGACAATATCACTTACACTGTTCTAAAAATGTTTCTTCCCTGTAAAATGAATGGCTGTGTGGATTGAGACAAAACTCCCTGATTGTGGTAAACCCATAATGATAAGTGAATGCTTGATGATTCTAAGTTGCTCTCTAATTCTAGTTTGCTCAGCCCTCATTCTTTCCAAGTTCTATTAGCCAGACAACAAACATCTCTACATCTGTAAGAATCAATGAAGGTAACTTTCCAGTGTTGTTATGCGTAGTCTGTGTTATAAAAGAAAATCAAGGATCTTAATTCAGGAGAGGCAGGAGGATATTACTGAGTCATGTCCAAGACAATAATGATGATGATGATGGTAATTATAAAATATAGATGGTAGAGGTAGTAAAGAGAAATGTATCATATGAAAAGTTTAATACATTTAAGAGATAAGTCCTTTAAAAAACAATCATGGGGCCAGCACTGTATCGTAATGGGTAATGCCACCTTCAGTGCCAACATCCCATATGGATGCCAGTTCAAGTCTTGGCTGCTCCACTTCCTATCCAGCTCTCTGCTATGGCCTGGGAAAGCAGTAGAAGATGGCCCAAGTCCTTGGGCCCTTGTACCAGCTCCTAGCTTCCAGTCAGCCCAGCTCCAGCCATTGCAGACATCTAAGGAGTGAACCAATGAATGGAAGACTCTCTCTCTCTCACTCTCCCTCCCTCTCTCTCTCTCTTCCTCTGCCACTCTGTAACTCTGACTTTCAAATAAATAAATAAATCTTTAAAAAAATTTCCCAACTAGAAATAAAGATCAGCAAATTATAAAAGCATCCCTGTAAATTAATTAATTGGTAGCTACTGCCACCAAGTGGCAGGAAAATACTTCTGCAAAGAATAGAATCCAATACCCTTTAGGGGGAAACTTCTTGGTATGGGTACCCAAATTTATTTCATCGTATTCCATTGCATTGTAACTACTAAAGATCTGATCTTTACTAAATGGTGAAATGTTTTTTGTCTCTATAACCATGGTATCATAATATTCGCCTGTTGAATGATAAAACTCAATATTTGCTTCAGTCTCTGTCCCAGGAGCTTCCTAACGTCACTGCAGTGAACATTGAGAGAGCTGGGGCAAAATGTTGAAGGGAAAATCAGCTCAACCTCTGGAGTTAGAAAGGCCAATATTCCAAAAATAGCTCTGATACTTACTAGCTGAATTATGTAAAAAAAATTGTTTCAGGATCACCTTTCTTAATAGAAGTAAGGGAATTCATTTCAATAATGTGTGCAAAAGGTTTAGCATAAGCTTGGTATCTATAAGTACTGAATATTAGCCGATGCTTTTTATTATTACAACATTTTAGACAAACTTATCTCCCCTAAGCCTAAATAAATATTTATTAGCATTTCAATCATGATTGGTATTTCAATGCAAGCCGTAAAGAAGTGCGAGATAGGAAGGCAAATATCACTGCAATAACCAGCTTGGCCAACCATGTCAAAGATGTCCTGTGGCTTCTCTAGTACCAAAGAGAGAGCCACAGCGAGAAAACAAGATTGAAGACGCCTCGACATTCCAAATCTGGATCAGGCTGTAGTAGCTGCTTCTTGCTGATGTTCTGCGTAAGACGGTTGAGTCCTTATCAGCTCTCCTAACGCACCCCAAGCTCTAAAAAATGTGAATCAGTTAATGTTTCTGGAAAGTGACCTAAAAGATAAAATTGATTTGTTAATTCCAATTATAATTCCATAAAATAGGAATCGGAAAGAGGCATCTATTATTAACCTGAAATAAAACACATGTGGTTGCTTCTTCAATGACAGTAAATTGTTATCTGACATCCAGTGTGTCCAGCTGCCTTGATTAGCCAGGCCATCCACATGTTTGTAAATTGGCTTGATGTATTCATACTCACAACCATACGTAGCCTGGGACACTGAAGGAGCCTAAAATGCATCCAGTTTCATCAGAGAAAGATTATGCAGGGTCACCTGCATGTCCCTCACCTCCAATTCATTGATAATCGAGCATCTAAGAATGTGGTAAATTATGATTAACAGAAATGTCAGTGCATTTCATAGGGTCTGCCTCAGCCTCTCATCACAGTTGTACCAGTCCCATCCTCTGCTCCTCTAAGACGTGGGCATTCACCCACTTACCAGAAATTTCCAGTTAGAGGGACTCAATTATGTTATGAGTAATCCCAAGGTACCTTGTACAAAGGTCTGCTCGTCAGAAAGCTTTTCTTGGAAGTGGGTGGAAATCTCCCTCCATGTAACTCTTCTCCACAGTTCTTGGATCTAATGTTAAGATCCGGAAGAGGCCGGCGCCGCGGCTCACTAGGCTAATCCTCCACCTAGCGGCGCCGGCACACCGGGTTCTAGTCCCAGTCGGGGCGCCGGATTCTGTCCCGGTTGCCCCTCTTCCAGGCCAGCCCTCTGCTGTGGCCAGGGAGTGCAGTGGAGGATGGCCCAGGTGCTTGGGCCCTGCACCCCATGGGAGACCAGGAAAAGCACCTGGCTCCTGGCTCCTGCCATCGGATCAGCGGGGTGCGCCGGCCGCAGCGCGCCGGCCGCGGTGGCCATTGGAGGGTGAACCAACGGGAAAGGAAGACCTTTCTCTCTGTCTCTCTCTCTCACTGTCCACTCTGCCTGTCAAAAAAAAAAAAAAAAAAAAGATCCGGAAGAAATAGTTAAACTTTTAGATCACCCCTATTTTCCAGAGAGGCCACAGAGTGGAATTTGGGGTAGTATTAGTTTCAACCTATGAATAAGCACATTCTGAAGCATAAAACATACTTTATTGTGTGTTTCTTATCTTTCAGCATCATGCAGTCTCAAAGACGGGTATTTTTATATCCTCAGCACTTCAAAAATAAATAAATAAAATGCCTATTCTATGAGTTATTTGATTTTAGGTATAGATATAATATAGGGATAATATATATCCGTATATATAATATAGGGGTAGAAATCAGAGGGTGCGTATTCTTTGATTTCTATCCATATACAATAAATATAAAGATAAAAATATGATTTTTATCTTCCTGCATGTATAGACATAAGAATGAAATGTGAGTCATCATTTTTATTAAAATAACCCACAGAATATACCAAGGGATGATATCACTCGAGAGCAGGTGGCCACGGAAGTGCCCTCTGACCCTTTGTCACTTCTTTCAGATTCTCTTGGGATCCTCAGTGTTGGGTCCCCTAGACAGGATGTGGATGGAACTGAACCCACATAGGGGATATATTATATATCAGGAAAGAGATCGGTCTTATGACTTCTTATTTATTTTTCCTCTTATACCCTTTTGTTTTCTAGTCATGCAGTTTTTTTTCTTTTTCCAAAATATCATCTTTTGAAGTATAGATAGAAGGAGGTTTGATTTTTTTTTAGGTTGTATCCACAACTGCACAAGAGATCCAGGAGCAAACCTGAGACCAAGTATGATTGTGAGAAAATAGAAAACAAAATCTACAGAGGGAGGTTAAAGCTAAGGTGATAGGAATAACTCCACAGCAACCTTTCCCACCAGAGAGATTTCCCACACAGTTGTCTCACGGAGAACATTTTATGATTTGTACATTGAAGAGAGTGTTTTGGACAGCATGATTCTAATATTCATGGGGCTAACATGAAATGGAATATAAGGGAACAGTTAGCAATGATTTGAGAATACCGATCTTCAGTTTTCATTGAATTTCTGGCAATGACTTTTCTGTGTGATTTTTTTGGCGTCTTAATTTCTCTACCCATAAAATAGAAATATTAAAGAGTACTTTTTCAGCCTTCCCTGAACTAATTACAGACAGATATGAATAGTAAATATTGAAAACTTTTAAGAAAAGTAATCTATGTAAATCTGGGAATTGATTCCAATGGAATATTGAGAAGTTGTTTCCATGTGAGCTTCTGTAGAAGGAATCAAACTAAGAGGACTAAAAATGAGGGCAAAATTCCATCTACTGAAATACCTTGTAATATGTCTTATAGTAAGGTTAATGATGGCTGTGATAAAATACATTGATGGGGGTTAAAGTGTTTAATATTTTCTCAAAGACTGTGGAACTCAAGTGATTTTTATGCCCCTGAATCATTTATTTTTGCCACATTATTAGTTCTTCCTGTAACCTCTGTGGGTTTTTCAGTAAAAACACACTTTAACTCCAGGAAACAGAAAAACTGTCAGACTTAATCATCTTGCTTCTGTAAGAGCCAGTACCTATTGTCTGGCTCCATTGAGAGTGTAAGTTATTTTTGATTCACTGTACTATCATCTTGTAATACAAGACACGCTACTGCACTGGCCTAATAAACTTGCTGGGTCATGAGGAAATGGGCCAGTTGAAAGGCTGAGAAAAGAATTTAAAATTATTTTATGAAGATCCTCTTTATCTGGAGAAAGCTGAAAGATATCACATTAACAACATAAATCTATGAGGCTCAGAGACCGCCATTCAGAGCTGTTCTTAAACAATTGAAAAACTCAGCATCTTCCCGGGGTCCTTTATTAGCTGAAGTTCATGAATCACCTGAGCCATTATTGTTCTTCAGTTACAGTGCTTCCTCCCAGAACCTGGTCTTTAAGAACCTTGCTCCTCAGAATCACTTCCCAGAATTTGTTAGTTTTTACAGTCTGATTCATGCTCTTAGAAGATCTCATTTTAGGCTTTTGGAAGCAAAGAGAAGTGTGTAATCACTTTTCAATTTTCGGTTCCCCAATGTCCCTTTTGGAGCTTTGATTTATGGATTCTCTATTTACCTTGTCAAGGCTCCGGGGCCCTCTGGCAATCAAATTTGAACTGAGTCCTGGAAAGATGCCATGCATATTTGCAGTCCTTGAAACAAATTTGAGGAGTGAACTAGATAGGTATGTGGACAGAAGAGACACTTCCCCCAGAGAAAATTCCAGGTGAGTTATATAAATAGTGCTCGGCAACACATTGATTTCCCATGGAGTTTAGAAAAACTCATTCAAGTTTACTTTTTCCAATCCCTTTTCACAGTCCAATTATGTATACTGTTGGGCTCTGTCGTAGATAGATTCAGGAAGGAAAGTATAATTTTATGCCTGATCCAAAATGTGCCTTATACAACTGTGGCAAACAGAGACAGCATGGCTAAGTGGGATAAACCATAGAGCTAACCACCTAGTGAATTTTTTTCCCCAGTGTTATTTTATAAACTTCTTATCAATGGCTCCAGACTCTCTTAAAGGAGAGTGACAGAGAAAGTAGGAAAAAATGGGCAAGAAAACATCCACTTTGTCAATGTCCCTTAGGAAAGCAATTCTTTGATGCCTTAGGAGGCTCTACAGGGAATACCAATAGCCCCACTTTTCCTTCATTCTAGGTGTTCTGATCCCCAGAAATGATCCATTAGCATAAGAAGTGAAGAAATAAAACTTGAAAGAACTTTAAAGTCTAACTGTACCATGAGTTCGTTATGGGAAAATGAGCTTATGAGAGATCAACTGGGTAAGACTTATCAGCAAAGGCATAAAAAGTCTACAATGGGATCCAGAGAAAACAACATTAACTTGCTCCCCCCATGGTTAATGGAAATAATTACAGGCAAGACACTTAGTGCTGTTAGAGTTCTTCTGACAACTGTCTCATCACCTGGGAGTGGAGAGATGAATGGTCCCTGTGAGACATTAAACACTTCCAGAAGGAATAGAACCTTGGTGCATTATGTAACTAAGCCTACACAACCACTGAGTTCTAACATTAAATATGCATTGTAGTTCCCTTCAGACTTTTACATAGATCCACATTTCTAGACAGTTATCTTCATGTTGTTTCAATAAAAACCATCTATGGGAGAAATCTGAGAAACTCTTGTTGACGGTTTTTAGCTCAGGTCATTTGGTTAAAGTGAATCCAATTGTTAAGATAGCCAAAAAAAAAAAAAAAAAAAAAGGTTCTCAAAGCTTAAGCCTGAAGAAGAAAAAAGTGGGTAACAGGGTGGCTTTTTAAATTCCAAGAGTGTTGAGTAATCTTGTTGCTTGCAGATGGATAGGTGTGTATTCACATTGGGTGAAGCGTGTTCACCTTTACTCTGAGTAAAATCTCACAGAGGATTTCAAACCAAGAACAAAATTTCAGGATTATTATTGATATGACACAATCCCTCAGGTTTGATGAAATATTTTTAGGAAACCTCACTGCAGTAGTGTTTTTGTTTCACCTTGAAAGGATGCACAACAAAGATGGTGACAGCCTACCATTAGAAGCCGACTCCTGGCCAGCACCGTGGCTCACTAGGCTAATCCTCCACCTTGCGGCGCTGGCACCCCGGGTTCTAGTCCCTGTCGGGGCGCCGGATTCTGTCCCGGTTGCCCCTCTTACAGGCCAGCTCTCTGCTGTGGCCAGAGAGTGCAGTGGAGGATGGCCCAAGTGCTTGGGCCCTGCACCCCATGGGAGACCAGGATAAGCACCTGGCTCCTGCCATCGGACCAGCGCGGTGTGCTGGCCGCAGCGCACTGGCCACGGCAGCCATTGGAGGGTGAACCAACGGCAAAGGAAGACCTTTCTCTCTGTCTCTCTCTCTCACTGTCCACTCTGCCTGTCAAATAAATAAATAAATAAATAAAAAGAAGCCAACTCCTACCAGTGGCCACTGCTTATGAACAGAAAATACGGTATTCCTCTCCTTCCCTAGACATCCTGCTCTTACCTAGGCATAAGCTGACAAATGTAGCGCTTGAATTATTTGATGTTGACTGAATTAAAACTGGGACTAGGATGGTATGTGCATCAAGGCTAAATAGGAGAATAAGGAAGGACTTGGGAACACAATATCCTTAGCTTAATGAGTCTTTCCACGCATCCCCATTTACTGGATCTCACTTTTCCCATCAATATCCTTGATTTAACTCTCTTTGAGGCTGAGAATCCAATTTGTGAAGTAGTTCTGTCAACTGCAAAATAATTTGCTGGATATTACTTTCAGTCATTCCAATCATGCCACTACTTGAAATATGCCTATCTCTCTGGGAATGCCTAGAATCTTGGGTGATTTAGGATTTAAAGGGGAATGTGAATCCCTGAGTTCATTTTTGTTCCTTCACCTTTTTTGTCTAGAGACATTAGTATTAACCAACCAAGATTATTATATTGCATACTTTTCTAAAATTGAAAATATTATATTTGTTATCTATTTGGTCTCTTGCTTGTTGTATGTTGTTGATTAGGAGTATGTGATGAAGATATTTTGCATATCTCCAAAACATCTCTAAAAGTATATATAAGGGCAGGCATTTGGAAGAGCAATGTATATACCCCTTAAGTCACTGCATCCCATATCAGAGTAGCCATGCTTAGGTAAAAACAGAATTTCTAGGGAAGGAGAGGAATACCGTATTTTCTGTCTATAAGCAGTGGCCACTGGTAGACGAGTAGGCTTCTAAAGGTAGGCTGTCACCATCTTTGTTGTGTATCCTTTCTGGGGAGAGCGAGAACACTGCCACAGTGGGGTTCCCATATTGGAGAACATGGGTTCAAGTCCCAACACTGCTTCACACACATCTTCCTACTGATGTGCACCCTTGGAGGCAGCAGAGGATGACCCAGTTGCTTGGGTCCCTGCCACCCAGGTAAGAGCCCCATACTGAGTTCCAGAATGCTGGCTTTGGCCTGGTCCAGCCTCTTTCTCTGCCCCCCACCCCTGTCAAATAAATAATATAAGCCAAAAGGGGAAACAAAAATCAAGTTGAACTTTAGTCATTCAGAAAGTTTCTGGCACATAGTCGATAATAGTACTCAGATCAAAGTGTTGACACTGCCCAGCTTCTAAAAGGGAAAAGCTCTCTGTGTCCACTCTCGGGCCAAACCTGCAATTTGAAAGGAAGGCAATCTACTACCGTAATATGTACTCATGGATAACTTTCCCAAACTAAGAATGCAGTGCCTGCTAGTTTAGGAAATCATGTTTCAATATCTAAGTAAGAATCTTCTAGCAATCATTGCCCAGTGCCAAGGAAACTGTCTTTTTGATGACATTTTTCTAAAAACAATCCACATACGTTGATATCTCAAGAGAATCTGAGGTTAGAGAAGCAACCTTCGGAAACCCACAAAGCTGTGAATATGACACTTAGAAGGTCAACACCTCAGAGAGAGCTTGGAACTATGACTCCTTCACCAGGAAGGATGGGTCTCAGTGGCCGCTTTACTACTGGTACTGACATAACAGCTTTGCTTTGAAGGAATACGAGGCTACTTATCTCCTTTAATAAAAAATCTAGATATGACTCACAAATAGGTAAAATCAAAGGACTTCAATGAGAAGTTTAGTCCCTTTCATTATGTTGATGTCATTCCTTCAATCTGGGCAATCACAGTCATTTGTTTCTTAGTGTTTTTTTCCCATAATTCCTTTATAGAAGTATGAATAAATTTTATATTGGTTATTGTACACTTCCTACCATTCTACAGAAAAGGTAATAAATCAGATTACATGCATAATTCTATACCTTGCTTTTTTTCACTTAACTGTATATGTTGGAGAACTTTTGATATTTATGTATAGTGATCTTTTTCACTTTTAAAATAGGTGTGGAGAATTTCTTCGAATTTAACCAATTCTCTACTGACTGACAGTTGAGGTTACTCCTCTATTGCTACTAATAATGCTAAAAAAAGAAGTAAGTTGGTACATGGATCCCTTTACACACTTGCAAAGGTATCTGTTGGTTAAATTCTCAAACATGGGACTGCTGAGGCAAAGATGATAGATAATAACTGTGTGTGTGTGTATATATATATATATATATGAGAGTGCTTCAAAAAGTTCATGGAAAATTGACTTAAAAGATGTTTGTTTTGGTAAAAAATGTGAAATTTATGCATAATTTTTTCATAACATGCATTTCTACTAGTTATTTGAAAAACCCTCATATGCATGGATTTCAGTATTTTGCACCAAAATAAATATTTAATGTGATTTTCCAAAACTTTTTAAAGTATCCTTCTATGTATATGTACATATAGAATTTTGAAAATTGTTGCCAAATTCCTCAGTAAAGAATGTATCAATCTATCTTTCTACAAGTAATATGTGGCTGTCTTATTATCTACTTCTTTGCTGTGATTATCAAACTTATTATCAATCTTCAGGATTTCTGTCAATCAGATAATTAAAAATATATCTGAGTTAGTTTAAGACTGTATTTCTCTCCTTACAAATGAAGTTGAGCACACTTATGTTTCAAAGTCATTTGTATGTCAGGGAAGTATTTGTTCATCCTTTGCCTATATATCTATGGGATTATTAGTCTTTCCTTTATTGATTTCTAGAAGTTTACTTTACATGAGGGAAATTGGTCTTGTGTATAGTAACAAATATGTTCTTTAGTTTGTCAATTTGAACTTGCTCACAATTTGTTGCCATGAAGGGATTTTTTTCACATTTCCTTCATTTTAGTTTCATAGCTGTTAGTTTTTGAGTCTATCAGTCTTTTTTTTTAAGATTTATTTATTTATTTGAAAGTCAGAGTTAACACACAGAGAGAAGAGAGGCAGGGAGAAAGAGAGAGAGAGAGAGAGAGGTCTTCCATCTGATTCTTCACTCCCCAATTGGCTGTAATGGCCAGAGCTGCGCCGATCCAAAGACAGGAGCCAGGAGCTTCCAACGGGTCTCCCATGCGGGTGCAGGGGTCCAAAGATTTGGGCCATCTTGTACTGCTTTCCCAGGCCATAGCAGAGAGCTGGATCAGAAGTGGAACAGCTGGGACTCGAACCAGACTCGAACTCGACTCGAACTGGGATGCCAGCGCTTCAGGCCAGTGCATCCACCTGCTGCGCCACGGCGTTGGCCCCTTGAATCTATCAGTCTTTATCATAGATTTTATAGTAAGTAAAAGGTATTTGCCACTTCAAAGTAGTAAGGAAATTCTATTTTCTTCCAATGGTTTTATGGTTTTTAGATTAAATCTTTAGTCCATCAGGATATTACCCTAGTATGGTATAAAGTACACTAGGGTAATAATTTCAATTTTTCCAGAAGGATACAAGATGCCCAAACTCCATCTATGAAGTAGCTTTATTTCCCACAACTGCTTAGAGATCCAGTTTTATTACATACTGAATTTCATGAACATTGTAAATATTTCTAGACTTTATAATTTTATTCCTTTAATTTTTCTGTTCATATGTAAATACCATTCTACTTGCAATATTGACATTTTATGATGTGCTGTGATATCTGTGCTAATATTCAACCTCACTGCTCATGTTCACTACAGTTTTTCTCTGGTATTTCCTCATTCTTTCCTATTACTTTTAGCATCACCATCCTAATTTAAAGAAACCCTTTGATCTTTTATTGAAATATATTAAATTAACAAATTAAATATTCATGGTGTTAAATTTTTCTATCTACAATCATTATCTTCATCTGTTTGGTCTGTGGCAACAAAATACCATAGACTGAGTAATTTATAAAGCAAATGAAATGGCTCAGATTTATGGAGGCTGGGAAGGCGAGATCAAGGTGCCAATAGGTGCAGTGTACACTGAGAGTCCTCTGCTCAAATCCTGACAACCCATTATTGTTTACTATTATTTACTTTTTGCACAATGTCATTTAGAGTCATACAGTACAAAGCATTCTCAGAGAGCCTCCCCCCAACCCAGTTAGCAATATGCATTTAAATTCATCCAAATCTTTGAGTGTCTGATAGTTCCTTTCTTTCTATCCCTGGATAGTATTGTGTTAGAGGAATCTACCACAGCTTATCCATTCACTTGATGGATATCACTGTTTCACATCTTCGTCAATAATAAATTAAGGTCAATAACATTTCAAACAAGTTGGATAAAAACCTAAAAACACAATTTTTTTGGATCACATGGGAAGGCTACTTAGCCTTGTAAGAAACTGCCACACTGTAACCCAAAATGTACATATCATTGGGATGATGGGCCTTGTGGTACCAGTAGCTATGGCCCTGGGTCTCAGTGATGTAAATAAGACCTTCCCTGTGTCCTGCAAAGGTGAACTTGATACAGCAGCAACATCCCTAATCCCAGTACTGAGGGATGTTAGGGAGACTTTGCCCCAGTCCTATGGGGTGAACACAGGTTATTATGCCAGTATTCACACTAGCAGGTATGGGTGTGGAGCAGTGAAGTGCAGGTAGATTTTTTTCACGGGTCTCACAAGGTAGGTTCAATTGACTCACAAGGTGGAACACAGTACTAACTGTCACAGTCCTAGATTTGCAGGACACAATGTGGTCCCTGATAAGATCTCACAGGGTGAGTGTCAGTTATGCGGGAGATTGTGAGCTGGCAGCTACCAATCTGAAGCAGAAGAATGCAGGTAAGGCCCTCCAGATCTCATGGGTGAGTGCCATTTACTCCAGGGGTTGTAGCACCAACCTTGACAGGCTCAGAGTTCCAAGGCACAGAAGGAACTGCAGGGGTGTGGTGGGGGCTTGTGCCCTGGCCATGAAGCATGCAAACTTATGCTGCTTCACATCACCAGTAACTGCTATCATCTGTTTTGTCTGTTTTTTTTTTTTTTGGTGATTTTAATTGGTACGCATTATTGGTATTTCACTGTTATTTATATTGAAATTTCTTAGTGACAAATCATGTTGACTAACTTTTCATGTCTTTGTTGGCTATCTGTGTATCTTCTTTGCTCAAGTGTCCAGATCTTTTGCTCATATTTTAATGTAGGTGGTTGTTTTCTTATGGCTTATCTTTAATTTCAGTCTATTGTCTTTCAAGACTTTAATAACTATTTACATAAGTGTTTTCCCTGATGCCTCTTTTCTTAATTTGTTTCAATTTTACTTCATTTTAATTTTAACACCCATAAAAAGTGTACAGATTTTAGGGGTATGATGTGGTATTTTGATACAGATATACATTGCATAACGTTCAAATCAGATAAATGTATCTATTATCTCAAACATTTATCATTTCTTTATAGTGAAATCATTCAAAATCCTTTATTATGACTTTTTTCAAGAAAAAACATACAGTATAATAGAACAACCAAATACATTCCTCCTATTGACCTATAACTTAGTACCTGTTATACCATTGCTTCCTCTCCAACCCAGCTCCCCTCCCTCCCAGAACTCGGTAACCACCATTTTACTCTCAAATTCTATGAGATCAGCATTTTCAGATTCCACATAAGCGTGAGCCTGTGAGTCACTTGGCCTTCTGTGCTGGGCTTGTGCTACCTTCAGTTTCATTTATGTCATTCTATCCAAAGCATTGAATTCATGAATTCATTCTTTTTTACTTACTATAAAAGTGATCAGAGCCTTCCTGATAACGGTGTATCTACGTCTGGTTAAGTAAAGGAAGATGTGGAACATTTGACAAAGGCTCAGAAAAGATTAGAGACTAAGGGGGAAATGTCCATCAGCAAGGATAAAAAGCACACAGTGTAATAAGTTAAAGGGTTGGGAGATAATGACCTCTATTCCTAAAAGCCATTAGACTGAATGGCTTTCACTCTTGGACCTTATGTTATGAACATGTCTTGTGTTTCTCCCTTGAATAGTATTTTATTCGGCCTTTATGTGTCTCTGTATCTCAGTGAGTATAATTAAAAGGAACTTCAATGAGGTGGAGAGACCAGGAGGGAGTGGTTTTGTTGGTAATGCATTGCTCATGTTAGAATCACCTGAAAAGATTTGAAAATACTGATGTCAGAGTCCTGCCATGCAGGTTCCAACTGTAACTTGGTCAAAATATCAGGAATGTTAAAAGTTAATATGCAGCCAGGTTTGAGAACCACTGCCTTTAGACAGGTTTTCCAACTTGGTTACCTTTCTCTCTTAAAAAAAAAAGATTTATTTACTTATTTTAAATATAGAGTTACAGAGAGGCAGAGGTAGAGACAGGGAGACACAGAGAGAGAGGTCTTCCATCTGCTGGTTCACTCCCCAAATGGCAGCAATGACCAAAGCTGGGCCGATCTAAAGCCAGGAGCCAAGAGCTTCTTCTGAGTCTCCCACATGGATAAAGGGGCCCAAGGGCTTGGGCCATCTTCTACTGCTTTCCCAGGCACATTAGTAGGGTGCTGGATCAGAAGTGGAGCAGCCAGGACTCGAACCAGTGCCCATATGGGATGCCAGCACCGCAGGTGGTGGCTTTACCTGCTTTGCCACAGTGCTGGCCCCTCCTTACTCCCTTTTACACAGGTACATTATATAGGAATCAACAGTGGGAATGGATCCCAGGTGGAAGGAAGCCCATGAGAGATGGGACATCCCTAGGAATCTAGCCAAGGGTCATGTAAGAAAGTCAATGTCATGTCTTTTTGCACAATATTAAGAAAAAAGATCTGCTTTTTGCATGTGCTTTTAGTGCTAAACTAAAAAATAATCATTTTAAGAGACTCCATTGTTATTCCTTAACTAAAACATCATTGAAGGAGAATAAAAACATTCCAGAATTAGTGGTAGCAAATCAAGTCACAGAACATTTATCCAGCTACCAGATAAAACATTATTGAGAGCTAGACACTTTCTAATCAATGTCTCCATATTTCATGTTTATGTCTTTTCCTATCTGTTTTTATACACCTTTCAAAGAAACTAAATTTGAAGAAATTATATAATCATCAAAGGTTATCAAATTATTTAATTAAATTTGTGGTTAATTCCATTATCTTAACAGAGAATAAAAAGTAGTAGTGTTTCTATTTTCTAATGCTTATATATTATGTAATGGCTAAGGAATTCCAGATTACTTAATCGCAAGTGGATAAATGTTATGTAGAAAAACTTAATGAGCTGGCTTAAAACAAGACTGGTCATCATCTTTCTATTTGTTTTTAAAGATTTGTGGATTTATTTGAAAGACACAGTTACAGAAAGAAGAGAGAAAGAGAGAGAGAAAGCGAATGAGAGAGAGAAATCTTCCATCAGCAATTCACTCCCCAAATGGCTGCTACGGCCAGGGCTGAGCTATTTGGAAGCCAGGAGCCTGGAACTCCATCCAGTCTCCCAGATGGGGGAGCAGGGACAAAAATACTTGAGCCATCTTCCACTGCTTTCGCAGGTGCATTAATGGGGAGCTGGATTGGAAATGGATCAGCTCAACACTCATATGGGATGCCAGCATTGCAGACAACAGCTTAGCCACTGAGCCACCATGTCATCACCAACATCATCATAATTGCCTCCACCCAATCTTGTTTACTCACCTGGCTGGCTGATAGAACTGCTGTCTTTTTCTGCTCCCATGCAATCTTGGCTCCACAATTTTCCATTACATAATTCGAGCTGAGAAGTTCTACAGTAATCTTTTTCACTGTTAGTCTCTCTCAAAATAAACATTTTTGGAGAGAAAGGAATACTTCTGAAGAACCCGTTAACTAGCACCGAGGGTAATGCTGACAGAAATAGAACCAGAAAGGATAAAAGAGGTTTCCCTTCATGTGAGGAAAATGTGAAGAAAGCCCTTAGTCTGAATGGTAACATTAATGGAATTATCTATGTACTTATTTTTTAGTTTCAATTCATTCCTTTCTTCTTTGTAAAATTTCCTGACACCAGTTGGTTTAATTGTGGTTGGGGCTGCATTTTTCTCTTTATTTTTATTTTCTTGGTCATCCATAATTTAATGCACAAATTTAAGGCTCTGTTTTTCCATCAATATCTAGAACTAGTTAGAATCTCTATAATTCCTCTACCTGATGCAAGAATCTTAAATAGTTTACTTACTTCTGTACTCCCAACACTCCTTATCTCATGCCAAAAATCACATGAAATATTCAACCCAAACATATATTGATTTTTCCAAAAATTATTTTCCCTTTAAAAAATACACTGCTTTGCTTTCTTTTGGGCCTCTGCTACTGTGTGCCTTTCTTATGTCATGCCCTGAACACCAGCTGCTAATCATACTTTCAGAGCATTTCATGTGGGGTGATTTCTTGGAAACCACATTAACTTTCTATTGCTTCAGTAACAATTACCACAAACTCAGTGACTTAACACAACTGAAATTTATTCTCTCAGAGTCCCACAGGCCAGAAGTCTAAAATTTATCTGTAGGGCTGCCTTCTTTCTGGAGGCTCCAGGGAGAATACATTTGCTGCTCTCTCCAGCTGGCAAAGCCCACCTGCACCTGCACCTGCACCTGCACCTGCACCTGAGCCTGCATCTCTGCTCAGAGCTCACCTATGCTCATGGCTGCCATCTCCCATTTTCAAAGCCCATTGCTCCAATTCTTGGTGTCTTTGCTTTTATGATCACATAGCCTTCTGTCTCTTGTGGATCATCCCTCCTTCTTAAAGGATTCTTGTAGTTATACTTAGGGCACCCCTAGATAATTCACAATAATCTCCCAGTCTCAAGCAGAGACTCTTTAAACTTTTTGGTTTCTTTTATTTGCAAGGCTGAGAGATATGGATGTCCCATCAGCTGGTTTACTCCCCAAATGCCCACAACAGCCAGGGAACTTGAATTCAGTCTGAGTCTCCTATGTTCTTGGCAGGAACTCAAGCACTTGAGACATCACTTGCTGTCTTTTGCGGTATGCATGATCAAGAAGCTGGATTAGAGTGGAGCTGAGTCTCAAACTCCTACACTCTTATAGGGGCTATGGGTGTTCCAAGCAGTATTTCAACCACTGCTCCAAATGCTTGCCTGTCGGCCCTTAGTATAATCACTTCAGCAAACCCTCTTCACCATATAAGGTTAAATTTACTGGCTCTGCTGATTAGAACCCGTCTATCTTGAGAGCACCATAATTCCTGCACTGTAGCATCAGTCCTTTGGCTAAATGTGCATCCTTTTTGTAACCTGTTGTTGGAATGACAGTCTGACTCAGAATGCATTTTTTCAAATAATTTTGTTCCTATTTTGTCTTAAAAATTTTTTGAGCTGTCAGTGTGAGAGGCAGAATCATTCTAGTGAAGAATTTCATTTTATTACTGTTGGTATTGTTGGTGCACCATAGTCTTCAGATTCCCCCAAGGGTGGGTTGAGGTTGTCTTGTGCTCTGGCTAGGAACTGCGGTGCTGGAAAATTTTGACAGAATGCTGCTCCATCCTCAGTCTGAGTCTCCCCTCTCCTCCACTACAGAGGGGTCTCCTCTTGTGCTCTTGCCTCTTCCTAAGTGTAGACTCTGCTGCCCAGGATGTTAGGCCCAAGATGAATTCTATTCACCTCTTCCTGTGTGCAAAGAATATTTTCTTCTATTTTTTTCTTCTTAATACAGTAGCAATACATACATGTATATGACCTGGAAAAGACAGGCCTTGGTTTACTTTTGAAAGGGGCTTAAAGCTTTTGCTTAATATAACAGAAATGGAAGGCAGAAACAGGGCATTGCAACTGCCCCCATCCACACACACACACACACACACACACTCACATTGTCCCACGCTCACTGGTAGGATGACCTACCAGTGTTTCTGTCTCACATGTAGGCAACAAGTGGCACTGCCTGTGTTAGACTTCCCTTGGTGGAGCTTGTCCCTTACAAGTGAGGCTGTTTCAATGCCTTGGAGACTCAACTCTCTGATGGGCTCTAGAAAGTGATAATGTTGTAGTCTATCAGCTTTTCCTTATGATTAGGGTGAGAAAGACACATTTGCATCTTTCTGCATCCTAAACAAAAGCAGAAATCTCCATGAGCCATTCATAAAGAAAATCCACTCAAAACAAAGAAAGCTATTTTCATAATAGCTCCATTCATGCAATGAGTCACTACTTTGATTGTCTATTGAATCTAACCCAAACTGAATCAAATGAATCACACTTGGAGGACTAACTAGCAATCATCGGATTGCTATATTTATATTGCTTCAGATTAAAAGCAAAGCAAATCCCCCTCTCTGGGTTTAAACAGCCCATCTTTTCAGAAATGAAGTTGTATTTTCTCATGTAAAGTTGTGTATCTCATTAAGGCTATGTCTAATGACCAGCCATCAGCTTTACTTTCTTTTAATTTGTTTTTTACTTGCTTCATAATTTCCATCATGTGGGTAAGTGTTTTGCAGACTTGACAAAGTTATGTCAAGCAGGGAAAAAAATATACTTTGAAATGTTATCATAAATTCAGATGTATTTGAATTCAGACTGCAGGGGCCAAGTGTAGTGGCATAGCAGGAAAAGCCACCTCTTGTGTTGCCAGCATCCTATATGGGTACCAATTAGTGTCCCCCTCTTCTGCTGAAGCTCTCTGCTAGTGACCAGGGAAAAGCAGTGCAAGATGGCCCTAATGCTTGAGCCCCTGTCATCCACGTGGGAGACCAGGATGAATCTCCTGTCTCCTGGTTATGGCTTGGCCCAGCCCTGGCCATTGCAGCCATTTGGGGAGTGAAGTAGCTAGGAAGTTCTCTCTATCTGTCTCTCTCTGTAACTCTGTTCAAATAAACAAATAAATTTTAAGAAAAAAAATACAGGTAGATCTAATAGTTTCTAGTGTTCTGTAGCACAGTTCACAAAAATTTATTAGCTATTAGCCGGCACCATGGCTCACTTGGCTAATCCTCTGCTTGTGGCGCCAGCACCCTGGGTTCTAGTCCTGGTTGGGGCACTGGGTACTAGTCCCGGTTGCTCCTCTTCCAGTCCAGCTCTCTGCTGTGGCCCAGGAAGGCAGCGGAGGATGGCCCAAGTGCTTGGGTCCCTGCACCCGCATGAGAGACCAGGAGGAATTACCCGGCTCCTGGCTTTGGATCAGCACAGCACTGGCCATGGCGGCCATTAGAGGAGTGAACCAACAGAAGGAAGACCTTTCTCTCTATCTCTCTCTCACTGTCTATAACTCTACCTGTCAAATAAAAAATTATTAGATATTATATAAAATCTATAAGAGAAAATGTAGCAGTATCTAAACAAAAAAAAAGAATAGAAAATGGAAATGTTAGTTGATTTGATCAACTAACATTGTATACATGTGTTGAAATATTGTGTGGTGGGAACAATTTTTGGTGTAGCAGATTAAGCTGTAGCCTAAACTCTGGCATCCCATATGGGTGCTGATTCTAGTATCAGGTCTCCACTTCTGATCCAGCTCCCTGCTAATGGCCTGGGAAAGCAGCAGAGGATCGTCCAGGTACCTGGGCCCCTGCACCCACGTGGGAGACCCAGAAGAAGCTCCTGGCTGCTGTTGTGGCCATCTGGGGAGTGAACAGGTAGATGGAAGCTTGCTACCTCCCTCCCTCTCTCCCTCTCTCTCAGTTCTTTCAAATAAATAAACAAACAGATTTAGACTGTAACACAATTGACTACCTTTCTAGCTATTTTGCGAAATACAAGAAAACTACAAATAACAACAAAATACAACAAAATTACAACAAAAACTAATGTGAGCAAGGGTAGAGAGAGCAGTTGTAGGTGGTAAGTGTTCATTGCACTTTTCTGGATTTGCTTTCGTAATCCGCACTATACTAACCCTGAAAAGTACTTTTATAATGCATTTCCATCACATTGCTAGGAACACATCCCTTAGACACTTAATAAAGCTTTAAATTATGTGTGTGACTTCTGACCTTGATGTGTGACCTTGTATCCAGCAATCGCTAGACCTATCTAAACTTCTAGTTCCCCACAGCCTATGTGTAAGCTGCAAGGGCTAAATTGAGTCATCTTCTCAGATCCCTGCCTGTGCAATGACTTGGAGTAACTAAGAAAACCAGGGGCTGATGTTATGGCACAGCAGATTAAGCTGCTGCCTGCAATGCCAGCATTCCATATCAGAGCACTAGTTGGAGTATGCTTCCAAATCAGCTTCCTATTAATGAGCCTGGGAAAGCAGTGGAGGATGCCCCAAGTCCTTGGGTCCCTGGCACCCACAAAGGAAGACCCAGATGGAGCTCTAGGCCCCTGGCTTTTGCCTGGCCATTTAGGGAGTGAACCAGAGAATGGAAGTCTTTCTCTCTCTCTCTCTCTCTCTCTCTCTCCCTCTCTGTGTCTTTCATCTCACGGTCTCTGCCTCATCTTCTTCCCCTCTCTCTCCTTGTCACTCTCCCCTTCAAATCAATAAATACTTCTTTAAAAATGAGTAAAAATAACCAATGGAATGAAAAATTAATTTACTACTTTGGTGGGGAGGGGACTTTTTTTATAAACTATGATGACTAAACTTGAGCCAAGATCTCTTGATCCTATTCAGAAAATCCATGATTTCACATAGCTCCAAGTATACATTTTTAATTTTTCCCTCAGGTTCTAGGTATTTTCTTAAAAAATATTTACTTATTCATTTGAAAGAAAAACAGAGAGAGAGGCAGAGACAGAGAGATCTTCCATCTGCTGGTTCACTCCTCAAATGGCTGCAACTGCCAGGGCTGGATTATCAGGTTGAAACCAAGAGACAAGAACTCCATTCAGGTCTTTTATCTGGGTGCCAGCATCCCAAGTACGTGGGCCATCTTCTGCTTCTGTTTCCAGGCACATAAACAGAAGGCTGGAGCAGAAATGGAGCAACTGGGACTCGAATCTGTGCTTATACAGGATGCTGGTATCACAGGCAGTGGTTTAACCTGCTGCCCCCCAACACCAGCCCCTCTAGGCATCTTCTAAAGAATGTGGATTTCAGATACTCCAACAGAAGCTAACTATTGAGAGCATTTACACTCTAGGGTGGAAAGAGAGTAGAAATTTTTTTCCTTATTCCCTTCCTCTGCATCTCCCCACCTGGACTCAGAACTCCCCTTTTCCATTTGCTATCTCCTGTGAATGGTGAGTGACAGTTAGACCTGACAGTTTCACTGTCTCTTTGTTCCAACCAAGTAGCGTATGCTCCTGAGGTCCCCTCAAACTTCACTGTAAATAAATAATGGCAATGTTTATGGATTTCAACCACAGTCCCAAGAAACACAAAGCTACACTGCTCACAGATCATTTCAGGAGTGAGTTCTGGGTAAATGAGCTAGTGGGTTATTTGGGGGAAATTTTAGGACAGGCTGGGCCTTTGGTACGAAGCTGGAAGCCATGATGGATACAGAATTGGTCCACACTGGAGTTGCTTGTGCACAAGTTTGGCAGATATAAGATGAGATGAGCCAAAAAGAGTCCATCCAAGGACAAGCTCATCTGCACCAAGGATCCAGAGAGTGGAGGGAAATGATCACTCAGAAATAGCTTTTAAGGTTTCTAACAATTAAGCAAGTATTCTGGTTTAATAATGTTCTGGGTTTCTCTCTTCTCACAATGGTATAGTACTAAAAATACTTCATTAATTCTTTTTATAGAGAATGCTAAACCTTTGTCTATGACATAGTTTTTGAGTGTAACCTCAATTAATATTTTACTTTTGAGAGTTGGACACCTTTGACTATCAAAATAGCAACTTTCTATGTTAATATTTATAAGTGTTTTCTATTTTGGTCTCTGGCTTTGGTGCTATATTCAGAAAATCCTTCCCACTCCTCTAAAATTATATAAATATTTAACTTTGTTGGCTCCAAATTGCACTTATAAATTTTAATGCAGTTATAAATTTTTATACATTTAAATACTCAGTATTTCATATTAATTTTGGTATATGATATCAGAGAAGGTTGACAAAATATTCTACCACTATTTAATGAACAGATGATCCTGATCCTTTCCCAATGAATGTGAAAGGCTATCTAAATCATATAATGAAGTCTTGCATATCCCATTGTCTCCTGGGGGAATTGTCTTACTGGACCATGGCTTCTTAATCATTTTGCTACGTCATATAGGCAAGTTCATTCGCAACAACTTCCCTTACCCATTATTATCTAGCAAATTCTTTGAATACTTCTTAAATGCATTTTATTTCTGATAATCCTTAGAATATTTTAACATGGATATTTTTAATTTAAATAAGAATAGAATACCTAGTTGAAACTATCAACATAATTATTATGATGGCTCTCCTTGACTTGAAAAGCAAATTGTTAAAATCCAAGGAAATAAGTTTTCTTTGCAAACTAGAAAGTGTCTAGTAGGCTTATTACATCTAAATGAATTTATTTTATTTCTATGGTTCACCTTGAGTCTGACACATGCATATTTGTAATCAAATGGCCCTAAATACTTATTCAAATTAAACTATCTGCCATTTTGTGGTAACCAACATGTTTATTAGTCTGGCATCAGTAGAAGATTTGATGTAATTTCTTTGGTAAGGCAATTTTTTTCACCCATGTCTTTATTTACAGGTAACGATAAGTCAACAGTAACTTCATCCCTTTGTGTTGGAAGTATACACAAGGGCAGTCTTTCTGGTAGAATGAGGAGGTAGCCATTGTGGCAATTTGAAAGGTACAAAGAATGTGTCTATAGAGACGCAGCCCCCGTCTGATGCCTTCTCTTTTTATTTGTGCTAAATTCCCCAGCTGTGGTTCACTCTCCTGAGTCCTAGCAGCTTAGCATGCATGAGTGTGTCATGCAACTTCTTCCTCAGAACGTGGGAAGGGTAAGAAGACAGTGAACAGAAATAAGAGGAACGAAACTTTATTTTCATTTGATGCTCAATTTTGCTTCATGCTAAAACTGATTCAAGTTTTCCTTACATCAACCTCACATAAATAAATTTTGATTAGAATTTGTATATTTATCCATTACTATTCTAGAATGAGGTCTTTTCCTTCCCAGCATTGGCTGGGGATTTACGATTCCCAAAGTTCCCTGGAATAAGTGTCAGAGTGAACAATATGCTCAAATCTAGGGGCTCTCCTGTCTGAAAACTGAGTAACTGTTCTTCGTTTCCTTTGCAGTTTCTTCTTTGTGGCATATGTGGAATATTGTGCGCCAAAAAAAAATCAGGACTTATCGTAAGTTTTTGTTTTGTTTGTGCCTTGAAGTGTTTGAAAAGAATTCAAAAACTAAACTGATGATGAGCCAACTTTCATAAAAAGGAGACAGACACATAAATGCTGGTTTTCTTGTCTCTGAGAAAATGGTCAAGAATATTAGAGACTATGGCAAAATACCAACAATGTGAATAGCTTTGAAATACTTTGAGTGCATGCATATGCAACTTGAATGACTACAGCAGGTGACAACCTCCACTTTTTCCAGTTTAGAGACTCCCAGGCTATCACCTGAACCCCTCAGTGAGCTACAAAAGATAAAGCTTGAGTCTGTGGGAACTCTAACTGGTTTAATAAGGAACTAAGTCTCAGGCAAACTGGCTTTCTAAGCCTGTGAAACTAGTTTTTGTAAAGCAGCAAGAGAGCTGGGTTGCTATGGTTATAGTGCATTCTCAAAGATTTATTCTATTTTATTTTATTTCATCTTATTTTATAACTGTGAACACACATCTAAGTATTTTCAGCTGCTTTGTGGCACTATCCTAGGTTTCTGGTTTCAGAAACATGCTCCCAGTTAATCTGATACTGGCTAGGGGAGAACTCTGTGCACTGAGATGTGGATTCCCCACTGCCTTCTGAGTCATTTTAGGAGAGTTTGGAAATAAGGAATAAGCACAGTTTATTTTATTGAGTATTACAGGCAAGATCTTAGGTCCTTACAATTTGGATACATTAATACCACCCAAGGGCCTCAGGAAGTAGCCTTTGAAGTCTACAGAGCATCTTCCATGGGGAGACCAGTTATCTGGGCTGGGCAGAGGGTGGAAGCACTGCAGTTATTTTCTAATCATCTTTCTCTGTGAGAAAAATCTGTTGCAATAAAAAGGAGAAAGTTCTTACTGCCTTAGATATGTGAGATGTAATTTTTAAAAAGTATATGAGGGGAAAACAAAACCACTGGAGAAGAAAATGAATTTTATTGGATGCTCACACTTTGTATTTATTATTCTTCCAGCATTCTTTAGATAAGGCCTTCGTTCTGTCTACATACACCCTCCTGTACCAATGACAGGAGGGGGGGACAGAAAAGACAGGAAGTGATTTTTAAAAAGGAATGTGTGTTCCTTTTCTGTCTTTCTAATTCTCTTATCAGTTATAGAAGAGAAGATTCATAAGATCTGAACTTTATAGAAACAGATTTCTATAAAGCAGGTTGTAGAAACCCCTACCACCAGAGGTGCTCTGACCTCTGCCCTCTATCAAAGAATTCTCTGCTCTTTAACCAAATTTTTTTTGACAGGCAGAGTTAGACAGTGAGAGAGAGACAGAGAAAGGTCTTCCTTCCATTGGTTCACCCCCAAAATGGCTGCTGCGGCCGGTGCGCTGCGCCAATCCGAAGCCAGGAGCCAGGTGCTTCCTACCGGTCTCCCATGCAGGTGCAGGGCCCAAGCACTTGGGCCATCCTCCACTGCCTTCCCGCAGAGAGCAGAGAGCTGGACTGGAAGATAGGCAGCCGGGACAGAATCCGGCGCCCCAACCAGGACTAGAACCCAGGGTGCCGGCGCCGCAGGCAGAGAATTAGCCTAGTGAGCTGTGGCGCCGGCCTCTTTAACCAAATTTTATAAAACTTTCTCCATTCTAATATCTCTAAACCCTACAATTGTCAGTCCAGTGAGATCTGAAAGTAACATAAACTGGGTTACACACTTAGATACATATTTTAATATTTTAATTTCTAGGTGAAAATGTTCTGTCAACACATGTTAATGAACTGTCTTGTCTTTAAAGAATTAATGAGAATAACATCAGGAGAAATATGACTTTTCCTGTGATAGTAAATTAAATGTGTCATCTACTTTGCTAATTAACAGCAATTCACTATTTGAGGGTTAGAATATAATATATTTCCATATTTTCTGAAAATAAGTAAGCAGCAATATATATATATCTAGGAAACTACAGCTTATCTGAATATCCTTCAAAGTGCAATAGAACTGGTTGGTTCTATTTGTAATTGTGAGCTATATGTTCCCATCATTTGGCGGTCTATTTTCAGTATTACATTTAGTGAACTATGAAAAGACTTTCCTCATCCATCATTGAGTTTGTAGTCCGGAATATAAGTGCTGTGAAACAGACACAGTAAAGGATGATGGATTAAACTGGAGAAACAAAATGAACTACTTATAGTTCCTTCTGACCATAATGCTTTTTGGTGTGCTATTTCATATATCTATGGCCAAGCACTCTGCTTGCAGCTGCATGCCATTAGGTGAGATGATGTATCCTCAATGAAGCCTCCTTTAAAAACCTGGGTTGGGCAAGCCATTCATTCTTCTTTATTAATATTCACCAAGACATGTTGAAATGTAGGATCTTCTCTTTCACAAGATTGAAGTCTACACAGGGGTAATAATTGTCAGTCACTTTTTATAATACAGCAGCTAACTCACCCAGGGCCTAAAAGACGCGAGAGGCTCATGAGAGCTTGCTAAACTCAACTGGCCACTGCAGATAATACATGATTAGGTGAAATGAAGTGCTGAAATAAGTTATAAAGTGGTTTGCTCTGGGTAACTACTGCAGAGGAGATCAAGAACGTCCAGGAAGGTTTGTGATAAAGTTAGGACATGACTGATGCCTTCTTTCAAGGAAGAAACACAATTATTTCCAAGAAACAAAAATGTATACCACTGAGGTGAGCCCCATTGTTGGTAAAGAAAAGTGGTTGAGATGAAGACTGTGTTGCGGAGAAGAGTGGAAGGAAGATTGGATGATTAAGTCAGTATCACCCTATTATGGATCATGAAAACGCATAGAATTATGACCAGATACAAAACCAAAATAAAATTATTACAATTATTGGCATATTTAATTAAATTTATTAAATAGTCACAGAACATTTACTACACAGAAGGAATTTGTGCTTGGTTCTTCTGGAGAGCCTACGATACTCATCGAGGTCAATGAGCAGAGATACAGATCAAACCAATAGTAAAACCAAAAGCAAAGCCACAGCCTGTGTTTCTCCAAAGCAAATAATCCAACGGTATTTTGGGAACATTCATTATTCATACCTCATCAGGGTGCCAATGAGTGAAAAAAAAAAATCAACCAACCAAAAAAACAAAATAACCTGAGAAACAAGCACAGTTCACAGGAAGTCCTGTTGGATAAAGAGATATGCACACCATGAAACACTAAATTAAAAGAGATTTAACTAAATTTCCTCAGCTCACACAGATATGAAGGTAAAAAGATTTAACATGAGAAGAAGCCAATGATAGATATTTTTATAGACTTGACCTAATAAAACTCAATTTGACATCAAAATTTTGGATTCAGTCCCTAAATTTGAATACTACCTGATCACCATTCATTTTTCCAAAATCTTTCTCTCTCTCTATTTATTTATCTATCTTCTTCCAGTGATCTGTTGGGATGATTAATTGAAAGGATACTTAGCAAAGCAGCACACAATAGATATTACAAAAATGTTATTTAAATCTGAGTTTACCAAGAAGACAAACTATGTTCAGAATTTTCACAAGACATCCTTAGGTTTAAAACTGTCAGCTATCAATTTTTGAAACACTTTGGTCTACACCCTTGATGAGTCAAACTGTACAGAAATGCAGGTGACCGATAGGCATTTGCCTTAGGGGTTAACATGCCTATGTCCCACATCTTAGTGCATGGGTTTGATTCCTGGCTCTGACTCTTGACTCCAGCTTCCTGCTAATGCAGACCCTGAGAGGAAGTGCTAATGGCTCAGGTGGTCGGGTCCCTGCCTTCCACTGGGGAGACATGGATTGCAATTCTTTCTTCTGGCTGGGGCCCCAAGCCAAACCTAGCTGTTGCAGGCCTTGGGGAGGAGTAAACCAATGGAGGGAAGCTTTCTTTGTTTCTCTCTCACTCCATTTCAAATAAAAAAGCCATTTAAAAAAAAATCCCAGCTGAAAGAATAGCTCCTGTGTTCTTGGATGCATCCCAAACACCTTTTCTTTATTGCAGGTTAGAAGTAAAGGACATTTGGGTTCTGGTGCTCACTGCTTCTACTTTAACACCCTTTTCTTCTCCTTATCAGATGATCCTCTTCTCAGCCTGCTGTATCTGTGGACTTATCGGGGGCATCCTGAATTTTCAGTTCCTTCGGGCAGTCACAAAGAAGACCTCTTCCCTGTACCCTCTGCACCTGGCCTCCATGTCTCTGGCATGCATTGGGATTGGGGGCTGCACCCTGTCTTCCTGGCTCACGTGCCGACTTGCGAGCTACGAGCAGAGGAGGATGTTCTCAGAAAGGGAACATTCCCTCCATCACTCACATGAGATGGCTGAGAAAGTGAGTTTTGTGTCTTTCCTCTCATTGCTGTTATCTGAGGAAGACTGCAGGCCTAGGTGGATCAAGTTGCATATTTAGATGATAGTTTGAGGAGTGAGAGTTCTCAAGTTTGGCCATATTGGATCATGCCCAGGAATTTTTCAGTAGCTCTTTCTCTGCAATTCATGGGCATTTTTCAACATAGTTCTATAGTCTTTCTGTCTTAAGAAACACGGTTCCTAAAATAGCATTGCAGAAAATATTGAAAACCTTATAAATATGGATTTTTATGTATTTTACTGAAGAAAAACACATAACTAATTTGTCTCCACTCAATAATGCCAGTTTTAGAAATCATATGAATTCTTTTTTCTAGCTCATCCCTTGTGATGCATTTGATTATGTAAATTAGATCTTCATGTATAAAGGGGCTCTTTAATAAGGCAACCAAATGCTTTGTCTATCAGTGCAGATACTATAATCCATATAAAGGTTCACTTAGTTCTCATCTAAACTCCATGCATATTTGGGTAGCATGGCCTTAGTTTTAAAAAATGGTCCTTGCATAATTATTTCATGAGGCATATTCAAACAGGAAGTTACATTAATTGCATTAAAAGACAAATGGTATAGAAAGTTTTCTATATTTCTGTCAATGTTTTGCACATATTTCTTAATTCTGTACCTGCTGCTGAATCAACTGAGTAAAAGATAAAACATCTGTTAAACAAACTCACTAAGAAAATAACAACATTATCTTTTGCTTGATATTATAGAAATAAAATGCAAATGCACAAAGTGCAAGAAAGAGTAGTAAATTATCGTGTATTCCTTTTTTTTTTTTTTTTTTTTTTGGCCAGGCAGTTAGACAGTGAGAGAGACAGAGAGAGAGTTATAGACAGTGAGAGAGAGACAGAGTGAAAGGTCTTCTTTCCGTTGGTTCACTCCCTTAATGGCCGCCACGGCCGGCTCTGTGCCGATCCAAAGCCAGGAGCCGGGTACTTCCTCCTGGTCTCTCATGCGAGTGCAGGGACTCAAGCACTTGGGCCATCTTCCATTGCCCTCCTGGGTCACAGCAGAATGCTGGACTGGAAGAGGAGCAACCGGGACTAGAACCCGGGGTGCCAGCACCACAGGCAGAGGATTAGCCAAGTGAGCAGGATGCCGGCCGTGTATTTCTTTATATTGTCATTTCACAGGAAAAATTACTCTGCAGTTAAGCTATATCTATTTTGTGTGCAATCTATACATATAAAAAGTAAATGCAGTTAAGTTGTCCCAAAAAGAATTTAAAACATATCTATGCATGCCCTTAAAGAACTAACACTATACAAGTAATAGGGTTGCTAATGTAAAGAAATGGGTTAAAATAGATGATCATTATATATTTGAGTAGTGGTTCATTTATGTTCGATTTTTATACAAGTGTGCTTTAGTTTTGTGTGTATATTTTTGTACAATATTTATTGTATGACTGTTATATTTACATCAGAGATTGAGGGCTATTGAAATTACCGACTTGCCCAGCTGCCCGGTGGTGCCCCCGACACCGGAGTTACCTACAAGGTACGCTGATTTCTAGGGAGTTACCATGTTGTGATGTTGCTGCAGGAAGTGCCACCTCCTCTAGGAAGCCATGATGTGAGCAGATCAGCCTGGACTGATGCTGTGATGTTGCTCCTCAAAGTATCACTGTCATGAAAACTACCTTGAGGAGCTGACATGAACCTACATGGCAGAATCTTGCAGCTTGAAAGTTGGTTGAGTATTTAAAATATTCAGCCTGCCTATAAGCATCCAAACACATTTCTGCTTGGATGACTCATGACTTTTTATTCTCTGTTACATTATGACTCTGACTCAATACCATCATTCACAGACCGAAGTTTTGCATTTAGTAATAGATGTTTCTGGATAAAGAAAAAAAGTATCTCTTAAGCCGAAGTTGCATAAATAGCCAAAGCTTGACACTGATCCAGCAAAAACTCTGAAGGGAAATGATCTGATAATGATACAATTCAAAAATTATTTCCCACATTTCAAATTAGTGCAAGTATTCATGGTTCTAAGTTTGGTTAAATAGTCTGATTGGAAATATAGAAAGTCACAAACATAGCATGGTATACTTGCAGAAACTATGGAAGTGCCAAGCTTGGTCCTCCCCAAATATAGACTATAATATTCTTGTTAATTTGTGCATACCTATTTGCAAATAAATTGAGAGATGCATCCATTTAAAAACTAATGTTTGCTGTCATTTCCTCTCAGTAATTTTACTTTGTCCATGTTGGGATGAATTCAGTTGAGAAATTCTTTTATGGTATAAAATTTTTAAGAACTGCTTTCTTTAAATCCTGCAAAAAAAAAAAAAAGGCCAGTAAATTACATTAGCTTTTAACGATTTTAAATAGATTTGAAATATTAGCATATTATCATTTAATTCTACTTTTCCATGAAGTTTGTGAAGTACCGTGGTAAAAGTCATTTTAGAAGCAGAAAATCACTTGAAATTTATTAATTTCTGTAAATCCAGTAGGAAATTATATTTTTTTCTTCTGGAGAAACAATTGAGTACATTTTGTTGATGATCATTTTGGGGTGACAATTTCTACTCCTCCTGTCTTCAACAATGAGATTCTGAAGGAAGTCTCAAATCAGATTTCTCAAATATAAACTTAACCCTAACTCACCCAACATATTCTTCAGACTTACCTTCGCCAAGTATAGCTCTACAGGTTTATGAACATTCAGTTTCTCCAAATAGAAACCAGACATAAATTGATAGGAAGAGATAACTGAGAAAATAATTTTCTACTTTTTTTTGCAAATAGGCCTGTTCAAGTGTATAGAGATATTATCAATCTATTGTTAGATAATTATAGTGAAATGTTTATAATGTGGTCTCCTAACCATTGTGCAAGCCCATGGGCTTTCCTTCTCATCACCTTTTATTGTGTAGTAAAGGGTTGCACATGTAATAACATATATGAAGTCAAAACATCTCAATTTTTCTCAATATATTTTCTATAATTGCAAATAGAACTTTGTTGATTTAACCTCTACATCTATGTTTTCATTGTCTCCTCATGCAGTTTTCCCTAACTTCTTAGTGATTGATCCCTCAAAACATGAGAGAGATCTCACTGTTTTGCTATTCACTATAGGAGTGAGTGACAATGCCATGAAAAAAATCCTTCCTACTGTGAGTTTTGGAGTGATCTAGAGTTATGGATGAACAATGAACTCTTGGTGGGCCTTTTTCAGTTCTTAGCAAAGGCCACACAGCTTTCTATAGAGCAGAGGTAACCCCTAGAATGTGTTGGTCCTTTGCTGATATGCTCAGCAGTGTGCGTTGGAAAGCCTTGGACTTTTAACCACTCTCTTCCTTCCAGGTTAGATCCTTCCAGATCAGAATTAAGGAAAGGACAGGGAAATGGAGGGAAAAGAGGAGAGAATGAGATTTCTCTGTAGGGTGAAGACTTTGGTCTAACAGACTGTCACTTCAGCATTTTCATGTGCTCCAAGATGCCATGAAATTTTACTTCTTAAAATGCAGCAACAATATCAATCCTTGTCCTTCCCCGCAACTCAGCAAGTGTTTCAATGGCTTGAAATTTCCGTTTTGCAAATCCGTTAACCAAATGAAAGTCTTATTGTTAAAGTAAATTTTAATTAATGCATGTTATTTTCCTAACAGGAAATGACTGACAACATGAGCAATGGAGGACCACAACTGATATTTAATGGAAGAGTATAATCAATATTTTAAAGAACTGAATATTTTTTAGGACTTTCATGAGGCAAGGAGATACCAAAGGACTAGGAGATAAAATTAAAACAGTTCTTGCATTTGCTTTTGTCTCTCCTGAGTATCCACTAAAATTATTCTTCCTCAATTTTGCCTCATGTATTTCTCCAGCCTTTTTTTTAATGGGATGAAAAATTTTCCTGAAATGTCCTAGTTCAGTAATTTCAACAGACTTTCCAGATTGTTCTACAGAGTTTTCAGTTTTAAAAAAAGCAGAAATAAGATTCATATTCTATACAAACACTATGTGACTCGCATGAATATTAGCTTTGTAATGACATTTCATATGAGTAATTGAAAAGTACAAATATCAAGAAGTAACCATAACTTATTGATGTCTTTGTTTTGAAAGACAGCTGGCTTCAAGAAAATCACAATTCAAAACCTCAGCAATGCCTTGATATAAAAACATTGCAATTATTTTCAATTTGTGAATGAACTATATTTCCTAATTTATTTGTAAATGACAAAAAACTCCTAGAGGATAAAAAAAGAGATTTTTTAAAGAGAGAGTGAATTCTAATCTGTATGATATTTTTGCATTTTTGCACAAGAGTGAGTAGTTGTAAGTGAATAGCACTTAAGGAAAATTAACACATTTTGATCCTACTGTGCAGATGGATCTGCACGTTCATGAATGAGCCTAAGGATAAAGTATGTGTGGATATGTGTGTGTAAATCCTGTAAATATTGAAAGTCTTACATCATATGTTTATAGCAAACATGAATGTAAATAGGTAGTAAAAAGACATTATGGTTTGCAGGGCTGTTATCTGGATTCTATTCCAATAGAGATGGAAAGGCAATTGTTCGAGGCCTTTTTTGTCCATAAAATCATATATTCAATTTATACTACATTTGTCCACTATTATTTTTATTATGGCTTTTGTTTGTAAATAACATCATGGTTGATATTTATGAAGCTGAGTGACTTGAACAGTAAATATAAAGAGATTATTGATTATGATGTTTATATACCAGCAGTTATTATGGTTCAGTATAAGCATAATTTTCAGTTACACATTCCATATTTATAAATAAAAACACTATGGTATATAATTGCTCATGACATTTACATTTCAAACATCTTGCAGTCCTATTAATTTATACAGAAAAGCACATGAGGAAATTGCAATTAACCTTGCTATAATTTAATTTAAATGTTTTGTTTTGTGTAATAATTAACATGGAATAATACAGACAGAACATGTGTGAGAAAATTAATATTTAAAGAACCTGAAAAAATTTTCTGTAGAATATCAGAAGATAGACTTACATGTAAATGGTTAGATTCAATCATTCTCTACCATACTACAATGTTAAAACTAGCAACAAATGACAATTTAGATAGGCAAGAAAATAGCCCAGCCTTTGAAAATACTTATGATAATACAACCTTCAACCACAGGCAAAGAAATCTAATATTTTTAAACATATAACTCTCATTGTATTATATAATTTGAATTCTCTCCTAAAATTTTCTAGTCACTTTTTATAAGTTACTTATTAAATCACAGGTAAATTAAAATTGTCAAAACCCAGTATAAGAATGTGTTATAATTTAAAAATAAAATATATTTATTAATTGTTTTAACAAAATAACAATTTGAGTTCATAGAAATATAAAGTTCTTTTTATTTTAACACAATATGATCATCTAAACTATTTAAATCTGCTTGTTAAAAATTATGTCTATTCAATGGAAATAACTGAACTCTGGTTGTTTGGTGTAGTTTTTTTTTGTTTGTTTGTTTTCTTTTTTTTGACAGGCAGAGTGGACAGTGAGAGAGAGAGGCAGAGAAAAGTCTTCAATTTTGCCATTGGTTCACCCTCCAATGGCCGCCGCGGCTGGCGCACTGTGGCCGGTGCACTGCACTGATCCGATGGCAGGAGCCAGGTGCTTCTCCTGGTCTCCCATGGGGTGCAGGGCCCAAGGACTTGGGCCATCCTCCACTGCACTCCCTGGCCACAGCAGAGAGCTGGCCTGGAAGAGGGGCAACCAGGACAGAATCTGGCGCCCCGACCGGCCTAGAACCCGGTGTGCCGGCGCCGCAAGGCGGAGGATTAGCTTAGTGAGCCGCGGCGCAGGCCTGGTATAGCTTTTGAAGATGCCCCCAACTCATTTAGATAGCCTTATTATCTCGTAAATTACAGAAGTTGTCCATATATGCAACCCAAAATAGTGAATCAACACCATACTGTCCATTTGACACCACAAGCTTTCTTGAGCTCTGCCACTGGAAATCTCAGCTCTACAATGCAGATATTTTGTGTGTATGTGATTTTGCTAACTTACCCAAGGATGTTGTTTGGCATGTTTATTCTGATGGAATAAATGAATGCTTCTAGTTTTCGGTGGCATTTCAGTGCAGGAACGTTTGTATAATAGAGAATAATAATACATCAGCAAGATGTTTTAATGCCTTTTGAACAAATAGGAAATCACACATCAAAGACAAAAGTAGGCATATCACTGCTTTGACATAGAGTAAAAAAGAGATGCAATCATCACAATTATTCAAGTATTCCATAGTGTAGGTTTAACCAAGTACAGATATATCTTTAAATGTAACTGCTTCTACCCAATGTTTTCAGGGCTGAGTTTGGAGTGACTGACATGGGATGTGTTGTGATTCTGTGAGCAAAAAAAGTTAAGAGGACATTATTCAAGTGCTTGAAAATTTAATTTTGACTATACGTTGAACTATGAACTAGAATTTGTAGAGACTACATTATAGTTTTACTGTGAGCCTATCCTGGGGGAAAAGTGATGTGATACTAAATTAAAATAAATATGTGAAACTGGTGTGGTGGTGTGTTTTAGAGACCAACTACAAACAGGTGGAGTTATTATAAGCATAAAAGGATAAAAGTGGACTCAGAAATTTTGAGACATTTGTGTATGTGTAGGTGTATGTGTGTATGTTCACATACAATGGTTGAGAAGTGGAACATGACCAATGACTCTGCTGATATGTCTGTATAATAAAACAGTGTGCTTCAAAATTACGTATGGTGTCAGCTTTCTTTTATTGTAACACAAAAATAGCTCCCTGACACAATAGCTAATTGCATAAATGCACTACAGGCTACTGTCAATGGGGAGGGAGAAACAGTTACAGCTGGAGGATATGGAACTAAGACAAGATATTACTTGAGATAGGAAAGGTGATAGATACTTGAGTGAGAGTCGTTGAAGATACAGAACAATGGTGACCACAGTCAGAATGTGAAGTCCTGTGGAGGCAAGGGGAAATACAATACAGACCATAACCATAAGAAACAGAATTAACTGTGATTAGGCCTAGGATTGCAAGAGACTCAAGAATGGAAAACCGAAATCTTTTTTTTTTTTTTTTTTTTTGACAGGCAGAGTTAGACAGTGAGAGAAAGAGACAGAGAGAAAGGTCTTCCTTCTGTTGGTTTACTCCCCAAATGGCCGCTATGGCCAGCGCACTGCGCCGATCCAAAACCAGGAGCCAGGTGTTTCATCCTGGTCTTCCACTCAGGTGCAGGGCCCAAGCACTTGGGCCATCCTCCACTGCCTTCCCGCAGACAGCAGAGAGCTGGACTGGAAGAGGAGCAACTGGGACAGAATCCAGAGCCCCAACCGGGACTAGAACCCTGAGTGCCGGCGCCGCCGCAGGTGGAAGATTAGCCTAGTGAGCCATGGCACTGGCCAAGGAACCACAATCTTTAGAGAACTCTGATGGCCTACCTGACCTTGTCATAGTGGTTGACATTGGTATTTAGGGCAGACTGTTCTGTGCATTTCAGGCTCTTTTCCATCTGTTGTCCCAAACCACTAAGTGCCAGGTGGACACTACAGTCATCCTAACACACAAAAATTTCCGAACAAGTTTCCACCTGTTTTCTTGGGAGAGAAGTAGAAGTATTGTCCAAAGTAGAAACACCAAGGAAAACTTGGATAATCAATTTTATGAGACCCATAGGCAAAGGGCTGAATTCCTCAAGGTCATAAACTCACTGTTCTAAGGTTTATATGCATTGTCTAAATGGTAGCCATTATCCACAGATGACTATTAAATTTAAATATAAGTCAATTAAGGCAAAATCAAATATTCAGTTTCTCCATTAAGCCAGTCACATTCCAAATACAGAAAAGCCACAGATGGACCACAATTATATATTTCTATCATTTCAAAAAGTTCTATTGGACAGTGTTGGTCCCAAGCACATAGACAAGGCAAGTGTTTGGCATAACAGTTAAGACATCTGCATTCCATATTGAAGTGCTTGGGCTGAGTTTCTGGATCCCAGCATTTAGGGGAATAAAACAGCAGGTAGAATCACTCTCTCTCCTCTATTTCTTTCTCAATCTATCCCACTCCCCACCCTTTCCCTCTCCTAGTCTCCCTCTTAAGTAACTAAATACATAGATACATAAACATTTTAATTAAAAATCACAGAGATTGTCCATTCCTCCTCAGTCCTTGTACAAGTTCTTCCACAGGAAACCAGTTATCATTGAAATAGAAAGTGTGAAGAATTGGTCAAAATCCCATGGAATTTGAAAGTTGTTAGACCAGTTAAACCAGAGATGGAACAAAAGTAGCATAAACTATCAAAAGTAGTACCAGGTCAACCCATAATAAAGTTGAGAAGGTGCTTTAGAGGGTGCATGTTAAAAATTCTTCGTTCAGAAAGGTTTCACTAAAACACTAAATACTCCATGTTTGACAGACAAAATGAAAGGTTGTGTAACTCCTACGCTGGAACAAATTTACTCTACCTATTACCATGTGTCAGTGAATAATTCCATATTTCTTGTGTTTGAGAAGGTAAGAATTACAATATGCTGCCTTTCACTTCATTCTTTGTCTTAGTTCAAACACAGCACGTTTTAAAGCCTTACAGACAAAACTACATTTTGAAAGATTATTTAGCAAACATGTTTCAGAAACAGAGGGAGCATCATAAGTACCATTTGGTTAGAATACTGTTTCCAAACACAATTTTAGAACTTGGCATCACTTCCACTCTTTTCTTCTTTAAGTCATTTTCTTCTAGAAACATATGTAATATTTCTTACACAAAGTGTATGACAGCCAAGAAATTCAATTATTCCAAATCCATAAATCACAAGTTGTCAGTTACTCATAGCAGAGGAAACCAATTCAGAAATTGTTGGAAATATGTAGGCCCAGAAAAATTATACAGGGGGATTTTGTTAGCTTTTCACTCCCTTTTTCGGGAAAACTATTTATGGAGTATAAGGGTCTTCTACTAGAAATGTATTTCCCAAGAAACATATTGTTTAAAAGTGAAGCTATAGATCTAGAGACAAGTTATTTCAAAGTTTTAACACTTCAATATTATCAATATTGACTAGTTATAGTGACAAGAGGCTCCATTTTGGCAGATGGTCTTCATTGTGTTGAAAATATTTGAGGACTAGGAGCCCTCTTAACCTCCCATCAGCTAGGCCCTGGGACTATTAATTCAAAGGCTTTTCCTGATTAACACCCAAAAGCTCTACTTTAGTGACACAATACATAGCAAACATTCCTCCTGAGCTACAATGTACTGTGTTACTGAGCATCACGGAGAAGATTCTTGAACTTGGCTGAAATTTTGCTCAAAAAATATATATATATAATCTTGTCAATATTGCAACAAGTCTTTTATTAACCCACCAAGAATCAGGACTCATGATTTCTTCAGGGTAGTGGTTCCCAACTACTCACTGTGAACTCACAAACACTGAGGCAGGGTGGGTGGAGGAGGGTTAAGGAAATTCCTTGAGTCAACCAAGACCACTGCCCAAGAAAGGAAAGCTACAGTAGGTTCTACCATCAACACAACCCTTCCACTGGAGTATAAGCCCAGGAATGAGCTAACACCTGACTTTATAGACACAAAAAGACTGTTTAGATAGCTTTCTAGATGTCTAGTACTCTCACTATTATCCAGAAAGTCACTTGAGATCCAGAGTTTTCTTTTAAGTATATTAGAGTTCTTACATTGGTCTCAGAAAACAACATAAAGGCTTAATGTCCTCTATAACTAAATGAATTATAGGAGAGAACATCAAGTTTCTGAATCATAACATACTAAGGAGTGGTAAAATGAGCTAATCGCTATCTACTAGCAAAAAGGATGGTGATGAAGAAGGTACAAGATAACCATATTTTAAATGTTGATGCATTTTATTTATTTGAAAGGCAGAGTGACAGAGAGAGGGAGAGAGTGGGGGGTGGGAGAGGAGGAGATGGAGGCAGAGGGAGCAAGAGGGAGGGAAACGGAGGGAGAGGGAGGGAGAGGCAAGGAGAGAGAGATTCTGTTGGTTCACTCCCCAAATGGCCTCAACAGCCATGTCTGGGCCAGCTGGAAGCCAGGAGCCAGGAACTCCATTTGGGTTTTCCACATGGGAGGCAGGAATCCCAGTACTTGAGCCATCATCTGCTGCTTTCCAGGCACATTAGCAGAAAGATGGATCAGAAGTGGAGTGACTGGGACTTGAACCAGCACTCTGATACAGGATGCTGGCATCACAAGCAGCAGCTTAACTCACTGTGCCACAATGCCTGCCCCAAGATAATCTTTTCAAAGTACAACTCTAATGTACACTATCTATAAATACAGGTATTTCTATATTGTATTAGTATAGCTCATTTAACATGAAATAAAAAAAGCTGATAGAGACTAAAATTTTGCCTGAAATGTAGAATTATTTCTAATTATACTTCTGAAACTTAAAGTCATTACCAAAGTGTTATATAAATATATGTACATTGTGTGAGTGTGTGTATCAAAAAGTTCATGGGAAATGAAGTAAAAAGCTAAGCTTATTTTCATGAGACTTTTAAATTTATGCATATGAGAGATCTTCAAGGCTTTCATGAAAAATGCATATTAAGGTGGCAGGCATTTGGAGTAGCAGTTAAGACACTCCTTGGGACACTTTTATCCCATATTTGATTGCCTGGGTTCAAGTCCCTGCTCTGTTTCTGATTCCAGTTTCCTGTTAATGTGAATCCTGAGGGGTAGCATGTGATGACGCAAGTACCTGGGTCCCTTTCACCCAGGTTAGGGACCCAAATTGAATTCCAGGCTCCTGGCTTTGACCTGGCCCAGCCCAGGCTGTTATGGTTATTTGGAGAGTGAACCAGCAGGTGGAAAGTGTCTCTCTCTAACTCTTTCAATATGTCTCTCTGATTTTCAAACAAAAAAATAAAACTTTAAAAAGAAAAAATGTGTTATGAGAAAATAATGCATGGATTTCAAAGTATTTTTGAACCAAAATAAATTTAATGTTTTAATTCCATTTTCCACAAGATTTTTGAAGTACCTTTATAAGCACACGTAGGTCCATAACACAAACCAAAACAATCCACAAGTCAATCTCATATGAACCATGCTTCTTTATTTGATCTGTTTTGTTCTGATTTCAGATTCAAATTTCTGGTTCTGTTGGCACTGCCTTAGTTTCAATTTCTGGTCCCTTCATTTGAACCTGAGAGTCCAAACATTTTACCAACAAAAGCTGGCTTTGGGTAGAGGCTTCTCTTGTGATTTCTTGCAAGACATTCTTTATGCTTGGGTAAGCCTGTTTTACCACTGGATAAAGATAAATTCATTGTTACTGCTACAGTTTTCAAAGCATAGAAGTATTATTATGACTACAGCTCCCTGAAGTCATAGGGAGATCTAGACTATGATATATTCATTTGAATTTTTTTTTTTTTGGCCACTTCAGAGTAAATCGTACATTAAAGGGCCTTGAGTCTAGATTTCATTTTTATCTACCTTGCACACTCAAACTTTCCATACCAGGTTCTTTGGAAATATTTAATGTCAAAGACCTTTGAGGTAACACCCACATGAACTCTGCAGCCAGCAGGTGGTTTATTAAACTGCAGTTTCAAAGTCATCTTCAAAACCTAAAAAAAGAAAGTTTCCTATTTTTGTTCTGCAGTGAGCTGAAGACAGATGAGAGTAAATGAAACTTTCCATAGGCAACCTTGCAAAACCCTGGCTAATTTTGTTAGGCAGATTCCTTGGATTTGAAAACTTAGAAGGAAGGTTGTCGAAATTCAGTTGCAGAAAGGACTAATGGGAGGGGAAACAGGGCCTTAGAAGAAATCCTGACCTTACTCTTACCAAAATCAAAATCAGTTATATGAAGAGGCATGTTTTCTTGCTGATGTAGCCTCGCTCCCCTGCTTCTCTGTTCCTACCCAAACCTCTGTCAGTGCTCCCAGCAACTTGTGGACACACTCTTGCACACATGTGCACACACACACAGACATCTTAATTTTGTTATTTAAGCAAATCCTTTTTAATAGCATCTGTCATCCAAACAGCTATGTAGTTGCCTTCCTGGCCTTGCAATCAATACATCATAATACATAATAACACATACATAAATAGACACTTGCAGACTCATGTGGGTGGAGCTAAAAATGGCAGGACTTTATTTAGGTGTATATTGTAACATCCAGGTTTAAAACATAGTGTGTGTGTGTGTGTGTGTGTGTGTGTCTATTCACATATATGATTTTAAAAACTTTCTGGGCTGAAGTGAGCACCCAGTGCAGTGGTTAGGAAGTTACTTGGAATACCCACATCCCATATCGCAGTGCTTGGATTCACATCTCAGCAGCACTCTCAGTTTCAGCTTTCGGCTCTCATACCCCGAGGGGCAGCAGGTAATGGCTCAAGCATTTGGATCTCTGCTACCCACTTGGGAGACCTAGATTAAGTCACCAGCTCTTGGCTTTATCTCGGCCAAGTCCACACTGACGTGGGCCCCTAGGGAGTGAAGCAGCAGGAGACCTCTCTCTGCCATTCAAGTAAATAAAAATAAATAAGTATAAATAAATAGTTTCTAAAAAAGATTATTTTGCACTGAAATAAACTTCCATTGTAATTTCATTTTTCCATGAACTTTTTGAAGTCCTTGCATATTTGGAATGCAGAAAGCACAGCAAGCAGATACAATTCAAACATAAGGATCATATTGTTTTAACATTTTTATGCCTGGTCAGCACCCAAGTGAGAAAGACACTAATAATTACATATTATAGAGAATTGTTATAATGTAATAAGCAGAATACAATGATTAATTGTGTTTTTTTACTGTTGTTACTATTCTCATGAACACCTAATATGATTTGGAAATAATACACTTATCAAAACTGTAAAAACTCTATTGCTACATTACAGACAAGAAGAGATTTTTCCCTTCATGGGAACTGGTATTTTAGGGATTTCTTCATCAATACTGAACTAACTAAAGTAAAAATTGACAGATACTCAGATAACTGAAGCAAAGTAGTGTCTAGGATACAATTATCACACAGCCACACACATTTTAAAGCCTTCTCTTATTTATAGATGAGAATGTAGCCTGAGCCTATCGTTAAAAAAATGTTCGGGCCTCTTATTTCAGAGAAGGAAGAAGAATTTGGCTGTGCCTGGGAGAGAACAGAACTTACATGTGTCATTATTACACACAAGAGTAACACATGCTTTATAGAAAATTATCTTTCTTTCCAGAAGATTATTCTGTACTCCTTAGAAATCATATTTGAGTTAGCTTTAATTTATTTCATTAAGTTGCTATCACAACAATTATCAGAAAGGTATCACTTTCTATCCGACCCAAAGAGGAACATACACTGAAATTCTTCATTATGTCTAAGCAAGATGTTTGGAGCCAGTGTTTAGCTTAGCACTTAATACTCTTACCTCCCACACTGGAGTATCTGGACTTGATTTTTGGTGCTGGTTCCTGATTCCAGCCACCCAAGAAAGCAGACCCTCAGAGGCAGGGTTCCTGCCTGCAGCGTAGAAAACGTGGAGTGTGATCCTGGCTCTTGCCCCACTCCCAATGTTCCTGGCATCTATGGGTAAACCAGTGGCTGGGGAAGTGCTTGAGCATCTCCATGTCTCTCTCTCTCTCTCTCTCTCTCTCTCTTTCTTTGTCTCCCCCCCCCATACACACACACACACACACAAAGAAACTTAATTATTTTAATAGAAGGAAACATATGGATATTTCATAATGACATTCTACCTTTCTGAGTCCATATAAACCATATACTATTTTATGCTTGTTACTTAGCAAACTTCACTGTTTGCACACTAATGTAAACAAAACAGCCAAGCGCCTGGCTAATCATCACTGCGTTTGCATCAACTTGAGCTGAATAAAAATGATCAACTCAGAGCTTTCCCACCCTATATTTCAAGTCCCCTTGGAGCCAGTGGATCTCACACGACAGCAGGCATTGCAATATGTAGCAGCGCTTGGTCAGATTTCTGCGCTCTGTCTCCCGATGGAGTGAGCCTGAGGCAGGGCCTTGAAATTTCCATTTCTATCCAGTTCCCAGTTAATGTGTTGCTGTGTAACTTGGAGGGTTTCCGATAACACATAATCTTATTAAAAGATCGTATCTTAACTTTCTGTCAGATGCATTTCATCATTTCACTTTTTTTTTTTGTAAGGACTTAATGATTTATTTGAAAGGCAGAGTGACAGAGAGAGGGAGAGACACAGAGAGAATTCTCTCGTCTGCCGGTTCATTCCCCAAAGGGCTGCTACAGCCAGAGCTGGGCCATATGGAAGCCAGGAACCAGGAATTCCATCCAAACCTCCTCCATGGGTATCAGAGACTCAAGTACTTGGGCTGTCATGTGCTGTCTTAGGTGCATTAGCAGAAATGTGAATAAGAAGGCAGTCCGGACTGGAAACTGTGCTCAGGTATGGGATTCCAGTATTGCCAAGAAGCAGCTTAACCCACTCACCATAACTCTGGCTCCAGAATTATTTATTTCCGTGTAAAATGTAGTAAAATCTATAGCTTTCAAAATGTAAAATGCATTGCTTTCAATATCTGTAATAAAATATAATCTTATTTTTTCTTCATTGTCCCTAGGCCCAGTGTCCATTAGTTATGTGTAAACAAAATAACAAACAGGAGGAACTTTTAGAGATAAAAAATGATCCTAAGTCCTTTTTTGGGCAGAAATACTGTAAGAAAAACAGTGAATAGGTAATACCACGATTTTTGCCATTCTGTAAACTTTGCACATCTAAAGCTCATGTTTGCCATCTGCTGACATACATGTGAATTACAAGGGCTGGGCATCAACCCATAACTGGTTGATAACAGGTTGCAATCTGATTTTTTTGTTTCTTTTGTTCCAAAGCCCATTAGGCAAATGTTATTTGTTTTCATACAGGCACTATATGTTATAGTTTAATGGACAACTGAAAGAAAATGGTTTCCTAAACTAATCACACTGAGTGCAAGCAACCAGGTTGTACTGAAATATTTTAATTCTTACTAATGACAACTGAAACTGCAGATACGAACTTTAGTATACATATTTTGTCTCTATAGTGACTCTACCCATAAAATAGTTTAAGTGGATGCTGTGCAAAATCTTTAATTTGAATCACAGGCATACATATATGCTTATCATTTGCAGTACAGTGTGGAATATCTGAAACTAATAATGCTAATAACCTTCACAAAGCCAAAGCAATAAACCCCAGGGGTCTGGAGTCAACGTGTCTTCCACGTTTATTCATAATCTCATCCAATTTTTCTCTGATATTTGGGTTCTACTTGGTATTCATTCAAGTTCTACCTTGTCAATCAAGAACGCCTCCTGGTTTCAAGATCAGACTTACAGCGTTAATTGGGATACATCAAGATATTATGCCTAACACATTGCCGATGGGCTCAGAACTATATTTTATTGAGTACTTAATACAGGGCAGCCGCTCTGCTTAGTCTCATACAAACATCACCTCTAACTTCACATCGTCATACCTCTAAATGAACAATCAGGAAGTTGGGCTTTGAAAACTCTAAGCAAGTTGCCCCCCACAACACAGCCAGGATCTGCACCCAGATGGACTGACTCTGTGACTCCTACCAGCTGTCCTGGTCGAGATGTTCTTTTGCAAAACTGCCAGCCCACATGCTTTGGCTACAGTGAGCGCTTGTTGGAACCTTCCCAAACCTGTTAAAATGATCTCACTTACCAGGTTCGTCTGTGTAGCCCCTTAACATTTTTGGGAAGGGCTAAGTAAACTATCCATTTTCCGTACTTCTAACAACTTCTTTCTTTGTTTTTCATTATTCCTTTGGCCATGTGTATAGGGAAAGTGAGGATGTAATCGAGTGACTCAAACTGTAGGTTGCAGGGTGAGTCACACTTGGGCTAGATTATTGGACTGATCAAAACTTGACCATTCATTCATTCAAGAAATAAGTGGTTGGAGTGTGCATTGTGGCAAAGCAGGTTAAGCCATAGCCTAAGACTTCCGCAGCCCTTATCAGGGTGCTTGGTTCTACTTGTGGTTATTGCACGCTTCTGATCCAGCTTTGTACTAAAGCATGGAGGGAGGGGTAGCAGATGATGGCTCAAGAATTTGGGGTTCTTACCACCCATGTGGGAGAACCAGGGTGGAGTCCCTGACTCCTGGGTTTGGCCTGGCCTAGACTTCTACTCTTGGGGAGCAAAGCAGCAGATTGAAGACCTCTCTGACTCTGTCTCTCTCTTTCTCTCTCTCTCTTTCTACCTCAATCTAATCCTGTCACTCTGCCTTTCGAATATACATCCATTTAAACATTAAGTGGCAGGCCCTGGACATAAGACTTTTAACAATACAAACAGGACAGCTACAATCATGGGTCTGATTTTTAAAAAATATTCTCTAAAATCCAGTCTCTACCTCTCTGAATATACATAATAATTGTAGCAAGTTCATAAACACTGTGTGTTGGTGATTTGCATGAGGCACTTAGCACAGTGCCTGGCAGGTTTGTAATTAAGTTTAGTAATGATGATGATGTTGATGACAATCCCTCACACCATTTTGATAAAATCAGCTAAAGAGGAGTAATGTCTACCCTACCTGACAACATTAATATTGCTCTCTATGGGAAAGTGGAGAGAATGTGGTTAGCAACGTCCAACGCACACCTGGTCCATAAGAGAAACTTCTTAGGCAGAGGCAACCTGCAAGAGATCATATGTGCTCCTTGCTTTGTACTGACCTTGTGTGAGATCCACAGATGGCAAGAGGTCCCATGCACCTCTCTCTTTCTCTCTCAGAAACCCAGACAGCTGCAAGCTCACTCAGCCTGCATTTTTACAAGTAAAAATGAAATTTAATCAATATTAAATTCAATGTCATTCAAATTAGGCTGATGTCCATTTGCAGCAGAGCAGAAGAGAGGTATGGTAGACAATGATGCTGGCAGGAGACACCATAAAATAATTTCCCATTACTTATAAAGCAGTCATCACATGGGCAGTGTGAGCCAGGGTGGGGGCACTCGACCTCTAACAGCATGGGTACAAGCAAGGTCAGCACAGAACCTTGAGGGGAGTACAAGAGATGATGGCCAGAACACTGAGAACAGGACTGGCCAAGGAAGTGCACCTAGCTGCATCACTTGGGAAATACAGTGACCACGTTCTAGCCCTCAGGTGGCGTGACCCGCTCCCGGGTGTGCTTTTCACAGTAGATTTGATCCTCCACAAGGAAGGGGCCCTTCTGTTTCAGGTTGGTGCCACAGTTGCAGCACACATAACACTCAGGGGTGGCGGTGACGGTCTTGCAGCTTCACAAACACGCCTACAATGCCAGTGCACATTTGTCACACATGGGCAATTTCTGAGCAGCATTTCCAATCGATGCCGCTACTTCGGTGGCAGGAGCTCTAACGCTTCTGAATCCAGAGGGCTTGTTGGGATCCCCTTTCTCCTCGGACTCCAGGATTTCCTGCAGGACCCAGAATGATGTGGACTGCTTCAGGGGCTCATTCAACTCCTGCTTTTTCCTGCAGCATCTTGTAAACTTCAGATTCCTTGTCGATGACGCGGCCGCCTGGAAGCTGTGAATGTTCTAAGGGTCTGCTGTTGGCCTGCTCTCCGCTGGTAGCCTTCCCTGCCTACAAGGCACTATGGAAGGCGCAGATGTTTTCCGAAGAGTAGAGGCCGACTGGGTTGTTGTACTGGTTCGTGATGACTCTGGAGGCAGTGACCAAAGCAGGGAGGCGGTAAAGTTTGGGCATGGCGCTTCGGTTGTGCACGCTTCCTAAGTGCAGGACCTCCTGGGGTTCTGAGGCTAAATTCATCTTGTACGGGTGACGTTTCCCCTCTTCCGTCACCAGAGGAGACCAAATTTTCTGTTCAGATCTTGCTATGGTGAGAGTAATGTTGTCCGTGCAGCCCTTGATTTTGTTCTGAGCTTCCAAATGTGTCATACTGCTGGTATTTTCCCCATCAATGGCTGTGATTACGTCTCCGATTCATAAATTAGCTAAAGCAGCCCTGCTTGCGGGAGTGACCCGAGAAACGGAGAGGGGCTGCTGGAAGTCCTTGCAGCCCACGAGAGGGAAGCCCCATGGTCCAGGGTCCTGGGGGACTATCTGCTGGGTGCTAACGGCGCAAGACAAGTGGAGTCACATTGGAACACCAAAGCCCCACCTAAATCTGTACTGACAGAACTATGGGTCAAACTGATGATTGCTACTTAAATCCACGGCATTTGGGGGGATAGCTCATTATGCAGCAAAAATGGCATTTTTACATGGCATGTACATGAAATAATTTTGTATGGAAATAATTATGCAGAGTTAAAAATGCCATCTAACTCTACAGTATAAAACACGAATCTGATCATCTCCGCGTTAAGAAGGAAGACATTTGCCCAAAAAATACAAATCTAGCAGGTGGCAGAGCCACAGCAAGGACCCAAACTGCGTGACTTCACCTGGCTGGGTCTAGAAATAAAGGACTTCTTGCAACAATCAAAATACTCCGAACCAGTTTCTGATTGTTCTTTTTCTATATAAAACCATGCAGACATTGAAATCATTCGCACTCATCAATGTACCTGCAAGATATAAATGAGCTTAAGTCCTATACAAATCCGAGTGCCGGAACATATTGCTTTGCAACCACCAGGGTTTCTATCAGCAACTCTCACATTTACACTGCTCCACGGGCGATTTGCTTGCAAGGAATGGAAGCCACATTAAGGGGTCTGTGAGCGCCGTGCCTGCATAGGGCTGTGCATAGGGCACGCCACGGTCACGTCGCTCAAAAGACCTCGCTGCTCCTCGTGGGAAGCGTGAGGAGGGAAGCCGACCCGGACAGATGGTGGACGTGGCTTCAGACCGCATAAAATGCCATCCACGTTTACTTTTCATTTAGTGCTCTCCCACAGCATGGGACAAGGCTTCGCGCATGCTCCATGTGTACCAGGGCTCCCAGTTCCCCGAGCCCTAGAACAGAGAAGAACAGACTGCCCCCTGCTGGCCACATCTGTGTAGGCAGGGGAAAGACAGGCACCCCCCCAGGGGCGTGGCAGCCGGCCGATGACGTAGCCCCGGAGACAGGCACGACGCGGCCGCGTTGCGTCACTGGTGCGCGCCGAGGGAAGCTTGACAAGACGCATGGCTGCGGGTTGCTCGGAGGCCCCACGGCCGAAAGCGGCCTCTGAGGGCCAGGCGGTGGCACCGGCGGGCGCCGTGCCTTGCCTGGAGCTGCCCACCTACGCTGCGGCTTGTGAGCTGGTGAACAGCCGCTACTCCTGCTTGGTGGCCGGGCCGCACCGCAGGCACATCGCACTGTCGCCCCGGTACCTGAACAGGAAGCGCACCGGCATCCGCGAGCAGCTCGACGCGGAGCTCCTGCGTTACTCGGAGAGGTGCGGGTCGCGATGGCTTCCAGGTCCGCCGTCTGCCCCTCAAGGCCGGGGCCGCTTCCAGCGCGGCTCCCCTTTCGCAGGCGAGGAGCTGGGACGCTGGCTCCGGAGTAGACCAGGGGTCCGGAGACCCCGTGTAGCCTGGGCCTGTGTGGCGTTGAGCGTTGCATTTGTCCGCTTCCGGGTATGCCTTTGCGTTTGCGGTGAAGATTCGGCGTGCGGCGCTTCCACATCTCCCGCTTCCGTGGAAGATTGCGCCGGTAGCAGGGGCACAGCAGTTCGATCTTGCGAGGTGTGCGGGTGTCGTTCCGGCCCCGGGAATCACCCGGAGTTGTCTTTTCGGGGTTCCAATGAGCGCGAGGGAATTGCCATTTATTTTGTTTTTAAGAGAAAATAGTCTGTTTCGTTTTAACTGGTGAGCCTGTTGCTTTTCGGAGTGTGTGTGTCGGGGGGGGCCTTCTAATGCATTTAAATTACGGTATTAAAAAGTCGCTTGAAAACTCAGAATTACTGGGAGGGGGCGTGGTGCCTCAAATATTGCCGTGAACTGGTTTGGCTCCAAAGAGGGTCTCCACAACCAGGGTGGATGGATTCCCTGGGGACCTGTGGTTGTCCTTAAGGAATTCTGGGAGCCTGCAGAAATACCGGGATTTAGACGTCATCTAGAGCATGCACCGCTTCCTCAAGGGATCCCAGACCCCGCACGTGGGGACTTGAGATATAAAAACAGCCAGAAATTAAAGGAGCTTTAAACTGTCGCAGGGATATCGTGTCAGCCAGTACACCTAGCGAGTTTATGAAAAATCTGATTGAAATCGAAATGGAGTTAGGCTGAGAGTTAGACAAGGGACAGTGAGTTGGATCTTGGGATGTTTGACAAGAGCTTCACGGAAGAGGGTGCTTTGAGATTCTAGAATCCTAGGCAAAGAGTGGCATGCGCAGATGGGTGGTAGATGTGAATGAGTATGCGCTAGTAGTGCGAATGCTGCATGTTCTGAGTACCCTCCAGCTCCGAGACTTGGCACACTCTTGATAGATAGCCACAGTGGGACATAATGCACTTGGTAGCATCAGAGGAAGGTGAAATAGAATGAGAGAGCAGACAAGTTAAATTGTCCAAGAGACAGATGATTGGAGAGCGTGGATTTGAGAGAGATAAGGATGTACAGATAGTCTTAAAATCTGGGAACAGGCAGCTGCGTTGCTGCTTTCTGTAGCCAATTATCTCCCCCGATTGAGGCGGTGGGGTAAGTCGCTCCGAGTGGGCCCAGTAGGAGCCATTAGTCCGGAATTACGGGGTACTGAGTAAATGACCATTTAAATGACTGAATTGGACTTTACAGCCAGGTTGAGCAGGGTGGTCTGAACAGATCCGGACCCTGCCTTCTGCTGTTACTTGTGGGACATGCTGGAGACTCGGTTTATTGAGTGTAGATTCAGTGCCCCACATGTTGAACATGCATTGTCCTTCGTTAGGGACAACATGTTGATCAGATTAAGAATTACAATATTGAGAATTTATCTTGTGTAGTTGTTTATGTTTCCAGATTTTTGAGTCATTCTGAAGAATCAGTAGGGCTTGCTTCTCCCCGTTTAAATACTGGGAAAAACAGAAGAATTTCAAATGGCTCTCATGACAGTATGTAAGTCGTTTCAGTGGCATCTCCTATTTAACAGACTGTCTACCTTCTTTCCCATTGACAAAATTTTTAAAAAGGTATCTCATTTCAACTTTAGACTGTCTTCTTAGAGAAAGTAAGTAGTTTTCTAGAATCATATTGTCAGTTTGGATTAAGGTGTGCTTTTGAGAGACCACTCGGGGAGAGAAAACAATCTCTGTTCCAGTAAACTCCAAATAACTCTTTTGAGTTATTTGAAGATGGCAAATATGTTCCATTCCATTCTAGAAGTTCCAGAGACTCAAGGGTACAATTGAAGCATCCTTAAACTTGATCTAATTGTTCCCTAAGTATCTCAAGTGAAGTTACCACCTTGCCCCGCCACTGATGTAGGATTGTTTCTGAAAAACAAAAGTAAAATAGGAACATTTATACAGTGTTGGAGTATCTGTCTTTGCATTTTTGAAGGCTTTTGGTTAGTTACATGATGTGCATTGCTTTCCCAAAGATTTGCTGAATTTCTACAAATCCTTTTGGCCTTCTGCACTGTGGTTCCATTCCCTAACCAGTGGTTCTGAACCATGCAGGACCCAGTATCTCCTTTCTATAAGGAATATTTTGCATTGACATCTTTAGTATTGTGAAAACACTCTTCACTGTGCTGACATGAAACTTAAAGAAGTATCACCTACCTTTACAGTAAAAAACAAAACCCCTATATTGTGTTCTATTGCAATACAGTAAGATGTGTTTCAACTTGATGATGCTCAAGCATAACTCCTTTGGAAGACTGAAAACTTCGATGCCTAAGAATCGTGCAGTTACACATGTGGATTGATGTGGATATTTTGGATAGCAGCTGAGATCATGCATTTAATAGCTCCAGTCACCAATGGTGATTTGAAATAGTTTATTTATTCTTGGTAAAGGGCCACACAAAACAGTGTTTCCCAGCCTTTAGTGTCGTGTTGATAGATACAGGCAACAGATGATACCACAAAGTGAGTGTGTGTGTAAGTTTTTTTTCTGTGACTCCTTGCTGTTTCACTAAAACAAAATCTATTAGGAACATTCTTTTTCTCTTTTTCTGTATGAGCCATGCTAGCCAGGTAACTGAGTACAACAACAACAAAAAGTGTTCTCTGTGGTCACGGGCATTGCAGTCATGTGTGGAGACCAAACATGTATGCAGATAATTCAGTAAAATTAGATGAATATGATAAAGTTGGACATAAGGTTCCATAGGAGTGGCGGAGTGATTTAGCTTTGCCAAGGAATTGGGGAAGTTTTTTTTTACAGTAATTGTGGATGTGGTAGTGAAAACTTAAGGTTTTTCTACTTAGTAGTTACAATTCATTAAGAACTGAGAAGTTTTTTTTTTTTTTTAATTATTTATTTGAAAGAGTTACAGAGAGAGGGAGAAGAAGAGACATAGAGAGAAGTGTTCCATCCACTGGTTCACACCCCAAATAGCTGCAATGGCCAGGGCTGGGCCAAATGGAAACCAAGAGCCAGGAGCTTCTTTCTGGGTTTCCCACATGGGTACAGGGGCTCAAGCACTTGATCCGTCTTCTGCTGCTTTTCCAGGCCATTAGCAGGGAGCTGAATTGGAAGTGGAGCAACTGAGGCTCGAAACAGTGCCCTTATAGTATGCCAGTGTTGTAGGCAGTGGCTTTACCCGCTGGCTCCTGGAAAGTGACATTTTAAAATAATAGTTACCCCCTAATCCTGTCTATCAAACTTCTAGATCAATCTAACGTGTCAGAGTCGGTTCTCAATAAATGATTTCGTTCTGTTTCTTAACATTTTCATTTACCAGCAAAAGTTGCACTTTGGGATTTTTCTCTATTAAATCATTGGCTTTAATGCTCAGGAGCTTCAGCTTTAACCCTGATGCTTCCCTTGGTGTATGCCATGAAGAACAGAAATTCAGTAATGGTGGATAATAGCAAAATTGCTGGTGATTCACTCATACAAAAATACACTGACATTTTCCTTGCCAAGTCTCATTATTCTCTTTCTAGCATGACTAGAATTCAAATAGGTAGCAGGTAAGGAAGAAGGATCAATTTATTGCTCATGCATAATTGGGCATTTTGTTTCTGAGTGCTTGATTTCAAATAGTCACTTTAAGCCTAAATAATATTTTTAACTTCTGCTTTGGAACCCATAGGGAAATGGGACTACTAAAGTTGTTACAGACTGTGGACTATTGTTCTGGATATGGGAGGAAATTGTTAGAACTGTGTGCTTTTTGGACTCTTAGAATATCTAATTAGTGTGATAATGGCTTGATTTGAAAGAAGATAAAATATATTCTTCTCTTTTTTAACCAGCCTTTTAGGGGTCCCCATAGCATATGATAACATCAAAGTTGTGGGTGAACTGGGAGATATTTATGATGATCAAGGACACATTCATCTTAACATTGAAGCCGATTTTGTTATTTTCTGTCCTGAACCAGGGCAAAAGCTTAAGGTATGTATGTCATTCTTTTCTAGCTTTCTTTGTGTGATTATATCTTTATGTACTTTGGCAGTTATACCTTGAGACTCAAATAAATTGCTATTGTGGGTGAATAAAAATTGTTAAAGGAAAAAGAAAAGTTACTTTCTAGAATTCCATGTAGGTAAGTTCTAAAGCACATGCATGCACAGAATATTTGTCCCATCCAGTTTATTTTTTGCATAGTACCACAATGATTTTAGGAGGAAAAATTAATTAGTATTATTGCTATTTTAAAATTACTCTATTTTGCACAAATATTTTTTATTCATAAGGATTCAGACAGTATTATAGTGGATCTAAAACAGTTCAGGTGATTGTAAGGCTAGGCGGGTAAAGACAGTTCCAGTGGTTTGGCGGGGAAGGGCCTGCAGGCAAGTGAAAATGAATGAAAGACAGAAAAAGGCAGCTAGGCTCTGCTGTAGGAATGAAGACAGTGGGTGGAAGATCTTCCAGTTTCTCAGAAGCTGGAGATGGAGAAGTGATGTGAAATCTACTGAAATGTATCCCTTTATCCTCTTTCTCTCTCTCCTGCCGCAAGTTGTATGTGTGAGCATGCGTTTGTAAATGTGCAGTACATATGGGTTCTTATGTGCATGTATGTTCATATTTTATGTTCTCTAAAAATTATAGAAATTGCTTGATGTTATAGGTAAAAAGTTAACATATTTGGTACAGTTAATAATAATATAGATCCAATTTCACTATGACAAAAACCATAAAGCAATTGTAATTAAAAAAAAAAAACTTATCAATCTTATTTAAAATAGAAATAGGATCCCTTGCCTGCTGAACAGGATCTCACAGCTGGACTACAAGTAGATTTGTACTTGAAAATTTCCAAACTTAAGGCTGACCTTGTGGTACAGCCAGTTAAGTAGCCATCTGTGATGCCAGTATCCCATGTTGAAGCTCCAATCTGAGTCCTAGCTGTTCTGCTTCCAATCTGGCTTCCTACTGATGCAGCTGGGAAAGCAGCAGAAAATAGTACAAGTGCTTGGGCCCCAACATCCATGTGGAAGACCTGCATGGAGTGCTGGGCTCCTAGCTTCAGCTTGGCTCATATCGTAATTGTGGACATTTGGGGAGTGAACCAGTCTGTGGGAAATAGCTCACTCTGGCTCTTCTCCTCCCTCTGTCACTCTGCCTTTCAAATAAAATAAATAAAGAAAATTTTTTAAAAAGTTCCCAAATGTAACTTCCATCAGCTTTGTATATATTGTCACAAACATAAACATGTATATGGGTGTTATACCAAATTGTACCAAAAGTATTAAATGAAACATGTCCTTTTTTATTTTCAATCCTACAGCAAGATCCAGTCTTCAAATACTTTTGACTAATCATGTTTTTTAATTTTTATTGATTTTTAATGAGATATTGTGCAGTTCAGTGGGTTTTGTCAAGTTCATTTCCCATTCTGTTTCCTTAGACCTTCAGGCCCTTTTCTGGTCACTTCCTTCTCATTGTCCCTAATACAACTACAGTTCTGACTTCATTGATCATAAATTTGTTTTATTTTTCTGTAATTTGATATTGATGGATTTAATCATTGTATGTTTGAAATCTGGCTTCTTTAGGTCAACATGCTTTTGTTTTGCCTATGATATTTTCTGTGTTAGTAATTTGCCTATTTTTATTGTTCATGGTATTCAATTTTATGAATATATGACAAATTGACTATCTCTGTTGATGTACATTTGGGTTATGTCCAATCTGGGGCTATTATGAATGAAGCAATAATGAATATACATTTTTATTTCTCTTCAGTAAACTGGTAGTGGAAGTGCTGTGTAGCAGGGTAAGTTTATCTTTACCTTTATGAAAGATTATTGTCAGACTAATTTCCCATTCAGCACTTCCGTTTACTGTATTGATTGCCAACATTTGGTGTTGTCAATCTTTTATTTTTATTTGTGGGCATATAGTAATATCCCGTTGCTTTTCCTTATGAGCAGTTTTCCATGTTTGAACAGGAATGCCTTTTCAAGACTTTGCCCATTTTCCACTGAATTTTTGTATTTTCGTTACTGAGTTTTAATATTCTTTATATTGTCATTTTCATTTATTTTTTTTTTTTTTAATATTTATTTATTTGGAAGTCCAAGCCACAGAGTGCTGGTTCACTCCCCGGGTGGCTGCTACAGCCAGTGCTGGGTCAGGCTAAAGCCAGGAGTCAGGAGCTTCATCTGGGTCTTCCACAAGGGTGGCAGGGGCCCAAACACTTGGGCTGTTTTCAGCTGCTTTTCCCAGGCCATTAGCTGGGAACTGGATCGGAAGTGGAGCAGCTGGGACTTCAACCGGCACCCATATTGGGTGCTGGCATTGTAGGCAACAGCTTTACCTGCTATTGACCCCTCCTTTTATAGTCTTGATATAAATCCTTTTCAGATAAAAGTATTGTGAATATTGTCTCCCTGTCAGTGACTTATTTGTTAACTTTTAATGGTATCATTTGATGGAGGAGCTTTTAATTTTAATGAGGTCCACCTTATCATTTTACATTTTTTTGGTTATTGCTTTCTGGATCTTATTAAAGAAACTTGTCTACCCCTGAGTAGTGAAGATACTCTTCTGTGAACTCCTAGAAGCTTTATGGTTTTCGTTTTTCAATTTGCGTATGTGATCAGTCTTAAATAATTTCTTGTGTCTAGGTGAGGTAAGACCATTTTCTTGTCCATAAACTTTCCAGTTGTTCCAAACTTAGGAATTCAAAAGATTTTCCTCTCATTGGTTTTTGTAAGGGATAGAGTATTTGTAAAGCAGTTTTAGGTTTACAGAAAGGTTAAGTAGCTTGTACAGGATCCCAGTATACACACACACACACACACACACACATCATCTTAGCATCATCTTCTCTTGGTTTGTGTGATCTATTTGTTACAGTTTTTTGTTACAGTTTTTGAGGCAATATTGGCTTTTTATTTTTTTCCTATTGTTAGAAAAGAGGTTTTTTTTTAAACAGTATTTTATTTCTTATTTTTGAGATAGCATATTTTTTATTTACATTTCAGTCTGAGGTTTAATGGCCCACAGTTTCCATTAGAGTTCTGTCTGTGCTGTGCCTTCTGTGGATTTTGACAAATATAAAATGACTTGTATCTACCATTACAGAATAGTTGCACTGCCCTAGACCTTGGTGCTCCACCTGTTCACCCCTTCCTTTCCCGCAGTCTCTGGCCACCACTGATCTATTGCCTATCACCATGGTTTTACCTTTTCCAGAATGTCCAGTTGTTGGGAACATACAGTATGTAGCCTTTTTGGTTCTCTCACTTGGTAGTCTTCGGTTTCCTCCAGTCTTTCTGTGGTTTCGCAGTGCTTTTCCTTTTGTTGCTGAGTAGTACTCCGTTCTGTGGGTACACCTTAATTTATCTAGACTATTCAAAAACCACAGTGGGGAGACTACACCCTGATCATAACAAATAGGGGAGTTTTATTCTGTCACATTTTTTAAGGGTTGCTGATGTTATACAGATTTGCATACATGGCAGTATTACATATGGTTCTATAATCTAGAAAATGTGAATTTTTTAATGTTTCAGGATTGTCATTCATACACATTGTATACATTGATTCCTAGGGATGGGAGGATAGAAAACTTAAGTTTTATGGAAAGTTTCACTTTAAGTTTAAAATCCTATAGCACATGACTTCTATTTTAGTTTTAAAGCCTCCAATATTTTTGTTATTTAGCCAAAATTGTTATGGTCTAGATTTTCATATACATGGTAAGCTATCTCCTAATAGGACTGCTGATATCATTCTGAATTGAATCATTAAAGAGTACACTTGTAATCTCTGAATTTCAGACTGTTTATAGACAAGTACTATGGATTCCAGTTATAAAAAGCGTATGCTTTCCCTGCCTAGAGTGTAAGCCCTATCAGAGCATGTTTTCAGTGTGGTTGTCACATAATCTGCTCCCCAGGGAATCCTGCAAGGGGAGAGAGGTGTCTTTTGTTGGTAGAGGGAAGGAAGGCTGTGGAAGGGACTATCTGTGTTTTATCCAGTTAGACACTTGGCTTCCTGTTATTTGTTTATTAAAGTTTGAACTGTCGGAAAACTCTAGAGTTCTAAGGTGATGTTATAGTTTGACATGCGGTAAGTTTTTGTTTTTTTTTTTTTTTTTTAACTTTTATTTAATGAATATAAATTTCCAAAGTACGATTTATGGGTTACGACATGTGGTAAGTTTTAATTGAGATAAACTTTGTGCTGAATGTATACCTTTAATTTGATGTTTTCTTTTTGAAGATCTGTTTGGAACTTAGAAAGCTTGATTCACCTTTTAATCTTGTGAATCTCTGTTGTGCTCTTTCCTCCCCCTTCTCCCCAGGGTACAGTTAATAAAGTGTCCACTAGTCACATCGGCTGTTTAGTGCACGGGTGTTTTAATGCGTCCATCCCTAAACCTGAGCAGATGTCCTCTGAGCAGTGGCAAACCCTGGAGATAGACGTGGGTGATGAACTGGAGTTTGAAGTATTTCGTTTAGATTCCGATGCTGCTGGAGTATTCTGCATTCGGGGAAAACTGAGTGTCACTAGGTTAGTCCGTCACATTATTATCACGGGATACTTAATCTTTTCTACTTAGTTCAGAATTCATAACCTCGCTTTTAAACATATATAAGAATAGTGATGCTTTTAAATCATAATGTCAGTATTAAACGGTAATCATAAGCCGTATGACAATGCATCAAAGTTCTGTGTCTTGCTCGCTAGTCTGTATTTGAGTAAAAGTATATCATTCATATCTTCTAGTTTGTTTTTTTAAAGAAGTTGAGCTCTGAACTTGAAACTACTATTTGCACAATCATGTTGTATAACATGTAGATTACTTTTATTTTTACATCATTGGAACTAGATAATTTGTTTTTATTATTGTCGTCTGTGTGCCAGGTAGATATTTTGATTTCTGTATTTCCTTATATTGAATTTCTTATATGAATTACTCTGATCTTCAGCTTGGTTCCATGGGAACATGGTTAATAATGGAGGAGAAAGTGGACACTATCTGAAAAATAGTGTAGATGTTAACAGTTTTTCCTAGATTTTACCTTAGTGAGTAACCAGAGTATGAGCTGAAGTTCTGAAACAGCTGTCCAATAGGGATTTCTGAATGTTAGTAATGTGCTATACACACCATAAAGAAGCTTCACAATTAAGTGCATGGAATGTCACCAGTGTAACTGAGGAACAAAATGTTTTAAGCCACATCATTAGAAGCACTTAAATTTAAATAGTTGTCTGTGGAGAGTGTTACTGCATAGAACTATGCAGCTCTGGGCATAAAGCTACTTCATAAATCCTTGTTTTATTTTAGTGATATAAAATAATTAACTTTGAAGTAATACTGCCTCCAGGTAAGCTAACTAGAATGACAGACTGTTATTTTAAATTTGAAATAAAGACTGAAATAGTGGACCAGAAACTCTGATATATACTGGAAATGTATTTTTTTTAATCAAATGTCAGTGGTTTGGCAAATAGTGTTAATGTTCAGTGACCAGATTTTTCTGAGCCAAAGTGAAATTTCTTAGATGTGTTTTGACAAAAGATTTTTGTCATTTTTGTATGTAAGAACAGTCAGGAGAAATATTTCAGAAACAAAAAATTTGTTACTGTTAAATTTAACATTGTTGAATTCACATTCAATACCAACTGCCATTTCAGTGAACTGGATAATTTGAAAATGATGCTGTAGCATATGCCTTGTTTACTCCTCTTTATTTAGAAAATCTTAGCATTTGGGGGTATTCTTGATCTCATTCATTCTTTCAGTTTTGCTGTTTGCTCAATTAATGTTTCTAAACTGTGAAATTACAGTTTACAACCCAAGTGCTCTGAAGTTTCTGAAGAAGTCACAGAAACTGGCACTGAAGAAGCCATTGAAAAACCTGCTAAAAAGAAAAAGAAAAAGAAGAAAGATCCAGAGACATGTGAAGTGGACAGTGGTAACCCAGAGCCAGTGGAGTTTGCAGACGTCACCCCTAATGAAGAGCCAGACCTGCAGGCTGCTGAGAGCGCGAATGGCCTCTGGGAGGAGGAGCCACGGAGGAAGAAGAGCAAGAAGAGGAAGCATCAGGAAGATGTGGGCCAGGACCCTGTTTTCCAAGGCAGTGACTCTAGTGGTTACCAGAGTGACCACAAAAAGAAAAAGAAGAAGAGAAAACACAGAGAGGAGACTGAACTTACCCCAATTTTGGAATGTTCACCTAAAAAGAAGAGGGAAAAGTAACTTTCTTTAGTGAATTTTAAATATACTCAGTTTTTAAAAGATTGATTTATACAAAAGAGCTGAGTGAATGTTTCCAATGACATGAAATGGTTATGTGTACCAGTAGCTTACAAAACAGGAAGTATTTGCCTTGGAATTGGAGTGGTTTTGGGCTGAAATTACAAAATTGGCTATAAATTTCTTTGAGGAATCCCAATATTATTGAAGGCCATTTTATTATATGGAGAACAACAGAAAAGTGCTGCTATCTCTGCTGACTTTAACATTCTTCCAGGCTTTACATTCTACATAAAATTGTTTTAAGAATCTCAAGACTGACAGAGAACTGTAGTATACACTGTTGTTCACATCAATAAACAACAACCTGAGTTTGGAGTTTTTTAATTTTTCTTTTGGGGGGGGGGGGTATAAGTATTACCTTGAGTCATTGCACATCATTTTATTTTGCCTTTTTTTTTTTTTTTTTTTTTAATTCAGGACATCTGTGAGCTTTAGGTATTCCTTTGTCATGGTTTCCACAGTATTTCTGCTGTTTGACTCAGAGAGGTTTACCACAGGGCTTCTGAAGTCTCCAGAGTGTTACCCACACCACTGCTGACTGTCCACAGCTCTTTCCTTCCAGCCGCGGTTGTGTTGTTTTCCTTTTCCCAGCCTGAGGTTGATGAAAAGGGCAGTGTGCTTCTGCTTGTCTTTTGTGCCTTAGCTGTTTGGACCTTGTTGTGTGTTGGAGGAGAAATTGACAGAGACAGGATCAGTGTGGTTGTGACTTATGGGAAATATCTTTTCATTATTGGGACAGGCCACTGGAAACTGTTCAGGAGCGAAAACAGCCATTCACTGTGATAACGTGGGATAGATCTTAACTAATTGCAGAACACAGAGCAGTGAAATGACAAGCTGATGGAGGCTAATAATACACAGCCATGTTCATTCATTTAGCAGATATTTGATCATCTACTAAGTGCAGAATGTTGTATTACGGCCCAGAGATATAAGGCAAATGAGGTAGATGTGGTACCTTCCATTGCAGGAGCAACATCTGTGAAAATGTGGAACATATGGAATGTTAGTAATTGTTATTAAGTGCCTTGAAGAAAAAAAAAAAACTGTATACTTGTTACTTTGTTAGTATTTGCCAGAAGTGGATGAATTCCCTGTGTCAACCATTTTTGATACCATTTATCTAGGATCAGACAGAGTCTCACAGTTTAATGTCTGATGATGAATAAATTCTGCTGGTGGTATGTCCTTATCTAAACCTGCAGAATATAGAATCTGGAGAGTGGTGGACAGTATACATCATTGTCTTCAGATGTACATAGGAACTGTGCAGGCCAACGTCTTTCAGTACAATTGAGAGTCATATGACTGGTGAGCCCTTGAAGTGTGGCTAGTTTGAATTGAAGCATGATGTCAGTATAAAATATATGCCAGATTTTGAGAATATACAAAAAAGAATGTTAACTTTCTCAGTTTTTATACTGCTGAAATTGTAATGGTTTTGGTATAGTGGCTTAAATAAAATAATAAAGTTTCAGCCTTTATTTTTCATTTTCTTTTTCTATAAAAAGATTAAAAATTGCACAGAAGGCGTTTTGGTATGTTCAGTGCTTTTAAAGGAAGTATGAGTTGTGAAATGTTATGTTATCAAGGTTTAATACAGTGACACACCTGAATATGCTTAATAACTGCTTCTTCTGAATTGTAAAATTTAAATTTATAATTGTAACCATGTTCAACAATGTAGAAAATTTATTTTTAGTGAAACAAATTTAACTCCCCCTATTGTGTACACACCACACAAAGATATCTAATTTATGCTATTCACAGAAAAATAAATTGTGGCTTAGCAACATAACCATACTCTCATGTTACTTTTACTTTTGCTTCAAGTGGTACTAATGCTAATAATCTGTAATTTTAAAATAATTTGCAACTTTGAAGAAAAAAGGAAGCAACATGCTGAACTTGAAACTAGATTTGTCTATGATTTTTCACAGCGTGGGTAACCGAAAAGTCAGATCTATCCATTTGTCCTGCCTGGAATTGTAGGGACCTCTTTTCTGATAAGAAACCAGTGAAAGAGTCCTCCATAATATTCTTCAGAAGCGCTTTGTCGGTAAGGTACACAGCTAAGTGTAAATGTTAAATACAGAAAGTGGGAATCTCACATGGGAACAGGCAGAGAGCCACTTTGGCCAGTTGAAGTAGAGGGTAGTGTTCAGGCTGGTGATTGGATGAGTAGTGTTTTGACCAAGGGAGCTGAGGAAGGGTTGTGGCCTTCTGGCTGAGAGCCCTGCAGAGGCCTGAGGGGCATCTGATGCCGAAGACTGCAGATACTAACTTCCACGTAAAGGTTTTCTATACTGCACAGGGCTAAAACAAAATATCTTGCTTCAATTGGTTGTTTTCTACTCTAACAGTCTGCATAATTGTCTCAAGCTGGTTCTCCTGTTTTTGAAGAGTGTCTCTTGATCATGTTTGCCTTGACCAAATAAGCTCCCTAAGGTCTGTGACAACACTTAAACCATCTATACTATTTAGCAGTGAGTCCTTTATATGTTGCAAGCATGAACAGATAATGTTTAAGTGGATAATTAAACGCACAGTATCAAATGGTATCATTTTCCCTCTGATGTGATATTTATAACATTTTCACCCATTGTTTCAGTAAATGAATTCATTGCTCGGCCTGAATGTGATGTGGTTTTCAAGTCCCTTTATTGTTATTGATAGCTTAGGTGGAAAACTTCCAAGTGGAAGAAATTTGGTCTAGTCCTAGAAGTGAAATTATAGTTATTTAAGGGAATAAACAGTTTTACCTTTTGATATATTGTCAGATTGTCATCCAGAAAACTGTACCAGCTTGAGATCCTATTAGCAGTTACTACTTGGCAACCTTGCAGTCATGGACGATGCTAATTGTTTTACTGTTCAACAGTCTATTAGGTGGAAATAGTGTGTAATTTATCTGGTATTAATGAATTTAGCCACTTTTGTGTATACACTTATTTTCCTGTGAATATCTTCTCATGTTCTGTGATCATTCTTGTGGGATGTTTCTGTTGCTCATTTTTAAGAGCTCTGTATATTCTTAGGATAATAATGTTTTTCTAATTTTCATGTTCAATTTTTGTAGTCCTTTATATTTTTAAGTTTCCGACTTGCTATTCAGAAATGTTTGGTTTCATGTCATCAGTAATCTTTCTTATTCCAGTGTTCTTAAAAAGGCATTTCTCAACCCGAGATTATAAGAAACTCATATTTTCTTATATTTATCATTTTACTTTCTTACATTTGAATTTTTAGCCCATATGAAATTGGAATATGTTTTGCTACAAAAATTCATGTTTTTCCTACACTGATGCTCCACATGTCTCCAGTTTGTTAATTCATATTTTCTCTCTTGATTTGAAGAATTATCTTAGCCTATACCACACTCTACACCCTATTAATTGTCCTGATTCTCTTCTGATGTACAGCTGTGTTCTGAAAGGCTGCACTGTTAACTACCCTATGGTAGGCAGAACTCTTAGAGGCCCCTGAGATTTCCCACAGTCACCCTCAGGACCAAAATAGATTTCACCCCCATGCTTGGTTGTGTTAAGATAGGGTGGTGATTAGACCTAACCTAATCGCATAAGCCCCTGGAAGTCAGTTCTTTTGCAGCTGGCAGCAGAAGTGGACGTGAGATTTGAAGCATGAGGAGAACTGGGTAGGAGAGAGAGTGAGGTGGGGCACGTGGCCCTAAAGCCAAAGCTGGCAGAAAAGCCAGGACTTCCATGCCATGCCCATGAGAAGCAGAATTCTGCCGATGATGAGAAAGAGCCAGATTCTCCAGAGAACTCAGCTGGCTGACACTGATTACGTTCTTGTAAAATCCTGAGCAGAGAACCCTTTTCTTGTCAGACTCTGACCTATAGAAAACTGAACTATTGGGTGTTGTTTTTTTTTTTTTTTTTTTTTAAAGATTTATTTTATTTATTTGAAGGGCAGAGTTACAAAGAGGGAGAGACAGAGAGAGAGATCTTCCATCCTCTGGTTCACTCCCCAGATGGCCGCAACAGCTGGAGCTGCGCCAATCCGAAGCTAGGAGCCAGGAGCATCTTCCGGGTCTCCCACATGGGTGCAAGGGCCCAAGGACTTGGACCATCTTCCACTGCTTTCCCAGGCCATAGCAGAGAGCTGGATTGGAAGAGGAGCAGCCAGGACTAGAACCAGCACCCATATGGGATGCTGGCACTCCAGGCCAGGGCTTTAACCAGTTGCACCACAGCGCCGTCCCTTGGGTGTTCTTTTAAGCTACTAAATGTGTGGCAATTTGTCAAATAGCCATAGAAAACTAATAGACAGCTTTATGTTACATTTTGATTTCTGGCTTTCAAAATTATATTGGCTCCTCTCTTCTAGTTTTCCAGATGTACTTAAAAGTGGAACCTGAGGGGTTTACTTTGTGGCACAGCAAGTTAAGCTGCCACTTGCAATGCTAGTTTAGCATATTGGAGTGCCAGTTAAAAAGTTCTGGCTGCTCGACATTTCCAGTCCAGCTACCTGCTGATGTGTCTGGGAAAACAGTGAATGATGGTCCGAGTAGTTGTGCCCCTGCCACCCAAGTGGGAGATGAGGATGGAGTTCCTAGCCTCTGGTTTAGGCATGGCCTACCCTTGGCTGTTGTGCCCATTAGGGAGTGGGGGTAGGGGACAAGGGGATGAACAAGCAGATAGAGGATTCTCTGTAGCATCACTCTGTTGCTCTGCCTTGCAAACAAATACATCTTTTGAAAGAATTCTTCTTGTAAAATTAGGAAAAAAAGCTTTTAGGGAATTTGGAACTACACCAAATTGAGAAGTTGAGGAACAATTGAATTCTGTAAAATACTTAATTTTTCTTAGCAATAAACATGGCAAATCTGTTTATTCAAGTCTGTTCCTTCCTTCAGTGGTACTAAATTTTTGTCTTTTAAGGTATTTCATATGTCTTAAACTTATTTTCAGGAATTTTGTATTTTGTAGCATGTATTGCTTTTGCTAATGATTTTTTTATTAATTAATTAATTTTTTTGCCATTACATTTCCTGTCTGGTTCTCACTGGCATGAAAGAAAGTGATTGATTTCCTATATTAACCTGACTGGCCAGACATTCTAAAATATGCTTATTTTATTAGTCTTCTTAAATCTCCACTGATTTTATTTACCAGGTTTCCCACTTTTGTGGGAAAAAAATCCTATATTTGTGTGTGTTTTTTCTTTTCTTCCCCACCTTCCAATCCTCTTGGCTTATTAGGTTAAATTCTTAGTTCCCATTAATTAAAAGCTTTATCATTTACTAACAGAAGCATTTGAACCAAAAATATTCCTCTCTGTCTTGTATCTATCCCCTTGGCCCTTTTTTGTTGTTGTTTTCAACATTTATTTATTTGAAGGCAGAGTTAGAATTTTCCATCCGCTAGTCACTCCCCAAATGACTACAACAGTCCTGGCTAAAGCCAGGAGCTTCTTCTCCCACATAGTTGCAGTGGCTGAAGCACTTGGGCTATCTTCCACTGCTTTACCAGGCCATTTGCAGGGAGCTGGATCAGAAATGGAGCAGCTGGGACTCGAACTGGCACCCATATGGGATGTGGGCCTTGTGGCTTAACGTGCTATGCCACAGCGCTGCCTAAGGCTTGATATGTAGTGTTCTCATTGTTTCTAATGTCTAGATAATCTGAAATTTCACCTTTGAATTCTTTGACTCAAAGATTACTTAGAAGAATATTAAAATTTCCAAGAGGTTTCATTGTTTTATTTTTACTTATTTATTTTCATTTTCATTTTCATTTTATTTGAAAGTCCAGGAGTCAGAGATTCCATCTGCAGATTCAGTCTCCAAACGCCCTCAATAGCCTGAGCTGGGTCAGTCCAAAGCCAGGAGCTTGAAGCTACATCCATGTCTCCCATGCAGTTGGCGTGGAATCAAATACTTGAGCCATCACCTACTGCCTCCCATAACCTGCATTTAGAAGGAAGCTGGACAAGAAGCAGAATAGCCAGGACACAAACCAGGCACTCTGATATACGATGTGGGCATCCTAAACTGTGATGTAAGCCCTGGTAACCTAACCTGCTACCTCAAACTCCTGAACAGCTGCCCCGCAGCCCCCACATTGTTCTGTTAGTTGCTCTTTTGAAGTTGTTAATTTCTAGCTGTATTGTACATTGCAGTATTCATAGGTGAACTCTGGTTTCTACTTTTAGAAGTTGAAATTTCCTTTGGAACCAGCACTTATTATTTTGTAAAAGAAAAAAAAGATTCTTTAGGCACTAGAGAATGTCTTTGTTTTTCTAAATATACAAAGCACTGTTTTAAAATAGGTTTTATATACTGTACAGTAAGAATAAAATTGAAAAGTCATGGATGACTCTGCAAGTGATGTGACCTTCTTTTGGTCGTATCTCCTGGGTAATTCACGGAAAGTTCATGAAATGTTCAGCTCAGTATATATTGACTCTTACTAAAAAAAGATGTTCGGGTGTCTGGTCTAAACAATTTTCTCTCCCAGATCTGCCTTGGCAGCAGTAAATAGCTTTGTGGCATTGTTTTGTCTTCTGTTTCTTTCAAATAAATATTTAGTACATTGGAACATCTTAAGTCTCAGTTGCATTTTCTCAAACATTAGAATGCTAAACCTGTTCCCACTTATTCTCATTTATTTGATAACTTGTCCTGAATGTCTTTGAAAGTATTCTGAAAGACAAAAATTTAGTGAGCTATAAAATTAGAGTGGTTGAGAATAGAAGCAGCATCAGCAAACAATTCTGCAACCAAAATTTCAATGGAAATAAGCTGTAGTCTGTATAGTTGTAGGTAATTAGTTCCATATTTGTCGGATATAATTAGAAATGCTCTGGTACTTATTGACTCGAAAAGGAAAAGCCAGGACAGATGAAATACCTTGCCAAATTCTTGTCTTAGTTAACAGCTGGACTTAAAATTTTAAATGAGAATGTATTAGTAAATAAAATGACCTAGACATTTATTTATGAGATTATGAGCAAGAAAGGAAGTCTCTAAATACAATCTAATAGATCAAAGAAGTTCCTGTTAATTCTGTATCCCACCGTATTTCATAATAGTGGAATGTCTTGGATGTTACAGTTACCAGTTAAAGGAGATCCTTATAGGCATCAAAAAATACACCATAGTTTAAATGGGAGTATTTATGCATATATGCAGGAAATATTGAAGAAATGTTAATTTTCCAAATGAATAATTAAACAAATACTTCATTGCATAGTGCTCCAAGGCACACATATCCAACTTTTAGTTCATTACTTCTTAAACTTTGCATGTTAAATGGCAGTGGTTCACCAACGTGGAGTTTACTTTAAAACAATCTTCTTTAACTCCACGGAGTGTGGTGTTTAACTGTAAAATAAGCACATTGAATTGAGAGCTAGATTGTCTAAAAGTTCCTTTCTACCTCCTAATCCTCAGCATCATTTATACTGGCATCTATTAGCAGTAATATTATGTACCTGGATCTCATTTCACTTATTTTCATACATAAAGAACTGTGAAGGCCGGTGCCGCGGCTCACTAGGCTAATCCTCCACCTGTGGCACCAGCACACCGGGTTCCAGTCAAGGTCGGGGCGCCGGATTCTGTCCCGGTTGCCCCTCTTCCAGGCCAGCTCTCTGCTGTGGCCAGGGAGTGCAGTGGAGGATGGCCCAAGTGCTTGGGCCCTGCACCCCATGGGAGACCAGGAGAGGCACCTGCCTCCTGGCTTTGGATCATCGCAGCGCCCCGGCCAACAGAAAAAGGAAGACCTTTCTCTCTGTCTCTTTCACTGTCCACTCTGCCTGTCAAACAAACAAACAAACAAACTGTGAAGAGTCTGAAATTTCACCCTACTTGTAAAATAACAAATTAGTCTGCCACAGTTTCATGGATGCTTGCATAATACATTTTCCTTAATTAAACCTTTGCATGTTTTAATCACATTTAGGGTGTGCTTCTCAGAGGATCAGACTAACATAGATCTCTAGGTGTTTGTAGGATCTAAAGGTGTCAGTGACTATTGTGAGTGTCATGTGGAGTGAGCCCACTGAGAATCAGGACAACACAGTGGGGAAGATAACCAGACAAAGGGCATCAGGAGATAAGACTCTTTGAATATCCTACAATCTGTCGACTGGAAGCCAGAGCCATCCTCCTGGACTTTTGAGGTCCATAAACCAAGACATCCCCTCCATTCTCCTTGTTGTGGGGAGCAACTGGGAGCAACTTGGACTAGACTAAGTTACTGGAATTAAGACTTATTCTATGCATCTGCTTTCCCACAATATGGCGCTGAGAAGGGAAACAGCTTCTACACAGCTGCCTCCAGTTCAACCAATAAACTGTAGGACCTGCTCCTGATTGGAGGAGAGCAGCATACTCGGCGTGTGGGTAGCAGAGTTGGGATTGGTGGAAAAGGACTATAGAGGAGGAGAGAGACAACATGCACCAGGAACATCTGAAGGAACACCTGTGCAGCCCCCGAGAGAGCCGGCCGGCGGTGTGCCGCTCCCCCGCAGAAGTGGGGAAGGTGGCAGGGGGAACCGCCCTTCCACGGAGGTGGAAGGGACAGTAGCCAACCCGGGAAGAACCAGCAGCAAACCCGGGGAGGGCCGAGCAGACGAAAGAACAGCGCAGGGTCCTGTGTCGTTCCTCCACGAAGACGGGGAGCGACATAATGGTGCCGTGACTCGGATATGAAGCCTAGGCAGGGCTTAGTGTCGCTCCTCCACGAAGAGGGGGAGCGACACTTGTAACCTGTAACGACTCTGAGGCTGGATTGTTATGGAAGTGCAGAGATGCCCATGGAACCAAGTAGACCCCTTCAGCTCAAGAGATGCAGTGGGCAGAATCGTTGTCTCCCCTTGAATGTAGGCCAAGGGTCTGCATAATCCAATCTTAGAAAAGAACCTCCTAAATCTACTTTAAAATTAGAAAAAAATCTCTAATTTTGCTCCCTCTCAAGCCACATGCAAACAATATAGAACATTTTATTGTTTCACTTTGTTTTTCAGAGCCAAATTCTGCAGTTCCATCAGGTTAGTGTTTCCACTTGCACAGGCTTTGTTGAGACAAACAAGAATTTCACAGAAAAAAATACATCTTAATTTAGAATTCTTTGTTCCCAAACAAATGGGACTTAACTAAAACTTACTTAGCAAATAAACACAGACAGGAAAGTTGCTGTAAAAACTCAGAAGTGCCCGTAGGAATGGTGGTTCAAAGTGCAGCTGGACCTCAAGGAACGAGTGGAAGTTACTGGAAAGCACACAGAGCTGCTGTCACACAGCATTCTTCACAGCCGTTCTGCTGTCCCAGCCCTGAGGAGGTGGGTCCCCTGCCTCAGCTCCAATTGCACGTTCCCAGGATTGAGAAGCTGGGGGTGACATCCACTCTTGTGTTACTAACGTGGCTGCCTGACATTCAGATTCATGAAAGAGGAGTTAGAGGCCAGAACAATTCCCAAGAAAAGGGAATCATTGTTACCTGAAAGACATTCCAGAATGAGGTTTCTACTCCAGTTACCAAGTACACATAATATTCTTATCCCCGTAAACATTTTGAAATGAGGAAATTTTCTTTTTTAAAAAATTTATTCCACTTACAGTTTACAGGTGGATACATACGGGGTGTTGTGGGAGGCAGGAAAAGTGAGAGTGAAGGAAAGAAAAAAAAACTATCCCATCTACTGGTTCACTCATTTGTCAGATGCCCTGGCCAAAGGAGGGAGTCAGGAATTCCCCACATGGAATAGTCTCCCACATGGGTGCAGGAACCCAAGTATTTGAGCCATCACTCATTGCCTCCCACGGTGTGTTAGTAGGAAGCTGGACTCAAGAGTGGGGCCAGAGCTCAAAACTAGGCACCCTGATATAGATTGTGGGCATCTCAAGTAGCATCTTAACCATGATGCCAAACAGCCACCCCTGAAGTTTTTTTTTTTTCCTTTTGAATAATTTTCTTTCCTCCTAGGATCCTTGATCCTTGACTGAGTTACTTCTCCATTCAGTGAAAAAACAGGCTTGAAATAGAAGTAACAGCCTTAGAGTAATGGAGAGTCATCCTAAACCATATATCAGCATCTGAATCTACCAGCCGATTGCAAGCTGGAGCCATTGCGAATCCTAAGTCGGAGGCATCAGTCTTGAGTGGTTGTTATGTTCTGTTTTATGACCTGAGATAATTAGCCCGAGTCATGAGAAGGGGTCACAGTGGCGGTAGGGTTGCAAGAGGCTATTATAAATGTATTTAGTAACAGTAGTAGAAGATTCTGTTTTACAAAATGCTTGCTTCATTCCTTTCTTCCTTTCAGAAATCATAAACTTTACAAAAACAGGGAGGAAGTCATACGTCTTTTTTAAATTCCTCATCAGTGATTGGCAGCCCTGGGGCAGGCAGTAGAGCTTATTCCAATCTTCCCATCCTATTGTTTGAATCTCTCCAGAGCCTACGGCTTGAGGTGCTGGTAGTGTTTGTTCCTCCATGCCAGAGACACAAAACGAGAACATAGAGGATGGCCAAAATGCTTGTGTCATGAGCACGGGCGGCAGATGAAGGAGAAGCCAGGGAGGCACTGTTTTCAGCTAGCCAAATGTTGGAGATCCTATGTAGTTTATGAATCCACATGGGACAGCAAGAGAGCCAAATATGTGCCCACAGCCTTGATGTGGGTTCCTTTGTTAACCGTCTACATTTGAGTTTACTTTATTTCCAAAATATGAAAAACGGTTACTGCCAACACATTTTACAAACAAATGGGGAAAACTTCCCCTTGGTCTTCAGAATGTCCAAAGTGAACATTTCAGAGGCAGACTTGTGCTAAAGGTGTCCTAAATTCAAAAAGAAAGGAAGGGGGAGGGGGACCAGAAGGAGGAGGAGTGGGCCAGAGGAAGACTATGGTCAGCTTTATTTTTGACCATTTTTATGTCTCAAAAGTGATTCTGTTGACTTCCATTTAAGAATGTAATGCATATAATTTTTTCTTAATCTGTTCTATAAGCTATGAAACTATCACCTCTGGTTTAAAGGAGAGTAGAGTGAGGTGACAGCAAGGCTCCTCCACCTGCATTCCCAAGTGGACTTGGCATGTTTTCCAAATAGATTTTACAAACCAAAACAATTCCAATCATAAAAGTGACTAACCTCAAATAGAGGACATAAGGATTCTATAAATCATAACTAAATTGTTTCTATTGATTTCTCTTTGAGACAGGTTTATAATGCCAATACAATTGAAGGACTCTGCATTTAATTTATCATGTTAGTATGTGTGAGTTTTAAAACTAGACTCTTATTTTCTGTTCATCTTGATTGTACCACTTATGCTATCTGATATAATATGATGATATATAGTAAAACCTGGACTTAAGATATCTCTGGTTATTCTCACATTTTTCTGTAGGGTGAATTGGAACATACCCTCACATTGAAAAGCTCTTTACTTTGTTATCCATTGAAATATTTTATTTTGTTTTTCCTTTTCCTCTGAGACATTCATTCATGTAACTAATATTAGTTGGGTGCCCACTGCGTGATACACTCTGATTTCCACACTAAAGCTGTCAATGCAGGACAAATTTTCATAGCAGGAGTCAAAGAAACAAAGATGAGCAAATGGTACCGTGTTAGATGGTATGGAGGAAAACAAGGCAGAAGAAAGTACAGTGAGGAGTCACAATTGCATTTTTAAATAAAGTAGTGAGTAAAGACCTCAGTAACACTAAATCATCCTATGTCTTTGTACCTTTGACATCACTTAACCTTGGCCAATAAACTGCTTTGAAGAATTAATGATGATGGCCTAATAATTCTTTGTCAAGGATATATAGATATAATGTATATTTGATATCAAGGGCCACTTTATAATCAGAAAAGTATCTTAAATGTGTACTAGTGACACATGAAATGTGCCTTATTTTGTTTGGATTTTAAATTACGAACAGAAAAAATATACTCATGGGGTTTTGGATTTGCCTGCCTTACTTACGTCACATTACCTTTCTCTTTGGTAGATGAGTTAGTAGCTTCCAGATGTTAATTTCTGTTTATTTTATCTCCCAGTAGTAAGTTTAAATTCCTGATTCCAGTTGTGCTTTCTTTTAATGCTTAAACATATACAATACTCAAAAATATGTGTAAACAAAATGCCCAGTCTGATAATCCACCATTAAAATAAAATTGTGTGACTCCATAGTGTAAGGTAGTGAACGTGTAATACAAAATCCACAGCACAGGGACGTTGTAAGAGAAGCATATTTCAGGTGTAACTGCAAATGAAATGTCTCTCTTGTTTCTTATACCCTCTCTTAACAAATCTGGCCCACAGCCTTCCAAAGGAAGCCATTGTACACCTATAGTTTTGGTTTTTTTTTAAGATTTATTTATTTATTTGAAAGGTGGCACTTCAGAGAGAGTAAAAAGGAGAAACAGAGAGATCTTCCATTAGCTGGTTCACTCCCCAAATGACCAAAATGGCCAGAGCTGGGCCAGGCCCAAGCCAGGAGCCAGGAACTTCTTTCGGGTCTTCCATGGGGGTGGAGGGGCCCAACACTTAGACCATCTTCTGCTGCTTTCCCAGGTGGATTAGCAGGGAGCTAGATTGGAAGTGGAGCAGCCAGTATAGGAACCAGTGCCCACATGGGATGCTGGCACAGCAGCCAGTGGTTTCACCCACTAACCCACAGCGCTGGTCCCACACCTACAGTTTTCTACCCATGTTGATTTGATGTGGGATAGACAGTGACCCAAGCTGTTCTCCTCCAAGAAATCTTGGACTATAACAACAGATACTGAATGGCATTTCAGATAGAACTGTCAGTTTATGCAGACCCGAGATCATTATCAGAATGTAGCCAGCCACATTCCAGCACCAGGTAAAACTGCTTCCATAAAACATTTAATAGATTCTCAGAAAACCTAAAAACAACTCTTCCATCATTAGTAAGATTTAAGTTAGTCTTTTAAAAATTAAGATAAAACGCAGATTAAAAGTGCATATATGGAATGGGAAGGGAGGAGCAGTATTTTTAATCATTAATTAACATGTATTAGCAATATTGCAGGAATATCATGGATTTTCTGAAGTGAGGGAATATTGGAGTTATACTGTCAGAGAAACAGCATTGACAGTTGTCTGCACCTCACTGTTTCTTAGGTCACCGGGGGGCAATTGGTCTGTAACGTATTTCAGTGCTCATGTTTTCTCACTCAGAATTCACATTTATAATATGATGAATGTGGAATAGGTATTTTGGCCAAGATTTTAGAAATTGTATTTCTATATTTTTTTCCTAATGTAAACTATGTCCAACACTAAAAGTCAATAAGGAAAAAGATCTGAAAGAACCTTCTGATGGGGCCAGCACTGTGATACAGCGCCAGCATCTCATATGGCCACCAGTTTGAGTCCCTGCTGCTCCACTTATGATTAAGCTTCCTGAGAATGCACCTGGGAAAGCGACAGAAGATGGCCCAAGTGCTTGGGCCCCTGCACCCACATTGGAAACCTAGAGGAAGCTCCTGGTTCCTGGATCCAGCCTGGCCCGACTTTAACCATTGTGGCCATTTGGAGAGTGAACCAGAGGATGGAATATCTCTGTCTCTCTCTCTCTCTCTCTGTAATTCTGATTTTCAAATAAATAAATAATTAAAAAAATTCTTTCTGGTAACTATGGAAACAATGACCCACAGAAGACTTGCTGCTTAAATGTAACAACTCAATTTCTTGCTGAAACAAGCAAATACACAATACACATGTCAATATTCTCTGTAGAATTTAGAAAACAGCCAGAACCATACAATGTTAAAAAGATTCAAGAGATAATCTGAAATTGTTCCATATGTAAGAACCAGGAAAATCTAAGAACGATGCGAGGTGCAAGAAAATATATGTGTCCGCATTAATATTACACAGCAGGGTTGGGCATTTGGTGGTTAAGTTGCTGCTTGGGACACCTGCATCCAGTATCAGAGTCCCTGAGTTCCAGCCCCGGCTCCAGTAATGCACACTCTAGGAGGAAGCAGGTGATAGCTCAAGTACTTGGGTCCCTGTCACCAACCTAAGAATCCAGATTGCATTCCAGGCTCCTGTCTTCAGCCTGGCTGAGCCCCAGCATTTGCAGGCATTTGGGGAATGATCCAGTGGATGGAGCATTGATCTCTCCTCGCCAACCCCTCCACTTTGTACCTTCAAATACAAATAAATTTAAATAAAATTTTTAAAAGATTACCCAGCAAGTAAAATTATTAGACTGAGATTTTAAAGCAGATATCACTGGAACCAAGCTCCAAGAAGTAAGTGTGAATACATTGGAAATTAATGGAGAGCTAGGAAGTCTCAACAAAGAAAGAGAATATATGAAAATGAACCAAGTGGAAATCTTGGAACTGAAAAATACAATGACTAAAAATTATCATTGTATGTTCAATAGCAGAATGGAGATGACAAAGGAAACCACGAGTAAACTTGAATAGATTAATAGAAACAATCCACTCTGCACAAGGAGAAAAATATTGAAGGAGAAATAAATACAACCTCAGGTTGAGAAAAGCTAAGAGAATTTGTCAATTTGTGCCCTTCAAGAAATGTTAATGGAAATTCTTCAGAGGAAAGAGAATTGTTACTAAAAGGAAAAAATAATTCTAAGAATGAAGAAAGGACAACACAATAAATGGTAAAATGTAAGTAAATGTGACAGATGTTTTTCTTTGCTACTTTAAAATATATATAATGGGTTTTCAATGCATGTACCTGTAATATTTATGATAACTAACATAAATGAGGCAGAGTAAAGGGAACTGATTGATGATAAGGTTTTGATATCCCCCTTACATAAAAATATTAATTTTAAGAAGACTGAACTGATTGATGATAAGGTTTTGATATCCCCCTTACATGAAAATATTAATTTTAAGAAGACTGAAAAATTAAACTTGCAGATCTTAATCCATAGATGGAATCACCACTAAAAAACACTGCAAATTCTATAACTTAAGTGGAATGGTAACGATCACTCAGGGTGTGATGTGGTGCAGCAGGTTAAGCTCCAGCTGTGACACCAGTATTCTGTTTCAGAGGCTGGTCGGGTCGTGGCTGCTCCTCTTCTGATCCAGCTTGCTACTAATGCACCTGGAAGGCAGAGGTGTGATGCTGAAGTACTTGAGTTCCTGCCACCCAAGTGGGAGATCCAGATGGAGTTCTGGTTTCTGGCTTCGGCCTGGCTCAACCTTGGCTATTATGGCCATTTGGGGAGGGAATGGGCAAATGGAAGATCAATCTCTCTCTCCTTATAAATAAATAAATCAATCCAGGAACATATTCAATTAACCTTAAAGAAGTCAGGAATCCAGAAACAAGGAACCCAAAACAAAACAAAAAAAATATAAGGAAATAATAGCAACCAAATCCAAATAAATCAAGAGTTACATTCTTTGCTGAAGCACCATAAACATTCTACAAAAATGTAGTTTAAAAAACAACAAAAACACGGGGCTGGTGTTGTGGTGTAGCCATTTAAGCTGCCGCCTGTAATGCCTGCATCCCATATGGGTGCCGGTTCCAGTCCCTGCTGCCCCACTTCCAATCCAACTTTCTGCTGATGTGCCCGGGAAAGCAGTGGAAAATGGCCCAAGTGTTTGGTCCCCTGGCACCCATGTGGGAGACCTGGAAGAAGTTCCTGGCTCCTGGTTTACACAGGGCAAAGCCACAAGCTACAAGAACCAGAAAACATTTTTTTAACAAAAATAAAAAGAAAGCAATGACATTTATATAAAAAACAGAGAAAATTGGTAACAGCTATGTATTTCTTTGGAAACATGAATAAGATTTGTAAATCTTGAGAGAGAGGTGGAGAGAGGGAGAGGGAGACAGAGACTGAGGGGGAAAGGAGGAGAGGGAGAGGGAGAGACTATGACTCAGAAACGAGTGTTACATCACAAAGGCAAAGATACAACACTTAAATACCTCATTTCAAAGTTCCTGAACAACTTGATTAAAGTCCCTGCCCCATCTCCTCACTGTGAGACAGGAGGGCTGGAGTGGGAAGAATCTCCTGGGATAAAGCTCCAGAAAATGTTTTCTCATGCGTTTTAGGCCTTTATCATGGACAGAACTCTTTATCATGGACAAAATGCGGCACCAAAACTGATCTGAACAAAAGCACTTTTTTTTTTTTTTTTGACAGGCAGAGTGGACAGTGAGAGAGAGAAAGGTCTTCCTTTGCCGTTGGTTCACCCTCCAATGGCCCCCACGGCTGGCGCGCTGCAGCCGGTGCACCGCACTGATCCAAAGGCAGGAGCCAGGTGCTTCTCCCGGTGTCCCATGGGGTCCAGGGCCCAAGCACTTGGGCCATCCTCCACTGCACTCCCTGGCCACAGCAGAGAGCTGGCCTGGAAGAGGGGCAACCGGGACAGAATCCGGCGCCCCGACCTTGACTGGAACCCGGTGTGCTGGTGCCACAGGTGGAGGATTAGCCTAGTGAGCCGCGGCGCCGGCCACTGAACAAAAGCACTTTTATAAGAGTTTTGAAGTTCTGCCTTGTGGATGATGCTTTTGAGAGAATGAGAAGATAAGCTGTAGACTGGGAGAATGCATGGTCAACTCTTTGTTCATTCTTACAAAGTGTTATGAGCAATGAATTAGTGAGTATTGAACCTAGTGAGTACTGAACCTAGGGGAAACAGGGCCAGCCTACTGCTGATAACCTCTGGTCACAATATTTTCATTAACTGTTCCGCATGTGTTTCCATTTAAAGACACCTTACTTAAGGAATGTTGTTTATGTAGCAGCATTGAGCCCATGAGCAACAGCCCTCTAATCCGGATCTGAGTATACCTTACCTAACTCCCACATTGGTCCTGTCAGGCATATCCCAGCCTTATTTCCTTAGGATCAGTAGATCACACTTCGGCTGTATGCCTGGGGTCATTCTAAACAGGTAAAGCACCAAGAAAAAATGATTAAAACTATGAAAAATATGGCACTAGGTAGATTACAAAAAAGACACTTCATACATTCTGATATGGGAACGCAAGCAAGCAAGCAGTGTTACCTCGTCTAACCTCAGCTGGGAATTTGCATGGCAAGCAATATAAATGTTTTTCCCGTTCTGTGTAGGTCTATGAATTGCCACAAAAACGGCAATGAACATACTGATTTGGGAGCTGAAAGTAAATTATAGTGAGCAGACATATGTGCAATGTGGAATCTGCAAATAATATTTGTATTTCCAGGTTGCATATCCATGAAAGGATATGGGTATATCATGAACGCTCACTCTAAGCAGTTAAGAAGTAAAAAGTGCATTTTCAATATGCACTTCACCAAAAGAGACACAGGAATAAAAAATAAATACATGAAGAGATATCCAACATCATGTCGGCATTAAAGTAACTCTAATAAAAATCACAATAAGCTCTTATAATACCTCTACTAGGACAGCTGGAAGAAGCAAACAAAACCAACTCACAATATCAAATACTGGCAAGGATTCAGAACAACTAGATATAAAAAGTGCACAGCCACTGTGAAAAATCAAATGATGGTTTCCTATAAGCTTAAGGATGCACTTGCCATATGTCTCTACAATCTCTTACAAATAGAAAAGCTCAGGTTAAAAATTATACAAGAATGTTTATGGCTACCCTATCTATAATCACCATGAACTGAAAATACTCCAGGTGCACCTCAGTGAATACATGGATCAAACCAACTGTGGTGCAGCCATGAGGTGGAATACTACTCAGCCATAAAAGTGAAGGATGATTAATACATGCAATAACACGAATGAACCCAAAGGCAACATGTTTAGTGAAAAAAGCCTGTCTCAAACAACTGCATACTACAAATATATGACTTCCTTTATATGACATTCTGGGAAATACATGGAAAGGGAGGGTGGTTTGACTAAAAGAAGGCAGCAAGAAGGTTTTGGAAGGTTGTGGATCTATTCTGCATTTTTTTTTTTTTTGACAGGCAGAGTGGACAGTGAGAGAGAGAGACAGAGAGAAAGGTCTTCCTTTTCTGTTGGTTCACCCCACAATGGCCGCTGTTGCCAGTGCCCTGAAGCCGGTGCACCGCGCTGATCCGAAGCCAGGAGCCAGGTGCCTCTCTTGGTCTCCCATGCAGGTGCAGGGCTCAAGGAGTTGGGCCATCCTCCACTGCACTCCCTGGCCATAGCAGAGAGCTGGACTGGAAGAGGAGCAACTGGGACAGAATTCGGCGCCCCAACCGGAACTAGAACCCGGGGTGCCGGCACCGCAGGTGAAGGATTAGCTTATTGAGCCGCAGCGCTGGTTCAATTCTGCATTTTGATTGTGATGTCAGCGACTTACATCTACATGTATACTAAAACTCAGAAATGTGAACAAAATATCAACTTCACTGGATTTAATTAAAAGTAGTGGGTTCACAAAAAATCTATTGTTGGAAACTGAGTTCCATATAGTCTTCTTTTAAGTTTTATTATCTTTCCCTTCTCTCCTGTACTATTTTACTTAAGGAATAAGGAAAATACATGCAGTGTTTTAACACATCCAGATTCTCTGTGACATGATTCATGATTATGTGATGCATTTATATATGTAAGATAAATAAAATGTTGGTAACTTTTCCTAGTGCTTCTGACTCTCCTCTGTACTTACTGTGTGCTCACACATTTGTGGTTAAAACCACCATTATAATATTTTAGTTCTAGCACACTTTTTTAGCTCTAAAATCACTTCTAAGTGCAATGTAGTCTTTTTCTTTTGTCTAGGTTAGGAGAATCCTCACACTTTTTAAGTCAAAAAAATCAGCTTATGATTAATGATCTGTGATTTTTTAAAAATTTACTATACATGAGTGAAATGAACATCTTTTCATTTGATTATTCTTTAGAATCCTTGCCTATATTCCCACTGAACTATGGTCTTTTTACTTGTTGAACTCTTCATTCAGTGCAGCATTAAACCTTTGACTATAGGGGCCGGCGCTGTAGCGCAGTGGATTAAAGCCCTGGCCTGAAGTGCCAGCATCACATATGGGTGCTGGTTCTAGTCCCGGCTGCTCCTCTTCAGATCCAGCTCTCTGCTAAGGCCTGGGAAAGCAGTAGAAGGTGCCCCAAGTCCTTGGGACCCTGCACCCACGTGGGAGACCCGGAAGAAGCTCCTGGCTCCTGGCTTTGGATCGGCGCAGCTCCAGCCATTGCGGCCATCTGGGGAGTGAACCAACGGATGGAAGACCTCTCTTTCTCTCTGCCTCTCCTCTCTCTGTGTAACTCTGACTTTCAAATAAATAAAATAAATCTAAAAAAAAAACCCATTTGACTATAATGTAATTAAAACATTATTTCAAAAATTAAGAAGGAAGGAAGGCAGGAAGGACGGGGGAGGGATTATATTCTGTGAACTACATGGACTCTGTTCTGCTTGTATTAATATCACATTAACATGTTAATTGATGAGGTTAGTTTTGTAGTAATTACGCATTTGCCATGACCCAGAGAATCTAACATATAATAAATTCCTTAAGAAAACAAATAAATAAAATGTTAAAGAAGCTTTCTAAAAGACAATTCAGCCACAAAGCTTTCCTCCATCAGCTTAATTTGAACTGTTACGAAGTAACATTTAACTTTTCCTTCAGTTTGAATCTGAAGGTTATAGGTGTTTTGTCCAATAAAATATCACCCCTGCTATGCTCTACAGGAAGGTTTTGTGAATTCCAAGGGGCTTGAGGTAGCACCGCTGTGCCTGGGGACCCAGGAGCCCTAATATTGTTGATTGCAGCTTTCCTCGTTTGTGGTATGACTTCTTCTGCCCGGAGAAGCTCCTTGGAAGCGGAGATGGCAAGTACCCTGCAACTTTCTATTATTATTATTATTAGAATTATTATTGATTCTTAGAACGTCTCCAAAGTGGGGTTTTTTGTTTGTTTGTTTTCCTAAAACTAACAACTCTGGAAAATCGAGTTTCCCTTCAAGGGTATATCCTATTTTTCAGTGTTTAAAATTTTCAACATTTAGGGGCCAGTATTGTGCCACAGCAGGTTAAAGTGCTGCCTACAACACCATTATCCTGTATGAGCATTGGTCCAAGTCCTGGCTGCTCCACTTCTGATCCAACTCCCTGTTAATAGGCCTGGGGAAGTAGTGTGAGAAGGTCCAAGTTCTTGGGCTCCTGCACCCATGTGGGAGACGCGATGGAGTTCCAGGCTCAAGGCTTTAGCCTGGCCCAGCCCTGGATGTTGTGATCATTTGGGGAATGAACAAGCAAATGGAAAAATCTTTCTCTGTCTCTCCCTCTCTTTCTCTGTGACTTTGTCTTTCAAATAGATCAGTAAATCTTTAAAAATATTTTTGATGTTTAAAATTTTTATAAATGTATCATTAGCCTGTTCCCTAAGGAAATACATTCTCCACCCTCCAGCTTTTTCTCTGAGGTGCTGTCTGTATGGTCCATTGAGATTAATGAAGTACTTGTCAGTTGCATCAGGATGTATTAAAGTATTTTCAGCCCATGAGACTCCCATTGGCATGCCCTCAATTTGTTTATCCTGATTTTCATCATAATATTTAAAATCAGACTTAACATTTGCAAAAAGCCTAATTTATCCTGGCGTAAGACAAAACGTCTAACTCTTGCATTGTCAGACTCATATATTATCTAACATACAATTATAATGTATGATATATATAGTACAAGTTTTTCTAAACTTCTTTGACAATAGAAATATTAGTGTTAAAATTAATATTAATGGAAACATTAATCACTCATATAAATGTATGTTGCTTCCCTTTTCTTTTTTTTAAAGTCTGCTTATTTATTTGAAAGGCAGATTTACAGAGAAAGAAGGAGATTGAGAGACTTTCCATCCACTGGTTCACTCCACAGATGGCTGTGGAAGATGGCCCAAGTGCTTGGACCCTACATCCAGGCGGGAGACCTGGAAGAAGATCCGGGCTCCTGGCTCCTAGCTTCATCTTGGTCCAGCTCCATCCATTGTGGCCATTTGAGAAGGCAACCAGCAGAGAGCAGATCTCTCTTACTCTGTATCTCTCCCTCTTTCTCTGTAACTGTGCTTTTCAACTAAATAAATCTTAAAAAAAAAAAAAAAGATTTGTCTTGTAGAGATCTTAAAGTTTTAAACATAATTTAAATAAAGGAATTGGCTAATGGTTGACATGGTTGGGTAACAATAGCAATAATTTGAAGTATCAGTAACTTCTGAAATCTATATTTTTTTTAATCAAAAGAAAGCTCAGCTTCCATAACAGATATTCTGTCGTGTAGCTTCCAGGAAAATGATTTCCATATAATATGTTTGTATACTTTAGAAATTTGTTCCTTAATAAGCAAAATCAAGCAAAAATTATTGTATTTCTTTCCCCATACACACGTTTTTTATAAATCAAATGTTTTCTTTATGGTATATAAAAATTATTTGCAGACAGTATGCAAAATGGAATACTCTTCAGCCATAAAAAGGGATGTAATCTTGCCATCTGCAACAACAACAAAACAACAAAAATGGACAGAACTGGAGGACATATGGTAATGAAATAAGTCAGGCCCAGAAAAACAATTACATGCAGAATCTAAAAAGTTGATCATAGGACAGGCATTTGGTCTAGCAGTTGAGCTGCCTCTCAGAATGCCTGCATTCCATGTTGGTGGAGTGCCTGTGTTAAAATCCTAGCTCCCTTCCTGATCCTAGTTTCCTGCAGTGCACACTCTGGAAGGCAGCAGATGGTGGGTCCCCTGCCACCCACACAGGAAACAGATGAAGTTCCTGGCTACTGACTTTGGCCTGGCCTAGCCCTGGCTGTCTGTTGTTAGGAAGTGAACGAGTACATGGGGGATCTCTCTCTCTCTTTCTCTCTCTTTCATTCTCTCTTTCTCAGCTTTTCAAGTGAAGTTGATTTCACATAGAGAGTAAAATAGTGTTTACAAGGAGGAGAGGTTTGTCCGAAATGACAAATGCGGTTCTGGTATTGTACTGCACAGCAGAGTGGCTGTAGGTAATGAGAAGGTATTATATGTTTCAGAATCTGGAAGAAATGATGTTAAATGTGTCACAATGAAGAATTGCTAAGTGTTTTGTAAACAGATAATACTTATCCTTGTTTAAACATTATACAATTTACATATGTGTGGAGACACTAATTGGTACCTCATAAATATGTACTTGTTATGCATACAAACATAAAAGATCATAAAAATTGTAAAAAAATTCTATATGTACAGATACTAACTATAGTTTGAGTTTTATACTGTTTTAGCATATATTCGCTTTGTTTTTGACTTAGAAAATAAATGTGCTATATCTATTTTAAATTTAAAGTATTTTAATTAAAATTAGTATCACCTAGAGAGAATGAGTATTTTATCATTCTCAAAGATTTATTTTCACTGAATTAGAAGGAAATTTTGCATTCCAGTTGTCATTACTTAAGAAATCATTATTTAAACAACAGTGTCTGGCATTTTCTTCAAGGAAAAAATTCAAGGGAAGAAAACGTATTTCAGAGTTTTGTAATTACTTCTTTGGGTTTATAATTACTTTTTTGTGGAAGAGATTCCTGTGTGCTTTTCATACTCTACCACAGGGTGGAGTATTGCTTTAAATATGGGACTTTTTCACACTATGCATTTCTAACTAGATTAATTCTATTACATAGGTATATAGTGAAATAAAGTTTTAGTGTATATTGGAAAAATTGTAAGTATTAAAATTTTAATCACTATAGGACTCACTTGAACTACTACTTGAGTATAATTAAGAATTAATATTTGACATAAATATTTCATCCAGAGGCTGTAGGCAGAAGAAAGCAAAGAAATTTATTCTGTTCATATGGAGATTTTATGACATAGGGGCTTGAAATCATATTTAACTTTCATGCAGTTTTGCATGTTTTTTCCTTCCAAGACCAGAGTCATGACATAGCCTACTGTTTTATTTATTTATATTTTGCATTTCTGTATTAATCATCATAAAGAACAGGCTGTGCTGAAAAATATTTATTAGACTTCTTTAAAGTATTTTTGAAAATTGAGCCATGCCACTCACTTCAGAGCCATCATGGTGAAGACTCTACGTAGTAAAACAAAGTCTGTTTACTGACACCAAATAATTCCCAGCTGAAGTAAAGTCAAAGGTGATCTTTTAACTACCCAGTGCTGCATTTTTGGGTTAATTTTCACATGTGATTATTTGCCATACTTTTTAAAATTATTATTATTTTTTTTATTTGAGAATCAAAGAGATAGACAGACACAGAGCACTCCATCCAGCGTTCCATTCCTCAATTCCCACAATGGTCAGCTGAGGCTGGTGCCAGGAGCCAGTGGGTGGCAGGAACCCAATTAAACCATCGCTGCCACCTCCCAAGATCTGCATTGTCAGGAAGTTAGTCATCAGCTGGAGCTGGGAACTGAACCCAGAGACTCTGATGTGGGACGTGGGATGCGGGATGTAAGCACCTTAATGGCTGGACTAAAGGTCCACTCTTAATTTTTTTGATTAACAATTAAATATATGTATATGTATATATAGGATACAGTGTAAAATTCCAATGTGCATACAAAGTACAGTGGTCAAAACAGGGTAATAAATCTTTGTATTTGTTAATGCTTGTGAACTAAGGATTAGACTTTGGAACTTCTCTTTTCTACTTGCTCAGGAAAACTATATATGTTACTATGAACTATCATCAACCCACTACGCTATGTAACACTGGGAATTTACCCTTTCTGTAGAACTGTGAGTTCATACTCACTGTCCAACCTCCTATCTTCTCCACCTCTCCCTGCCTCTAGTAATCATTCTATGTTCAGACTGACTTGTTTTTGGCTTCCGCAGATGTGAGAGAACATATGACACTTGTCTTTCTGTGTTTGGCTTATTTCATTCAAATTAATGTCTTCCAGTTCCATCCATTTTTCTGCAAAGGATTTCATTCCTTTAATGAAATTAATAGTATTCCATTGTGTACCTATACCACATTCCCCTGTTCCTGGACATTGTGGTTGGTTCCATATTTTGGCTATCATTGAGAATAGTGCTGCAGTAAATACAGTGGCACAAGAATCTCATTCATAGAATAATTTCATGACTTTTGAATATATACCTAGGGAGATTGATGGACCATATGGAAGTTCCTTTTCTTGTTTTCTAAGGAATCTCAGCACTGATTTTCACAGTGGCTGTGCTAATTTACGTTGCCATCAACAGTGTTTGAGAATTCCCGTTTCCGGCATCTTTGGCATCTTTGCCAGCATGTGGTACTTTCTGTTTTTGATCATAGCTGTTCTGAGATGAGGGGATATCTCCCTGTGGTTTTGACTTGCATCTCCTTGATGACTACTATATATATCCGGCCATTTTTTATTTCATTTAAAAACATTTATTCATATCTTTGTTCCCTTCATAAGTGGATTGGTATTTTTGTTGTTGAGTTTTTTGAGTTTTCTTATATATTCTTATTGTGAATGTTTTGTCATATAAATAGCTTCAAAATATTTCCTCTCCTATTGTAAATTATTTTTTTACTTTGTTAATTGTTGTTTTTTGTGCAGACACTTCTTAACTTGATATTATCTCATTTGTCTAGTTTTGCTTTTGTTGGCTGTGGTTTTGAGACTTCAAAACATCTTTGCCTACAATCAATATCTTGAAGTGCTTCCCCAATGTTTTCTTCTAGCAATTTCAATTTCAAGTGTTACATTTAAGTTTTTGGCCCATCTTCATTTTTGTATATGGTGACTGTTAGGTATCTAATTTCATTTTTCTACATACACATATCTAGTTTTACCAGCATCATTTATTGAAGAGAATAGAGTTTTTTCCAATATATGTTCTTGGCACCTTGGCCAAAAATGAGTTGAGCATATGAATGTAGATTAATTCCTGGGTGTTCTACTCTGTTCCATTGATGTATGTGTTGGTTTTATGCCAGTACCATCTGCTTTAGTTACCTGTGTTAGGCTTTGAAATCAGGTGTTCTGAAACTTTTAGGTCCTTTCCCCACCCTTTCAGGATTGCTTTGGCTATTCTGTGACTTTTATGGTTCCATATTAAATCTAGCTTTTTTTCCCATTTCTGTAAAGAATATCATTGGTATTTTGGTGGGAATGGCAATGTATCTGTAGACTGATTTAGGTAGTATAGGCATTTTAACAAAATTAATTATTCCAGACCATAACAAAGAGTGTCTTCTCATTTTTATATATTTGTCTTCTATGATTCTTTCATCAATGTCTTATAATCTTCATTATGAAGATCTTTCGCTTCTTTGGTTGTACTCATTGATAAGTATTTTATGTCTTCGTAGCTATTACGAATGATGTTGATTTCTTGATTTACCTTTTAGCAAATTCATTATTGGTGTTTAAAAGTGCTACTATTAGCAGTTTAGCAAAATATGCCTTCAGTGGCACCCAACAAATGGAGTTTCCCTAAGCACAGAGGACCTAAATGAAAGATCTCTGCGAGTGAGATCCCAGTAGAAAGAATGGGCCATCAAAGAAGGAGGTACCTTTCTCTGAAGGGAAGAGAGAACTTCCACTTTGACTATGACCTTGTCTAAATAAGAGCAAAGTCAGCGAACTCAAGAGGCTTCCATAGCCTTGGAAACTCATGACTAGAGCCTAGGGAGATTTCTGACGCCATAAACAAGAGTGTCATTTTGTTAAGCCAACAACAGGAGTCACTGTGTACTTACTCCTCATGTGGGATCTCTGTCCCTAAAGTGTTGTCCAATGTGAATTAATGCTATAACTAGTACTCAAACAGTATTTTACACTTTATGTTCTGTGTGGGTGCAAACTGATGAAATCTTTACTTAATATATACTAAATCGATCTTCTGTATATAAAGATAATTGAAAATGAATCTTGATGTGAATGGAAGGGGAGAGGGAGTGGGAAAGGGGAGGGTTGCGGGTGGGAGGGAAGTTATGGGAGGGAAAAAGCCATTGTAATCCATAAACTGTACTTTGGAAAATTATATTTACTAAATAAAAGTTTAAAAAAATAAAAAATAAATAAAAAACAGTGGATTGTTTTATGTGTAGGTATTATTGTTAAACACCAGGACTGTTTCCAGGCACAGAGTATGAATCATAATTTAGGATGGACATTAGATGTGATGATGATGATGATAAAGTAGAGATCTGCAGTCCTAGATCTGCAAATGTGTAGTGAGAAATTAGAACTATTCTATAGAGTACATGTCCCATAATTTCTTTATCCAGTCTACTGTTGATGGGCATTTAGGTTGATTCCAGGTCTTAGCTATTGTGAATTGAGCTGCAATAAACATTTAGTTGTAGACCGCTTTCTTGTTTGCCAATTTCATTTCCTTTGGGTAAATTCCAAGGAGTGGGATGGCTGGGTTGAATGGTAGGGTTATATTCAGGTTTCTGAGGCGTCTCCAGACAGAATTCTATAGTGGCTTTACCAGTTTGCATTCCCACAAACAGTGGGTTAGTGTCCCTTTTTCCCCACATCCTCTCCAGCATCTATGGTTGGTAGATTTCTGCATGTGAGCCATTCTAACTGGGGTGAGGTGAAACCTCATCGTGGTTTGGACTTGCATTTCCCTGATTGCTAGTGATCTTGAACATTTTTTCATGTGCCTGTTGGCCATTTGGATTTCCTCTTTTGAAAAATGCCTGTTGAGGTCCTTAACCCATCTCTAACTGATCTTTTTAAAAATATTCTTATTTATTTGAAAGACAGAGTGACAGAGAGAGGGAGTGAAAAACAGCCAGAGAGAAAAAGAGAGATCTTCTAGCAGCTGGTTCACTTCCCAAATGACTGCAACATCCAGGCTGGTCCAGGCTGAAACGAGGACCCTGGGACTACAACCCAGTCTCCCACATGGGTGGCAGGGACCCGAATACTTGGGCTGTCTTCTGCTGCTTTCCCAGTACATCAACAGGGAGCTGGGTCAGATATAAAGTATCTGGGATTCAAATCGGACCTCTGTTATAGGATGTCATAATATGCTCAATGCTGGCTCCAATTTTTTCTTTCACTGCTTGTGCTCTTAGTATGAAATTAAATTTTTAGGTGGGGGGCCGGCGCCATGGCTAACTTGGTTAATCCTCCACCTGCAGCGCTGGCATCCCATACGGGCACAGGGTTCTAGTTCTGGTTGCTCTTCCAGTCCAGCTCTCTGCTGTGGCCCGGGAGTGCAGTGGAGGATGGCCCAAGTGCTTGGGCCCCTGCACCCGCATGGGAGACCAGGAGGAGGCACCTGGCTCCTGGCTTCGGATTGGCGTAGCTCTGGCCGTAGCGGCCATTTGCGGGGTGAACCAACGGAAGGAAGACCTTTCTCTCTGTCTCTCTGTCTTACTGTCTAACTCCATCTGTCAAATAAAAATAAAAAATAAAGATTTAAATTTTTAGGGGCCAGCATAGTGGGTTGTGGTTAAACCATCACATGCAACACCAGCTTCACATGTATTGGTGTTAGTTCGTGTCCTGGTTGCTGCACTTCAAACCAGCTCCCTGTTAATGGCCTAGGAAAAGCAGCAAAAGATGGCCCAAGTGTTTGGGCCCCTGCCAAACATGTGTGAGACCTGGATGAAGCTCCTGGCTCCAGGTTTCACTCTGGCCCAGCTCTGGGACCATCCGGGGAGTTTACCAGCAGATGGAAGATTCTCTCTCTCTTCCTCTGTAATTCTTTCAAATAAATAAAGTTTAAAAACGTAAATTTTAAAAATTAATAAGAGTTAAATCTAACCCCATATCTCAATTCATATGCAAAAATGTACTCAAAATAGAACCACCTAAAAACAAGAGATGGAATATTTAAGACTTACAGTAAGACATGAGTAATTCTTAATGATTTCATAGTTGCTTAACTCTAATTGTGTGTGAATTGTTTTTCAGTCTTTTTTATATTTGTCATCTGTAATGGAGATAGCTTCATTTCATTCTTCCCATTTGAAGACATTTTCTTACTAATTCTAGCCTAACTACTTTGAATAGGACTTTTAGAACAATTTTGAATATTAGTGTTGGAAGTGTACATCGTTGTCTTATTCCTAACAGGATAGCTTTCAGTCATTCGTCATTAAATACAGTGTTAACTGTAATTTTTTCATTCATTGCTTTATATGGTATTGTGAAAGTTCATTTCTATTCCTAGTTTTCATCACAAAATAGTGTTGCATTTCTTCAAATGCTCTTTTAGTGTCTATCAAAATAATTACAGACCATGTGTTGTAGAAACTTTTGTACCTGTGATTCTATTAATGTGTTGAATTTCATTGACTTATTTTCTTAGGTTGAATCATCTCCTCATTTCTAGAGTAAATCCCGTTTGATTGTGGTGTATGGACATTTTAATGTGTCTCTGGAATTGGATTGCAAGTATTTTGTTAAAGATGTTTTATTTTACTAATAGGTATTAATCCATTGTTTGATATTTTTGTATTAGGGTGATTTTTGACCTCAGACATATATTTGAGAAGATTTTTTTCTCCAGTTTTTGTTGAAAAGTTTCAGTATGATGAGTATTCTCTAAATATCTGATAGATTCATCAGCAGAGTTTATTTGATTATGCAATTTTCAGTGTTGAGGAGTTTGTTTGGATTACTTGCTGACATGATCGCTTTAATTATTGTAGCTATGTTCAGATGGTCTTCTCAAGTCAATTGTGGGGATTTGGTTGCCTCTGGGGATTTGTCCATCCATCTATATTTTATACTTATTTAACTCACAATTACAATATTCTCAAAATCTTTTTGATTTTTACTAGATCAGTAGAAGCTTGTAGGAACTTTCTTTTCGGTTTTCTATTTTTCTTAATCTAGTTAAATATTTATCAACTTTGTTGATTTTTTTCAAAGATTCAGCTTTTGAGTTTACTGATTCTATTATTTTTGTATTCTCTATTTAATTTGTCTCTGCTCAAATTTTATTTCCTTGTTTCTGCTTGTTTGGTTTAGTTTCCTCTTCTTTCTCTATTCTGTAAGACGCTGGGAAAGCGGAGGCGATAGTGCAAAGTGCTTGGGCCCCTACCATCCATGTGGTAGACCAGGATGGAGTTCCCAGGTCCTGACTTCAACCTGACCCAGCCACAGCTGTTGTAGCCATTGGGGGAATCAGCTAGTAGATGGAAGATTCTCTCTCTCTCTCTACTATACTATTCTGCCTTTCAAATAAATAAAATAGATATTTAAAAATCTATTACCAAACATATTTCGTGATTGGTTGTTGAAATTTTTAGCTCTAAAATTTCTATTTGGTGGGGCCAGCGCTGTGGCACAGCAGGTTGGCACCTTGGCCTGGGGCGCCATCATCCCATATGGGCGCTGGTTCTAATCCCAGCTGCTCCTCTTCAGATCCAGCTCTCTGCTAAGGCCTGGGAAAGCAGTAGAAGGTGGCCCAAGTTCTTGGGACCCTGCACCCATGTGGGAGACCCGGAAGAAGCTCCTGGTTCCTGGCTTTGGATCAGCGCAGCTCCAGCCATTGCGGCCATCTGGGGAGTGAACCAACGGATGGAAGACCTCTCTTTCTCTCTGCCTCTCCTCTCTCTGTATAACGCTGACTTTCAAATAAATAAATAAATCTTCAAAAAATTTCTATTTTGTGCCTTTTTATAATTTCTCTCTCTTCTTTGATATATTCTATTTGTTCACACACCATTCTCTGGATTTTCTTTATTCTTTGTCAATGTCCCTTCAACTCTTTGAACATATTTAAATAATTTAACACCTTTGTAAGTCCAGTGTACGAGAGTCCTCAGAAAATATTTCTATCATTTATTTTTTAAATCCTTTGATTGGACAACAATTTCCTGAAATGGCCTAAAGTAGAAGAAAAGGAGGAGGAGGGCAGGAGGAGGAGGAGAAAAACAGTAAGAAAAAAAATGGTGTCCATCCTTTTATATTCTTTTCACTCTGAAGGTATTAAAATGAAGCTTCTTTGTTGGTCTCTCAGCAAACCATAAGCAGATCCAAATACACAGAGATCTAATTTGGGGTGGGAAGTTTCTTGTTGTTCACTCCGAAATGAGCAAGCTGCATCAGGGGGATGGAAGCTACTGGTCCCAGGGCCACCTGCCCTGCGGTGAGGAGATGGAAGTTGCTACCTGAGTGCCCAAATTCATCAAAATATGCCAGCTCCTGCCTTTATCCAGCATTCCCACTGATGCCGCTAGTGACATCCAGTCTAGAGTATCAAAGTAGTTGATTTGAGTAGTCCGAGTGTTCAATCGTTGCTTTAAGGGCAGACTAATTCCTGGAGCTACCTACTGTATCTTCTAGGACATCGCTCCCATCAGTCCTAACAACTTTGATGAGAGACTGTTTTTCCAGTACTGTTAAGAATCTGTGTGTCTGGTTGTACCCAAGTTCTTGTAATTTAGATTGTGGTTTTCTTTTTAACTTGGTGTTTACCTTACTTGGTATGATGGGCATTATATCAGTCCCCTTTTTTCGCTTTAGTGTAGTCAAAACTCTTTTTCTATAACATGTGCTCCCAAGAACTTCAAATGTTTGGAGAATGGAGGAGAATATATAATAAGATGGTCTTGTTCATATCACCTCCACAACAGCCCACCAATATTCTACTTAAACATCTATAGGCTTGAAGCTTCTGTTATTTCCCAAGGTACTCCATGTCATATTTTAGGATCTTTGATTGCTGAAATGGTCTGCCTAGTATGGAGTTGACATCTTTTTTTTTCTCTCCTGCTACATTGGTACTAGTTTATCTCATGAAGTCATCACAAAAAAATCAGAACTAAATATCCTTAGAATATTCTTTTTTAAAGATTTATTTATTTGTTTGAAAGGTAGGATTACAGAGAGAGGAAAGGAGGAAGCAAGGGAAGGAGAGAGGGGTGAGGGGAGAGAGAGAGAGAGTGAGAGAGAGAGAGAGACTGACTTCAGTGCAACAGTTCATTCCCCAAATGGTTACAATGGATAGGGCAGATGGAAGATCTCTCTCTCTGTTTCTCTCTCACTCTGATATTCAAATAAATAAATAAACCTCTAAAAAGTGTCCTTTATATATAGAAACCATAGATAAACTAATAGGAGCTGGCAAAAATTCAAGACACTGTTCTCATAACCCATTTTTGAGTAATAAAAAAGAATAAGATGAAAAACAGTTTAGAAATGATCCAGTAAGTTTCAATATTAATTCTGCCATATTGTACAGTGATATTTCAATGCAGAGAGCATGGTTAGACTATGGATAAGCGAACAGATATATGTGTAATTCTTTTACTTTCTGAAGCCCATTTACATTCATGATAATCTTCATAATCATTTTGAGAGCAGGGGTTCCAAAGATTACTTTCCTCATTTTAATTAATGAGTAAATAAGAAAAGCAAAATTAAATGATTCTCCTAAATTCCTAAAATTCAGAAGTGGCCAAGTCAAACCTTGACTTCAATTCTTCCATCTTAGAGGCAAAGCTGTAAAGGTAGGGATGAAAAACCAACTCAGAGATGAGCAGCACACGAAGTCTGTCTGGGTAAGATACAGGAACTTATTCTCAAAAAGCAGCTGTACTCTTATCATTTAGACAAACTGGGAAAGTTCAAGTTTAGGTAAATAAGGAAGTGACATGATCATAGGCAAATTGGAGGAAGTTAGTTCTAAAGTTAGCTTGTGGACGTAAGTGAAGAAGGACATTACAGCTAGGGATTCATAAGATGATTTTATTATTGTCTGTCTACACGGCCCAGTTTCTGGATTAAAAAGTAGCAGTGGAAAGCAACAGACAGAGACAACTGTCTGAGCCACTGCCATTTATTTCAACATGAATTTATTAAACCTTTACTGAAGTACCTCTCAGTGGAATATCAGATAATCTCCAGATCTAAAGACTTTATCAGAGACTCTGGGGAAATGACCTGTCTGGAGGTGATTCTGATAAGTGTGAGATCCTATGAACTATATTCTAACACAGGAACAGTTATAACATTTAATGATCTGCTGTACACATCAAACTTTTAAGCCTGAGAGACTTAATGCTGGGAAAGTGAGAGCATCATTCTTATTATTTTCATTAACAAAACTAATTCATCAATGCTGCTAATTTGTATTGTTTTGAAATTAAAATTCAGAAAAAACTCATACCCAGAAAAATATCTAGATGTCAGAAAGCTTATAAAACACAAACTTAAAAAACTTATTTCCTTGCTTATATAAACACTGGGAGTTGAGAAATGGAAATTTAAGTGACATAACAAAATAATTAAAATGGATTCCCACACCATATACCATAGTTCCAAAAAGTGATAATAGAAGAAAATGGAGAAGACACAATATTTAAAAAGGTGAAGTTTATTTATTTTCCAGGATTAATGAAAAGCATGAGTGCTTTTATTCCTTACTAACACATATGAAGCCATGAGTGAATTTATTCTACTTTTCATATATTATCCTCATTGTCTTCCTTAGAGCATTTTTATGTATCCAAAACATCATTGATATACTGATACCTTTATTCTCATCATTTGAAAATAAAGTAAAATCAAGTTAATTAATGTGCTTTGTCAAATATAAAGGAATACAAATATATCAGATACTTTATTCTTATTTTAACCCTGCTTTCTAGTTCTGCTCATGTTCAAGGTATATATGAGTTTTAGAAAGACCAGAGCTGTCACTCTGTATTCAGCTCAGAGACTAAATCAGGCCCTTTGTTTACTAATCCATATTTCTAGGTATATAGTCCTCCTATTAAAATATGGCCACTAATTTCTGGTATCAATTTCAATTTCAAATCATTCTTTTTATTTTAGAATGATAATCTAAAATTATCTAGAAAATAAGAGCATTGGGGCTGGCGCTGTGGCGCAGCAGGTTAACGCCCTGGCCTGAAGCGCCAGCATCCCATATGGGCGCCGGTTCTAGTACCAGCTGCTCCACTTCCCATCCAGCTCTCTGCTATGGCCTTTGATAGCAGTGGAAGAAGGCCCAAGTCCTGGGGTCCCTGCACTTGCATGGGAGACTGGGAAGAAGCTCCTGGCTCCTGGCTTCGGACTGGTGCAATTCCAGCCATTGCAGCCTTCTGGGGAGTGAACCATAGGATGGAAGACCTCTCTCTCTCTGCACCTCCTCTCTTTGTACTAATTTCATTTTTTTTTTTTTTTTGGACAGGCAGAGTGGACAGTGAGAGAGAGACAGAAAGAAATGTTTTCCTTTGCCGTTGGTTCACCCTCCAATGGCCGCCGCGGCCGGCGCGCTGCGGCCGGCGCACTGCGCTGATCCGATGGCAGGAGTCAGGTGCTTCTCCTGGTCTCCCATGGGGTGCAGGGCCCAAGGACTTGGGCCATCCTCCACTGCGCTCCCTGGCCACAGCAGAGAGCTGGCCTGGAAGAGGGGCAACCAGGACAGAATCCGGCGCCCCACCAGGGACTAGAACCCAGTGTGCTGGCGCCGCAAGGCGGAGGATTAGCCTAGTGAGCTGCAGCGCTGGCCACTAATTTCATCTTTTTAAAAATGTTTATTTACTTGATAGGCAGAGTGACAGAGAAAAAGTGAGAGAAGAGAGAGAGAGACAGAGAGAGAGGGAGAAGAGAGAGAGAATATCTCCCATTTGTTCACTCTCCAAATTGTTGCAATGCCTGGATCTGGGCCAGTTGGAAGCCAGGAGCCCAGAATTCCATCTGGGTCTCTGACATGGGTGGCAGGGCCTGAAGTACTTGTGCCATCTTCTGTTGCCTTCCCAGACACATCAGCAGGAAGCTAGATTGGAAGCATAACAGCTGGCACGTGAACCAGTGCTCTCATATGAGATGCCGGCACTGCAAGCAGTGGCATAACTGCTGCATCACCACACAGGCTCGGGTGCTGAATTTCATCTTATAACCCCCTCCTCCTCAAAGCCATATCTAACCAGTACCCAATATGTGATCGCTTCTGAACAGTTTCCATTAGATTTTCCCATGGATTGATGTCATTCTTGCAACTGCAGGTGGCACCGACTGGCTTAATTTGTCAACTCTGCTCTTGGTTATTCGTTCTAACCTGGAAATGAATAGAATACTGTACATCATGAATCATTCTGAAGGGAAAACCTGATAAATAGTTCCTTTGAGGAAGCAGTTTCATGTGGGAAACCATTTTCTCTTTTTATCTATCATGATGCTCCTAGGAGTCCAGCCAGGACCACATCTGTTTAGTTTATTTGATCTTAGTGTCTAGCATGGTGACATGAACTTGCAGGCATTTGATAAATGCTATATCGTGATAGTCATGGATATCATTATTAGGGTGGCTATGGAACCTTTTCAAAGGTTTTGATGCCATGATGTCACAGTAAGATATTTTGCCTCTAGATTTCTCTTTTAATACAGGTCTCAAACACACTACATTTAGATAAATATTCAGAGAGACACAACAAGGAATCACGAAGGTTACCTAGTCAACATACACAGGAAAAATTTGAAGAACATGGAAGTTTGACTTGTTTAGTATAAAGCCTGTGGTTAGTTCCAGACCTGGGACTAAAAACCAAGTCTTCTGACCCTAGGTTTCTGATATACTAAAACAAAAAGTGGCTTTGGCCATGACAAAATTGTAATTTATAGCTTTGTTCAAAACTGTGTTTCAGAACTGTGCTTCACAAATCACAATGGAATTTGAAGAACAAAGAAAGAAAAATAAGTGCATGCACCTTTTCCCATTTTGGAGATTTTCACAGAGTGGGCGGGGCATCTGATTTTATCTGGTATCATTGGATAGTTACGAAGTGCAGAGGTCAGAGAGCATGCTCTGAAATAAGACTTAACTAAGTGTAGTAGGTATCCAGATTCAACCTCAGCTGATAAAGGAAACCGATGGCTTAAGCAAAGAGAATTTCAGCTAGTGTGTTAATCTGGGCTTTGGACAATTAAGAAACAAATCCTTAAGGATTTAAGTCCCTGGTAAGATAGCCAGAGTTGAAAGCAAATCTTTCCAGTGGTCAGGTATCGATTTCTGTTCAGGTTCAGGAAGAGAATCAGGGATTTCATGATACACAATATCACATGAATTCTGACATTAATGAGGCAGAGTTGCAGCATAAGATGAAAATCCTATATAACCCAAAGTAGGCTTGATGCAAAATGCAGCTACCACAACAAACCTCCAAAGACATTTGCTCATTTGGTTAATTTTGTGGCCAAAAGTTTTATTTCATAATTCTGGAAGTCAACCAATTCCCTGTCCCCACACTACATTTCAACACTGAATAAATACAGCGCTGGACTTGGCCCACTGAAAACGACCTGCGATCACTCATGCAGGCGAAGCCACGGATTCTGAATTGACTCGGTCCTCCTCCTGGATTGCGGTGGGGAAAACAAATGCACCCAGTGACTTACGACTGTTTCTTCAGGTGACTTGCACCTTGGCTGACTTGATTTGTGCCGATGGGACCACAGAGAGACCTTCATCTGCTCCCCAGCAACCAAAGGTCAAGCTATTTTCATGCTTCTCTGCTTCATTTTCCTTCCTTCTGGGATTGGCCCTGCTTTTGCAGGCATTATATTATTGTCACACCTCCTTTTTTTTTTTCAGCCTGTTTTCACTCTTTTATTATTGCAGATCCCTTTTAAGGATATTATAAATCTATTCAATTATTTTACAAAAGAATTCGTATGCAAAGCCTTCACTTTCTCTCTGGTACCAGCAGCATTGAAACAGTTGCTCTTCTCCAAAGGTTTAAGACTTATCTCATCTTGCTTTTTTATGCTGCTCCAATAGCCTGGAAGACCCATTCTTCCTTCCGTGCCTGGCTGATTTCTATTACCCTTCATGGTTGAGCTTAGCTATCCCTTCCTCCAGAACACCTTCCTTGTCCTATTCAGTCTGGGATCAGATGCCCCCATGTTTCACTTCCAAAGTAAATGCTGGCTTGGCTCCGCTCTCTACTCCTCATATTCTATTGCTTTGCCATTGTATTGCTCTCACCCTCCTCACCAGCCTTCCACAGGGCAACTCAGAGCAGTCACTGGCTTCCTTTTCTTTTCTATTTCCTGAGCCAAATTTACAGCTTGAGAAAACATATGAAGGTTTTAGGCAACATATGATAGCTGAATAAATGGAAAAGCATTTAGAAGAAGACTCGGCTTGTTAGTTAATTTCCAGCATCTTAGGGAAACAGTTTATGTGGCATAGAGGAAAGAAAATTAGATTGAGAAACAGAAGGCATGAGCTGGGACCAACATGAGAATGTTAGCTCTCCCCGATCTCCATTTACTGTACTCAGTAGTTTCTAATGATGAAAACAGTGATGAAAGCATACTGCTTTTTGTTTTCACCATAAAAGAGAGTGAAGTAGGCTGGCAATTTCCAGTTAATTGAGCAACTACATATCAAACCTCTGGTATGTATTTGTCAGTATACAATGATCATTGCACTGTTCAAAAAATTATGCAGGGCTGAGCTGATATAAAAATATCTGTATAAATATTCTAACTTTGACTAAAACCTATTAGGCCAAGTTCACAGGTTCACATGCCCACATATATAGAGAAATGGAACAATTCAGGATGGTGATGTCAGGAGAGGCCCTGTGAATGAGGAGTTTCACAGCTTAAGGGATGAGGACCAGCAGAGAGTAATAGAATTTAAATATTAAATGGGTTCTTAGAGTCTCCTATCTCCTTTGGTTGAAAGCAAGTTCAGCGAAGTTTACCTCCTTAAAATAAACCAAAATTATGAGCCTGTAGGGACATGGCTTTACAAAGCTAATGGTGTGGATAAGAAGATAGGAAACTCAAAGAATTTGAAGAGCAGGGGCAGAAAAACTCGAGCTCCATATTGGAGACAAAATTCAGAGACACAGAGATTTCAAAAGAGACAAAAAAATCTAGTGTTGATTTTTTTCCCACTCAGTATGGAGTTTGGGCTCATGGCTTAAGTCTGGCCCAGTCCCAGCCATTGCAGCCATTGGGGCAGTGACCCAGAAAATCGATGATTGCTCTGTAGATCTGCCTTTCAAATAAATAAATCATTTTACATAAAAAAAGAAACTACACTTCCTCAAGGAAATGTCTTTTCTAGACTCAGTCTTTGGAGCTTACATAGAGCCTCATGACTGAGAAACAGCCTTGTTTCTAATCTGTGTATTTCTAAATTGATTGGCCCAAATCTTGGATATTTGCCAAGGAATCATTACGAAGTGGACAAAGTCTGTTCACCTGATCATCGGTTGGAAGCTGTTAGATTTGACCTGCTGCAGACTGCCATGTTTTTCTACATGGAAAGTCAGTGTGCTGCACCTCAGTTCATGTGGGGGCTTCTCCACCTTTGAGGTTGTGAGCCTTTGCCTTTGCCTGCTAATTTCACCTCTAATAGGTTCAAGCGTCATCCCCATCCCTTGCATGCACCACTCTGAGCAGCAGGGCTTCTGCTAGGTACGCCCTGTTCCACACTGCTTTGTACAGGTTCACATTCCCGATTACCAATAGAAAAAGTCTGATTTTCCTTTCTTCCATATGTTTTTTGAGCATCGCCTCTATTTTATGGAAGAATGCTGACTCTGCAGATGGACTTCTTAGCTATGTAACTTTGGAAAGCAACTTAACACCTTTATACATCATTTTGCTCATCTGTAAAATACATAATAGTTTGTACCTTCTTCATATGGCTGTTATATGCATATAATAACAAAGATTTATGTAATACATTTAGCAGAGTTCATGATACTTATTAAGCACTCTGTAAATTGGATATTATTATTGTTCCAGCATAGACTCTCCTCTACATTTGTTCAGCTTTTATTTAAGCTGTTACATTTTTATATCATTTTTCAGTATTTTGAAGTCTATAAACATTGTTAATTTTTAGTCTAAAACTTTTACAAATTTATTACTCCTATGACTGTGTGTCTGATCACTTGATGTTACATTGTTTTTGGTTATTTCTTTTTTTGAAGATTTATTTATTTATTTGAGAGAGTTACAGAGAGAGGTAGAGAGAGAAAGAGAGAGAGAGAGAGAGAGAGAGAATATCTTCCATCCACTGGTTTACTTCCCAAATGCCACAATGGCTAGAGCTGAGCCAGGCTGGAGCCAGGAGCCAGGAGCTTGTTATGGTCTCCCACATGGGTGTCAGGGACCCAAGTACTTGAGCCATCTTCCCCTGCTTTTCCCAGGCCATTAGCAGGGAGCAGGATTGGTAGTAGGGCAGCCAGGACATGACCCTGCACCCATGTGGGATGTCAGCATCACAGGTGGTAGCCTTACCCGTTATGCCACACCACCAGTCCCTTGTTTATTTCTAATAACACTAAACTTGCCAGATAGGTGATAGATAGATAGATAGATAGATAGATAGATAGATTATAGATACCCCTGCATTTATCTCTATTCAGTACCATTAGATTTCACCACAGGTCTTAAGAAAGGGCTGAGAGCTTGTGCATATTGGTGTCCTCAGCACCTACCATACAACCTGGCATTCAGAAAACTGAAAGGGATAGTGGGATTGGGAGGGAGTTAGTGAAGAAATGTCAAAGAATTGCTTCATAGTATTTCTAAATGTTTTCACTCTGAACTCTAGAGAACATTTTAAAGCAGTACATGAATATTACATATGTGTTTGACACACATGCATATACATACATACACACCACACAACATACACAAGGGGTCCTAAGGACGTTCATGGAAAATTCATGTTATAAAAAATTACCCACACATTTAAAAACATACCACAGTAAACTCACACTAACTTGTTATAACATGTCTGAGTGGGATCTAGTTTCAGGCACTAAGAGGTATAGGACATTACTTTGACAATGCCTCCTATCAGAACAACCTGAATTCAGTTAAAACTCAAGCAGCAACAACGATCAAATTTATGGTGAAGCTTGAGTGGAAGAATGGTGATATCACAGATGTTTTACAAAAAGTTGATAAGCGCTGCACTCCAAAGAAATCTGTAGCTCACAAATGGATGACTCAGTGGAGAAGAGAAGAGAAGATAACTGCAGATGAAACCACAGTGGCAGAGCTCCCATGTATTTGTGAGGAAAAAAATTATTCTTGATCATCCCCAAATGGAAGAGGACCAACAACTGATGGAAGAAGCAATAGCCAACACCATAGGCCTCTCACCTGGCTCAGCTTACACAGTTCTGCCTGAGAACCAAAGTAGAACAAACTTTCTGTTCAGTGGGGTACCAAAACTTATTTGTTCAAATCAGCTACAGACAAGAGCAGAGGTTCCAATGGAAATTTTTAAGTGGTGGGATCAGGCATCACTTCAAGAACTCTGCAGAAGGGGATATTTGGCTTTTCCAGTACAAAATGATCAGTCCAAAGAGGCAAAAACAATTCAAAGCAAAAGTCAATTGCTCATGATCACAGTTTTTGGGGATGCTCAAAGCAATTTGTGGACTTTCTGGATGACTAAGAAACCATAATATCAGCTTATCAGGAGGGTATCTCAAGAAAGCTGGCCAAATGCTTAGCAGAGAAAATGTCAAGTGCCCAGGAATGTTTCCCCAGAGAATCCTGCTCCCACAACAATGCCTGTGCTCCTTCCTCCCCTGAGACAATGGCAGCGTGGGAGGTTGCAGTCTGAGATCATTCGGCATCTACTTACTGCTTATTTTTATTTTAATGCTCTTTCTACAAATGTTTACGTTCCCTCTTCTTACGTAAGCATTTATGAATCCAAATTTTACATGAACATACCTCGTGTGTGTGTGTGTGTGTGTGTGTGTGTGTGTGTGTGGAGAGACATCTTGGAGGTTCAGTTCCAGACCACTACAATAAAGTGAAACTATAATAAAGTGAGTCACACTTATTCTTGGCATTTAACATAATGTTCAGATGTTGTACTTTAGTCTACCAAGTATGAATACATTTTCTCTTAAAAAAAAAAGAAATGTACATCTTGGGCCGGCACTGCGGCATACTGGGCTAGGCCTCCACCTGTGGAGCTGGCATCCCATATAAGTATCAGTTCATGTCCCAGTTGCTCCTCTTCCAGTCCAGCTCTCTGCTATGTCCTGGGAAAGCAGGAAAATGGCCCAAGTGCTTGGACCCCTGCACCTGTGTGGGAGACCCTGAGGAGGCCCCTGTCTCCTGGCTTCAGATCAGCTCAGCTCTGTCCATTGCAGCTATTTGGGGAGTGAACTAGCTAATGGAAGACCTTTTTCTCTCTCTGTGGCTCTGCCTCTCAAATTAATTAATTAATTGATATTTTAAAAAAGTACATCTCTGTGTTGATATGTTTTACACTACTATAATAAAATACATTTGGCTTGGGAATCTTTAAGGAAAAGAGACTTATCTGGTTCAGAGATCTGGGGGTCCAAGGGAGAGGGGCCACATCTGGCAATTTCCTTCTGATGACAGATTGCCAACGTGGTGCAGTGTATCACATTTGTTTGCCTGTGCCTCTCCCTGTTCTTACCAAACTGCCAGTTTTCAATCGTGGCGGCTCTACCCTGATGAATTTATCTAATCCTAATCATCTCCCAAAGGCTCCACCTGCAAATACCACAGTTGGATTCAATTTCTGTCCCCTTAATACCTAACAATGGCAATTGCATTTCAACACCTGGGCACTGAGTTGGGTGACACATTCAAACCATATCCAAACCACAGCAGTAATTTAATTTAGAAATAAATCATTTCTAAAAAATTCTAACGATCATCTAAGATGTTAGAAAAACAGGGTCAGTGGACTTGTTTAAAGAATGGTGCTGCAAACCTTCAGTCTGTAAAAAAGGCCGTATCTAGAAGTAGAATAAGGTGAAGTGTAATAAGAAGTGTCCATTTATATTTTCTCCCATGTAATCAAGACAAAAGAAAACTCTCTGAAACCATCTAATTTCCTTATTTCAAAAAAATTATAACCCTTGAAATGAATGTACCAATTGGAACCTTAGAAAATGTGTGTCACAAAATCATATTGATTTGTCACACCATTCGTGCAAACATCATTTATTCATTCAGCGTAAACTTACGGACCACCTTCTATGGAGAATTCAGTATGCTAAATACTGGGAATATGAAGATAAGTAAGATATGATCTCTGTCTTCCAATAGATTGTGGGTAAAGGGGCAGAAGGACAGGTAGGTCAATCAACTATGATATGACACGGGAGGTGTACAATTCGATGGTGTTCTAAGTGAGCATGGATTCTCACTTAGATAAGGTAAATAATACAATGGGAAGCTGAATAGTTATCCTTACACTAGAACTCGGTTCTTTTTGGCAGAACAGAATGCATTCATTAATAGACTTTTTTTAAAGTTGATATTTTGGGCCAGTGTTATGGCATAGAGGGCTAAGTCACTGCCTGCAACACTGGCATCCCATGTCTGAGCATGGGTTTGAGTACCAGCTTCTCTATTTTTGATCCAGCTCTCTGTTAATATTTCTGGGAAAGCAGCAGATAATGGTTCAAATGCTTGAGTCCCTGCAACCCACATGGGAGACCAGGATGGAATTCCAGGCTCCTGGTTTAGCCTGCCCAACCCCAGCTATTACTGCCTTTTGGGAGTTAACCAGTGGGTGAAATATCTCTTTCCCTCCCTCTCTCTTTGTCACTTTGATTTTCAAATAAATAAATCTATTTTTTGAAAGTTAAAGTATATGTTTTCCTCTCACGTCTAAATGTTTGGAAATCATTCCAGAACGCACTGTCTGCCTTCAGTCTACAGGTGCTAACTTACCTCTTTGACTTTTGGCTCTGAAATTTCTCCTCCTCGAAAATTCTATAGTAAGGGCAAAGCAAGGGTAAAGGGAGGAGTGTGAGCATGAGGTAACAGTTGCCATATCAAACATTACCCTCTGGTGCAGTGACAAGAACTGAACTCAGACGTGCTTAGCTGGGAAAGATGAGGTATTGTTTTTCACAACCAAACTGTAATGGTGAGGATCTTATTAACCACTGGGGACGACTGCTCCTAGGGGATGTGAATGCAGACCAGATTCCCTTGCCATCTCTCACGCCTACTATTTCTATATCAATTTCATCCCCCAGACACATTTCCTGCACACAACTGAAACAAGAACCACTGGTAGTTTCCAGGATGTCATGGTATAGCAAGAGAACCTTCTGCTGATCTCTGCTTGAAGAACCCTTTCAAAAAATTGTAGCTGGGCAGCCATGACCAGCAACAATGAAGTGTGACCTAAAGCGTAGGGTCTGAAAGCAGATTTTTGGCTCTTGTTCAACTCTGCAGAATGGGAGAGGAGGAAAGAACACGTTTTAGAGGCAGGAATATGAGTGGCAGGGCCAACAGAAGCAAGCGTACCTGAATGCTGACTTTAACAAGTATTTGTTGAGTACCTTCTACATGTCAAGTGCAGAACTTGGTGGTAAAATCTAGTAGGGGAGAATAATATTCGTGACATATTCTTTAAGTAAATCTTCTCTCTGTATTGGAGCAGTCTCCCTGTGGCCGGTGAATTCCACCTTCCAGCAGCTTCCTGAATGCAGCCAGCTGTAACAGCTTGGGATCGATCTGGAAAACAGAAACATTCTATTCCTAAAACAAAAGTCTTCACTCCAGAACTGGACTTAACACAGACGTTGGAAGAACTGGGGAGAGAGGGTCAGAGAAAACAATCTGCTATGGAAAAGATTCCTGAGTGCCAAAGCTGGAAAGCCAGGGCAGCTGGTGAAGACCTCTGTCTGCAGCAACCAAGTGGATGGCTCCCATGCGCTCACAGAGAAGCCACCATCTCTCATGGCTGCCAACAGAGCCAACAGCATCTACATCCATAGAGCAATGGCTTTGCCTTCTCTTCCACTGCCCAGATCTCATGCAACTTCCTCCCAGTGGGAAGTTCTATACAGTACAGCAGGGGAGTTTGAGGAGCGCAACTTCCCAGACCCTAGAAGGGCATGGTTATGAAGCTGAGGTGGCAGTTGACAGCCCAGTCCGGCAGCCTGGCCCCATCTCAGATGTTAGCATGGAGGCCGGTATTTTATTGACGACCTACTCCTGCCAGTCACCATACTCAGCATTTCGAGTTTCCTCATTGAAGCCTTATGGCAACCCTAGTGCTGGTGTGTGCCAGCGGTGGCCAGGGGTGGCAGAAAAGAAAACTAAAGCTAAAAGGGGTACCCATGCCGTGGTTCCAGAGCTGCAGAGACAGTGATGCTGAGGGTCAGATACAAATCTGCCTCACAAAAGAGCCTGGTTTATGACTGCATACCGTATTTCCCCTCTAATCTATCTCTTCTTCTCTGTCCTCACTGATTGAGGCTAAGAAATCAGAAACCGGTTTATTTTCCCATGTAATTCACTGAAGTTGAAGTTGATACTTTTAATCCCAATGACTCTTAGAAGAGACATTTGGGGAATTTAGGGCATATATAAGTCTTTTGGTTCTAAAGATAGAACCCAAAGGAAATGACAGAAACTGTAAGAAACCCCAGAAAGAATGTACACACACCATGGGTGAATGGAATTCCTTCTCCAAAATTAGTTAAACTACAAAGTTTTGGAAATGGTTTATTGATGAGACTAATCACTCAAAAATAGGACATAGTCAGTGCTGGGCCATTTTAAGTGAAATGTGTACTTTTCTGAATTGTAACAGAGTGTGAAAGTATATTGAAGTGAGGAAAGGTGTTATTGCAAGAGAAATGTAAGGAGTTATAATGGAATATGAGACAAAGAAAACTAGCTAGAAGAAATGGGCCTGTGGTTATCAGGAAAATTTTATAAAGGAAGAAAGAAAAAGGAAATAAGACAACAAGAGAAAGAGAAGGAAGGGAGCCAGGAGAAGGAGGAAGAGAGAGGGAGGGAGAGAGAGGGAGGGGTGGGGAGGGAGGGAGAGAGAGAGAGGAGGGAGGGAGAGGGAAAGAGAGAGAGAGAGATTCATTTTGGATCCCAGAAAGAAGTAATCTGTAAAAACAAAATGTTTAAAGGAATTAAATAAAGAAGACTCTTCCCACTACAGCTCTTCTCTAAGATCTCAATCTCCCCGAACTCTGTCTTTCCTGATTTGATGCTTAGGTAGTGTGATATTGGAAATAGAGTATACTGTATACTAGGTATTTTTTAATTACTTGAAATATGTTTCCATACCAGTGTACATATTTGAAGTTGCTTTATACATATGTTTCAGATACATTTCTAAATAAAATCACAAATTTCCCAGAACTTTATAACTGGTATAATTGAAGTCTTGGACAGAGAGCTGAAAGCCAAAAACTTGGCCAGACACTTCTTTTTATATCATCATGATTTCTTTTAAATTTATGTATTTATTTGAGAGGCAGAAATACAGACATAGAGGGAGAGACAGAGAAAAAATTCTTCCATCCTTTGGTTTACTCCCCAAATGCCTGCAATGGCCAGATCAGGGCTGATCTGAAGCTAGGAGCCAGGAGATTCTTCCAGGTCTCCCATGTGGTTGCAGGGACATCTTCATACTGCTTTCCAGGCCTTTAGCAGGGAGCTGGATCAGAAGAGGAGCACCCAGGACACAAACTGGTGTCCATATGGGATGCTGGTGGCACAGGCAGAGGCTTAGTCTACTGCACCACAGCCCTGGTGCCATCATCATGTCATCTGAAGCTCTGTCTTCCTATGTCCATCTGTAAGGCAGATGAGAGAACTGTATCAAATGTATGTCACTGGGAGTTAGTGTGCTGTGTTTCTGATTTCTCATTTGAAAAAGTTCATGAAAAAATAGAATTGAAAGATAAGTTTACATATAATAGGAAACATATGATATTTGTCTTTTGTGGACTGGCTTAGTTCACTAATTGTAATGTTCTCCAATTTCATCCATTTTGTTGCAAAAGATAGGATTTCATTCTCCTTTATGGCTGAGTAGTATTCCATTGTGTCTATATACCATACTTTTTAAATTCAATCATCAGTTGGTGGATATCTGGATTGGTATTCACATATTTCTCTGATTTGTGATAGTTAACATAGAATACCAAAAAAGATGTAGAAGAATGAAACTGATGGGGCTGGTATTGTGGCTCAGAAGGTAAAGCTGCCACCTGTAATGCCAGCATCCCATATGGGCACCAGTTCCTGTCTTGGCTGCTCCACTTCCAATCCAGCTCCCTGCTAATGGCCTTGGAAAAGCAGTGAAAGATGATCCAGGTGTTTGGCACCTGCCCCCCATGTGGGAGACCCACATGAGGCTCCTGGTTTTTGGTTAAGGCATGGCCCAGCCTCAGCCATTATGGCCATTTGGAGAGTTAACCAACAGATGGAAGACATTCTCTCTCTCTCTCTCTCTCTCTCTCTCTCTCTCCCTTCCTCCCTCTCTCTCTGTAACTTTGACTTCAACATAAATAAATAAATAAATCTTTTTTTTTTTTAAAGAATGAAACTGACATCTTATGATTTGATTATTGTTTGTAGCCCTTGTGTATATTCCTGTGGAACAGTGGTCTTTCTACTTCTTACTTGTTGAACATTATTAAGCATTAAGCTTGTTATTATAAAGTAAATGGAAATTGTGTTACTGTAAAAATTATAGAAAAAGAAGAAAGGAGGGAGTATTGAGGGAGAAAAGGAAGGTTATCTTCATAGAATTGTGTCTGTGAAATACTTGGAATCTGTTCTGTTTGTATTAACAAAAATTTTCAAAAATGAAATAAAAGATCAGGTTATTTTGGTGCAAAAAATTTGAAATCCATGTATGGATTTCTCATAAATAAGTATTCCTCGTGAACGTTTTGAAGTCTCTCATGGGTATGATTTTTTAAAATTTTTTGCATCAATGTAATTTTATCTTTGAATTCTATATCCTTTGAAATCTCCTCACATAGGAAGTACGTTATGAGGCCACCCCATCCAGTATCGATAAAGATTTAAACACCAACTTAAAAAAAGTAGCAGGCAAAATATCCTTTAAGTACAGGAGAATTAATTAATGCCAAAAGTTATTTTTGGAGGACAGAGTCAAGAAATGAAATGAAATTTAAGAAAAAGTCATAAGGTATAAGCAAAAATGATGAGGTACAAGCAACGTGATGAAATGCTGTGTTTTACTATTTTGGTCAAATTGACTGGCATTTGGTATTTTGGTGCTGAGGAAATTCCTGGATTCAGCATCTGTTCAATGAAGGAGACTGTGCATAGGGCAATAGAAAGGAAAAGATACTCCAGTGATAACAGTACCAAACATGAGATCACGAAACAGTTACCTGATCATCCCAAAGACTTTCAGTCCAGATTTTTAGCATTTTTTAACATTTTCCAATGATGTATAAATTGTACGTATTTATGGGGTGCCATATGATGCTTTCATACATGTATGCAGCATGTGACATTCTAAACAGGATAAGCATTTTTTCAAACGTTTCTCATGTCTTTATGGTGCAAACATTCAAAACCTTATCCCCTAGCTTTTCTGTTTTGGATATATGTTGCACTGTTGTTAGCCATAGTCTTTTTATTGTTCAACAGAACCAGATCTTCATTCTCCTGTATAACTTAGTACTCGCGAATCACTTCAAGTATGGACAAGACATAAGAATGGCTCTTAGAGAAGCAGAAGACCACCTCTGGTAGTTGATTCAACTGAACCATTCAGAGTTCTCAAGGGAAGGGTCTCTAGCTATTCCCGGCTATTTTCTCCAAAAACTTCAAGCTCCTTTCAATTCAATCAGTAAAGGCTCTGACACGACAACCTGTCATCATCCTAATACCTTCATGCTTCAATGATGGGGTAGTTTCGAAGGAAACACAGAACTGTAACAAGCCCTTTGGTAATTGAGGTCCCTGGCCAGAACACTTTCGTCATGAAACTCAATGCACCTCCAAACCCCTCTGCTGTCTTCTTCTAGGTCTGCTGCTATGCTGTGGCTGGGAAAAATGTGAAATATAAATAAACAGAAAAAGTCAGGTGTCATGGGGATTTGGTAAAGAAATCTTTTATTTCTAGAAACCAGGATGAAAAATAATGCTGAAATCAAAATCCAAAAGTGTTAGGTGGAGTGAACCCAGTCTTTGGATACAAACGCAGAAGCCCCAAGCCTTCTGGCCAGTCGTAGCATGATTGGCAGCTTGCAGAGATGGTGGGGATGGAAATAACAGACATGTCAATCAAGGTTAGGTGGGGAAATAGAAAGGCATGGATCCCTGGAGAAAGAATGTGGAGAGAGGAGAATGATATTTTGGCACTCAGGGAAGTTTCAACATATCATGTTGAATAAAGGGTAAAGTGCACTTGGCAATAGAAATGAAACTCAATGATTCAACCGTTGAGATAAATCTGATTCTTTTTGAAAGAAATTGTGTCTCAGATTGCAGAAATAATCATATATGTCAAGAAGCAATTTATTTAATTATAAATCTGAATGTGGATGAGGCGGAATAGTAGCAAAAGGGAAATGGAAGAAATAATGATGAAAAAGTCTCAGAACAGTGTATCAGTACTTAGCCAGGAGTTATAAATTACTCAGGCATGGACATCCAGTTTACAAACATGTGCTATGCGACTCTGCTGGATTGTTTTCTATTTTATCTGAGCTCGTGGTCTCACCAGTGAATCATTGACCAGCCAAATCCAAATTGAAAAGAAAAATACAGATAAACACAGACTTTCATTCCCATAGAAATTTAGGCTTTAACCTTGAACCCCAAACATGTAGCAACAAAGAATGTAGACATGTAGGAAGGTCAAATAGGATCGGCAGCACCTTATCATCAAGTTATAGGCTTTTTTAAAAAAGAAAATTCTGCAATCTGAACTGTATTCTACTTACACTGAAGTATCTCTGCAATGAGGAAGTTACGATGGAGAAAGGTCACATGTGGTGCAAGTCAAGAACTTGAAAGACACATTTAGACATGTTACAGCAAAATTAAAAAAGAAGGAAAGAGGGAAGGAGGAAAGGAAGGAAAAGAGAGAGGAAGAGAGGAAGAGAGGGAGGCAGGCAAGCAGGCTGGCTACTACTACTATATATGTTACTACCAAGAATATGTAAATATATCTTACCTGGGAAACCCAATTTGTTATGATCCAGATCATTATGAGTTAGAGTTGGAATGATAGGCTGATAATCATAATGTGAGAGGATGAGAGAGCTGTGCTCTGGGGAAGGATATAGAAGGAGAGGCGCGCAGCCAGTACTGTAATGAGGCACCGCAGGGAGCCTTGAAGGAGGCAGCGTTCTGGTCGAATCATGGACAGAGAACTGCTCTAACAATGATGATCAGTTTATGTGCATCAATACATAGGGCACAGTTCTCTGTATAAATCAAATAAGGGCAGGCATATTAAAATCCATATGGATTTTTTAATTTTAATTTTAATGAGTTTTTAACAGTTTCAGTGTGATCTGTAGATAACATTCTAAGGACATAATGATATTCCCTCCCTCCCTCCTCTCCCCTTCTCTTCCACCCACCTTCTTCCTTCTCCTCCCCCCCTTTTATAAGTGAGAGAACATATTTTAAATTTAGCTTACAGTGAAACAGCTTAATATTTCACCAAATAAGAAGTTTAACAAGTAAAAGGCAAAAAGACCTTAGTTTAGTGGGAATATAGACAGCAGCTATAAACCATAACTGGATGGGAAAATGACATTTCACCCATGTAGAGTAAATTGTAAAGGATTATTCTTAATGGAACTGTTCAACTGATTTTTGTTTCTCAAGGAAGAAGCTGTTCAACTATAGAACACATTCCAGTGGCTTGCTTAGGGTTAGGTGCGATTCCCTGAAGATCGGTGAGCTCTTGTTTTTCTCTACTCAGTGAGCTAGCCTGGAAAACTAATAATGGAGAGTAATATTATGATAAAGATTAACATATTTGCTGCTCTTTTTAAAGAGATAAATATCTTCCCCCTTATGTAATTTTGAGTATTTAGTTTTGCTTCTCATCATTTGTTTTGTTTCTATTTATTAACTGTGGGAAAATACATAAAAATAAAATTTATTATATCCACCATTTTTAAGTGAACAATTCAGTTATATTAATTATATTCATAATGTTGTGTAGCCATTGCCATCATCCACCTTCATAACTCTTTTCATCTTATAAAACTTAAATTCTGGACCTATTAAACAATAACTCCATGGATTACTCTTCATAAACACCTGATAATAACAATTTTATTTTGTATTTCTGTGATTTTGACTACTCCAGGTACATTATGCTTGTGGAATATAGTTGTGTTTTTGTGAGTGGTTTATTCGACTTGCCGTAATGTTCTCAAAGGTTGAATAATACTCCACTGTAAGGATACGCCACATTTGTTTATCCATTCACCCACTGATTGTCAGTGGCCTGTTTCCAGACTGTAGCTAGCACAAAGAATGCTAACGCATGCTACCATCATCATTTTCAGAGAAATATTTATTCAAATTCTTTGCTCATAATTGAATTGGGTTGATTTTGTGGTTGGGTTGTATGAATTCTCTATATATACCCCTTAATAGTATGTTGTTGTTGTTGCACAATAAAAAAAATTCATGAAGTGCAAGTTTTCTGTTTTTTTTTTTTTTCTTTTGTTGCCTGTTTCTGACATCATATCCGAGAAATCATTGCCAAATCCAATGTTAGGAAACTCTTTCATTCTTGACTTGTGACAACTTTATTATTTTAGGTCTTACTTATATGTTTCTGATCAACTTGGAGCTCATTTTTGTATATGATGTTATGTAAGGATCCAGATTCATTCTTTTGCAGATAGCTGTCCAGTCTTAGCAGCAACATTTGTAAAAAAGAGTGTCCTTTCCCCCATTGAATGGTCTTGGAACTCACGTCAACAACCATTTGATCACACATGTGAAGGTTTATTTCTTGGCACTCTAGTCTATTCTGTTGGTCTGTATGTTTTTATACTAGTACCATAATGTTTTGATTACTATAACTGAAGTAAGTTCGAAATCAGGAAATATTGAAGATCTTTCCATTTTTCATGTGTATTATTAAAATTTTTTTCAGTAGTATTTTGTAATTCTCACTGTTGAGGTCTTTCACATCCTTTGATAAATTTATCGCAAGGTATTTAATTTTTTTGTAGCTAGTCTGACTTCCAAGGTCTCTCATACAAAATCCATTAATAATCCTAGTGAGAATGCTTTGTATGTGATGTTTCTTTTCTTACTGCTTTAAATATTCTTTTGGTGTTTGACTTTCAAAAATTTCATTATAATATGTCTTGGTGCAGGTTTCTTTCGGTTTGTTCTATTTTAATTCATTAAGATACTTGGATGTTTATGTATCTCATCAAATTTGGGACTTTTCAGCCATTATTTTTCCAAATACTTTATTTACCTATTTTTTCTCTCTTTTCCTTTATGAAAGTCATATAGTTTATATATTAACCAGCTTGATGGTGTGCCACAGGTCCTGTAGGCCCTCTATACTTTTCTGCAGTCTCTTTTCTTTCTGTTCCTCAGACTCAGTCATTTCAATGGTCCCTCTCTTCAAGTACACTGATTATCCTGTCTGCACAACTCTGCCTTTGAATCACTTTAGAGATTTTTTTTTTTAATTTCAGTTTTTGAACTTTTCAGATCCATAATTTCTTTTTTATTTCTTTTTATGTTTTTTATTTCTTGGTTTTATCATTTTTTTCAGTCATTGCTTCCTTCACTTTCTGCACATTTTCACATAGGTCATTAAGCATTGTTAATGTAGCTATTTCAAAATCTCTGTCTAGTAGATCTGCTCTTAGGTCTTTTCCAGGGACAGTTTTTGTTGATTTATTTTTTTTCTCTTTGGCTGTGCTGTTTTTTCTGATTTCCTTGCATGCATGTGACTTTTTTTGCTGGTGAGAATTGGGGATGTTTGAATCTAACAGCGTGTTAGTGCTGAGAATCAGATTCCATTTACTATCGTGGTTTTATGTTTTTTTTTCTTTATTGTTTGTATTGTTTCTGTGAATATTTAAAATCATTTAGGCTTCCTATGTACCAAGGATCAAACTGAGATATAAACTTCAAGTCTTCTCAGTCTTTTCCAAATTTTTGCTTTTCTCTGGCTGTATATGCTCACTTAGCTCCATATATACAGGGTTTTGTTTTTTTTTTACTTTTTATTTTTTTTTTTTTAATATTCTAGTCTTTATGGCCAGGCCTCCAAAGAGAAAAGTTAAGTGTGTGAAAAGACTTTTTACCCTTTAAAAATCCTGGAAGTCAGGTTTTTCTGCTTGGCTGAAGGCAGGAACTATTTAATTAACACACAATTATTCTTAGGTGTTTAAATTTAACTGAGAAGTGATCCCTGATAAGTATAAGAGTGGGAATAAGAGAGGGAGGAGATGTACAGTTTGGCACATGCTCAATAGGATTTGCCCCAAACGGTAGAGTTAGAAATGTGCCAGGGGATTCCAATTCAATCCCATCAAGGTGGCATGTACCACTGCCATCTCACTAGTCCAAGTGATCAGTTTCAGTTCATAATTTATCATAATGATAGGATTAAGAGTCAAAGGGATCACATAAACAAGACTAGTGTTTGCTAATACTAACTGATAGAACTAAAAAGGAGAGAACGACCCTACATGGGAATAGGGATACACAGCAGACTCATAGAATGGCAGATGTCCTAAACAGCACTCTGGCCTCAGAATCAGCCCTTAAGGCATGCAGATCTGGATAAAATGCCCATGAGAATATTTCAGGCATGGAAAGCCAAGACACTCTGGCAAAAAAAAAAAAAAAAAAAAAAAAAAAACCAAAACCTAAAATGAAAGATCTCTGTGTGTGAGATCCCAGCGGAAAGAATGGGCCATCAAGGAAGGAGGTACCTTTCTCTGAAGGGAGGAGAGAACTTCCACTTTGGCTATGGCCTTGTTTAAATAAGTTGGTGGACTCAAAAGGCTTCCATAGCCTTGGCAACTCATGACAAGAGCCTCGGGTGATTACTGACACCATAAACAAGAGTGTCAATTGTTAAGTCAACAACAGGAATCACTGTGCACTTACTCCCCATGTAGGATCTCTGTCCTTAATGTGTGGTACTATGTGATATAATGGTATAACTAGTACTCAAACAGTACTTTATACTTTGTGTTTCTGTGTGGGTGCAATCTGTTGAAATCTTTACTTATTATATACTAAATTGATCTTCTGTATATAAAAATAATTGAAAATGAATCTTGATGTGAATGGGATGGGAGAGGCAGCAGGAGATGGGAGGGTTGCGGGTGGGATGGAGGTTATGGGCTAAAAAACACTGTAATCCAAAAGCTGTACTTTGGAAATTTATATTTATTAAATAAAAGTTTAAAAAAAATCCTGGAAGTCAATTTGGCTCTGGAGAAGGGTTTGCCATAATAGGGGGATGTGCTACAACAGTGGCCTCTTATTTTGGTTTGTACCTCTGTGGTCAGAAGCAGGGGTAGTGTTGGAAGGACATGGCGCTTTTTGCCCTCCTGGGTTCCTGCTAGCTATGTAGTTTTCTCCAGGCAGCACCCACAGCTGCCTGCCACATGGCTGGGGATGGGGATGGGAAGCTGCTACTGTCCTAAGAGCTGAGATGGATAGAAATTAATTGCAATTTACCATCTAAGCCTTTCCCTGGAAGTTTCAAGTCTTCAAATAGATGGTAGAGTTCCGGGATAATTACACCAGACAGATTCTGCCAGTGCAATTGTTGTCCAGGTGGGGAGACAGACTCACAATGTTTCCTGCTCCTCCAAATTCCCTGGGTACTCTCTCACTTCTCTTTTATTAAAGGAGGAATTCACCAGCACAGTTCAGTTCTTCATTTTCAATAGCATGTTCTGTGAACACACCTTATACCACAGTATAGTAAATGTACTCTTAGAATTACTATCAATAGTAAAGAATTCTGGGAAAAAAGCGAGACACCAAAAAGGCCAAAATCCACTAGAGAAATACATTCACAGCACATAAATACTGAAACCACGGTAAATGGTATGAAAATAAACCTGAAACATATGAAAATATGTGCATTTCTAATTTCTAATTTCAACAATTCCATGTTTAACAAAAGCTGGAAGATAAATCCCCCAAAATATAAAAAAAAAATGTTCAGGGTTTGTCAGTCATCATTATTTGCAGTATGAAAGTACTGGAAAATTTTTCTATATATATAGGAGAGGTGTTAAACAAACTATAGTATTCCACAAAATGTGACACTATCAAGCTATAAAATTAATGAGAAACTTTTATGTGAATGATACCCAGAAAATTCAGGGTGCATATATGAGATAAACAGGAGCAAGGGCAAGGGAATTGAGTGCATATTATCTTATGTATGAGAGAAAAAGCTACATGTATTCACGTGTATTTCTTCATTTCTATTTGTGCGTCATCACTCTGTGCTCATTTTTAAAATGCATGTAGTTGGAATAAATAAGACATTAAAGCATTAAGTCTCATGTTTTCAATTCTGTGACTATTTCAATGGCATTATATTTATTTCAAAGTTATCACAAGTGGTATTTTTTTGCTCTATTTCAGTCTTTATAGGTGTCCTGTATTATTAATGAAGGGAAGATTAGGAATGCAGTGGGCGAAATTGAGAAGGCAATTGAAATTTTGAATCATGCTAATACTTTATATATTCCAAAAATAAGAAAATTAACTCAACCAAGATAAATGAAAGAACTGTAAAATTGAAATGTAAATAGAAACTCGAATAATCATGTAGGCAGCATACCTACTTAGATGTAAAGCAGTCCAAGTAACTTAAAACAATCATTTGACAGTAAATTCTCAGTGGTGTATATTCTAAGTGCAGAAAACAAAGCAAAACAAAAACCTCTGGGGAAATCTGGAGCTTTACTTATTAATTATGTTGCTGGTAGTGGGATTGACATGGGAATTCCATACCACTTTGTGTTTATTTAGGATTGAGCAAGTACGTATATACTGATATTGCTGAGAAACTAGGATTCTTGCTATAAGAAAATAAGGTAAGAGTATGGAGGCCAGCGCCGCGGCCCACTAGGCTAATCCTCCGCCTAGCGGTGCCGGCACACAGGGTTCTAGTCCCGGTCGGGGCAACGGATTCTGTCCCAGTTGCCCCTCTTCCAGGCCAGCTCTCTGCTGTGGCCAGGGAGTGCAGTGGAGGATGGCCCAAGTCCTTGGGCCCTGCACCCCATGGGAGGCCAGGAGAAGTACCTGGCTCCTGCCATCAATCAGTGTGGTGCGCCGGCCGTGGCAGCCATTGGAGGGTGAACCAATGGCAAAGTAAGACCTTTCTCTCTGTCTCTCCCTCTCACTGTCCACTCTGCCTGTAAAAAAAAAAAAAAAAAAAAAAAAAAAAAGAGTATGGAATGGGAGAAAACACAGTGAAGTACTAGAATGAGAACTGGAGCCAGTTATCCAAATACTGGTTTAAAAGAATGATACTCCTGCAGTAATAGTCACCCTCAGCTTCTGATATCATTTTCAAAATATTCTTCCACGCTAAAAGGGACAAGAGCTCTCTGGAGAAATGGCTGATTCCAGGGCTGGGGCAGCCAGGGTACCATGTGCTCCTGGAATAGTTGAGCCAGGAAGTAAGGAAGAGCTAAGGAACAGCCCATGTTTTCTCATTGGCAGAAATTCTATGCGGATGCTAGTAAATCCTAGTTGACTGCATTTGGAGCACAATATGTCAATCTGTGCCATCATTGAGGAGGTTAACATAGTATCCCAGAAATTTCCTTTATAGCTTTTTAAATACTTGGTACCAGAGGAGACTCACGCATTGCATTTAATTGTTGTATTCTGAATTTCCTATTATCTAGAAGACTCCAGGCTTTTTTGTATCTTCCTTGAAGAGTCAATGCCAGTTGTTTTTTAGAACGACACACATTTTGGATTGGAAATGTATTTTTTTTTTTTTTTGACAGGCAGAGTGGACAGTGAGAGAGAAGGACAGAGAGAAAGGTCTTCCTTTGCCGTTGGTTCACCCTCCAATGGCTGCCGAGGCCAACGCGCTGCAGCTGGCACACCGCGCTGATCCGAAGGCAGGAGGCAGGTGCTTCTCCTGGTCTCCCATGGGGTGCAGGGCCCAAGCACTTGGACCATCCTCCACTGCACTCCCGGGCCATAGCAGAGAGCTGGCCTGGAAGAGGGGCAATCAGGAAAGAATCCGGTGCCCTGACCGGGACTAGAACCTGGTGTGCTAGCGCCGCAAGGCAGAGGATTAGCCTACTGAGCCGCAGCGCCGGCCTGGAAACGTATTCTGAAGATGCAGAAGCCAGCTTTCCATCTCCTCCTTGCCAGATCGGTGACAAGTTTCTGCATCAGTGTATTATAATGACAGGAATAGAATTTAAGAAGCCATTCAAACTTCGTATTGATTCCAAATTTGGAGTTGGAAATGAAAGCTGTTATTTAAAGAAGAACACAAACTAATAAATGTGGAAGAAATTATATTAATTGATTATACACATTTAAAGTAACCTACACCATGAAGGAATCCTAGCTTAACCAACCAATCAACTTTAACCTTGACAATGATGGCACAGATTGACATAGTGATTGACATGCAGTGAACTAAGGTTTAATATCATCTGCCCGTGAGAAAGCGATCTAACAAATCCACGTGTCCTAAGCAAAGACACAGTCACAGAGATATGAACAACATCAGTTATTTTACTAGCAGATAATGTGGCATGAAATATAAAACAGCAGATAATTAATTTAAGAATATATTCACTTAGTACCGGTTTCATACTTAAATTGCTCCTGGGTATAAAATCTTTGTCAGTATTCATACGGATAACTTAGCATTCTTCCTGTAATTCTGAAAATGTTTACTACCACTCCTCCAAGTTCATTTACTGTGACTTCCGTCTTCCCTTGAACTCCCTTTCTGAAATGCCTTCTGCTCTGTGCATCAGGGCTACTTTTGCCTGCTCATTGTAACCTTTGTTCACTATGGAATTATTAAAGCCTCAAATTCTTCAAATAGATTAAAGCTTCCCTTTTAACTTTGAGACGTGGATTACCTCTCTGAAGTTTCCCTGGTTATAGCACAATTTACTTAGTAAATCCCATCTGTCTCCAATGTTGAGATCATTCTACAGTTATGTTCTTTTCTTAAAAGAAAAGTTCCTTTCTTTAAAGTATAAGGTAGAAGGAAATTAATCCTAAAAAATAGCGATCATATTTCTATATACATCAAGGTGAATGTAATCTTTCTCAATGTCTTATCTAGTTGTTTTTTTTTTTTTTTTCCTGTATTTATTGATCTGAAACCCAGCTTCCTGGAGGGCTTCACAGGAAATTCATCCAATGTGTGGCTGGGACCACAGATCTGCAAAAGAATCAGCCTGTTTCAATGTCACGCACACAGCACAGTATAGAGTAGTCCAACCTAACAGACAGCTCTGAATACGATGCATTTTAAGTCTGTTTACGTAGAAGGCATTCATTTGAGAACATTATCCCTAAACAGACATACAAACACAATCAGGCAATACTGCAATTCCTTTAAACCCCTCCTTAATTCCAATCTAACTGTAAAACAGTTAGGTCTCCTTACAGACCATGGAAGCTGATATGAAATTACATAAGAAAGTATTCGGTTATACAGTTTTTTAAGTTTTAGGATTTTTCTTCAAATCAGAAATGTTTTATACCAAGCCTCCAAATTGTTGAGAGAAAGGAAAGAGAAACTAAAACAAAGCATATCCATCTACGAAATAGATCATCAGATTTATGTGACATGAAATTTAAAATGAGCACCTATTACGCTGTTAGGTTAGCTATATAGTAAGCAGAATCATATTAGAAATTCAAGTTACAATTTAGAAGCATGTATTCAGATGACATAAGAGCAAAACAGCCGGTGAAACGTGTGAGATTGCATCTCAAGGGAAAAGTTCCCCAAATATGGGAGCGACTTGGAGTAGCTTTCCAAGGGAACAGGAGTGTGTGTGCGTCTGCCATCTCTTTACAGGAATGATCCGCTTCTAACCGGCGTGGCAAGGGGGAAGCAGTGTTATCTCCCCAAACACTGGACACGCTCCTCTCCTGACACTGCCGTGCCCCTGCAGTGGGTTGAACTGCTGCTTTCCCCGGTTTCCTGCTGATGCTCAAACCCACACACCTGTTACGTTTCCCCATTCCTTTCCTAAAGCACCCCTGCGTCCTTGGGAGAGCTGCGTAGGACACCGCCTTGCATGCGCAGAGGAACACAGAGGGGAGACCCGGAACACAGAGGGGAGACCCGCAACACCCGCATCCTGAACGTGCGCAGAGGAAGGAAAAGCTAGAGACCCAGGCGCTTTGCAAAGGAGTCCACAGAACAAGCAGCTTCAGAAATAAGAGCGCACTTTACGACGCTGGCCGGATTCGGAGCCGCTCCAATTGGAATTTACCTCGCCAGCGTTTCTGCATAAGTGGCTTTTCCCTACACAATCCATGGACTTCTCTCTCCAGGCAGTAAAAGTTACCTTCATTTCATCGCAGAAGCACAAGGTGTGGGAAGACACCGATTCCACAGAGAAGAGATGCATAAGCGCTGCTGAAGCAAAATGAATTTGGCCTGAACCAGTTAGCACATTTGAACAGTAAGTTTGGCCTGTGCACATGGTGATCTGTAACTTAGCGTGATGTGTAAGCGAATGGTACCCAAGCTTGAGTATGCCCCTGCGTCTCTACCGATCCCCGCACTTGACCTTCAGCCTCTCACTGACTGACAGATGAAGCAGGCTTTGAGCGCAGAAAACCCAACTCCCGCCTAGCCAGCCAAGATGTTTTTATAAGTGGCTTTCTTTTCTCTGACTGTAAATATAGGATACACGTGGTGGGGCGGAGCATGCACATCATGTTGGATCTAGAATGTTACCCTTTGCTTTTCCTTGCTCAAGTGAATTTTGTTACATTTAACTGGCCCCAGTCTTCCTTTTAACATCACTCAACAACCAGCAATCTGCAAAAACATGTATTTAAAGACTTCAACAGAAATCAGTTTATAAAGACGCAGTTCTTTAAGACTTCGACTAAGTGCATATGCAAAGAGGAAGACCTGAGGCCCTGAATAAGAAAGTGAATATCCTTCAATGTGTAGTAGAACAAAGGAGACATGGGAGTCTTGATGAAAGCTTCCTACCAACTCTAAATAACTGAAAACGGGTGTAACTTGCTATTTGTAATTTATTCTGACTGCAAATAAAGAGTAATCTGAATATGGGGGATCATTTTGAGTAAATCCACTTGTCACTCTTATAAAGTCTTCAGTTAAAAAAAAAAAAAAAAGTTCTGAGGAGTGAGTTTAGCCTAACAGTTAAAATGACCACATCCTATATCAAAAATACCTTGGACAGATTTCCAGCTCCAGCTCCAGACTCCAGCTTCCTGCCAATGCAGCCTCCAAGAGGCAGCAGTGCCGACTGGAGGAATTGGGTTCTTGTGAGGAAAAGAGAGAGATTTCCCAGATCCTGAATCCAGCCTTGCCCTGACCCCAGCATTATAAGCAATTGGAGATTTGAGTCAGTAAATGATCTCTGTCTCTCTCTGTCTCTGCCTCTCTCTCTCCCCTCCTCCTCTCTTTCTCTCTCTTTGCCTCTCAAAAACAATTTAAAAACCTCTGCTCTGAACGTATATGGGTTCCCAGACTGGGTGGAACGTCCTTGACTACTGCAGTCAGGGTGCTTGGTCTGAGCTTGTCAAATGTAGATAATCAGTATCCTCAAATACCTCGTTCTTAATGAGGCTTACTCCTTAATGAAGCACATGGTGTGCTGACCATGGCAGTGTTTTGTTGAAGACAGTAGGAACATTCTTTTTTTTTTATTTATTTATTTGAAAGAGTTACAGAGAGAGGTAGATTGAAGGGGAGAGAGAGAGAGAGAGAAAGAGATATTCCATCCACAGGTTCACTCCCCAAATGATCCCAATGGCCAGAGCTGAGCTGATCTGAAGCCAGGAACCAGTAGCTTCTTTCAGGTCTCCCACACACGTGCAGGGGCCCAAGGACCTGGGCCATCTTCCACTGTTTTCCCAGGCCATAGCAGAGAGCTGGATCAGAAGTGAGCAGCCAAGACTTGAACTAGCATCCATAAGAAATGTCAGCGCTGCAGGCTGGGGCTTTAACCTGCTGCACCACAGTGCCAGCCCTGGGAGCATTCTTTCATTCAGAGATACATCCTTAATAACGAACAGAAAATTCAAAATTTAAGCATAATAATAATAATAAAGTAAAATAAAATCTTATTGTTATCACTACTGACAAATGAAATTGTCTTCAATATGAGATTCATTCACTGATGAAACAGAGTCATCTGTTTATAATTTTCCTGATCACATTCGCCTATATCCAAGAAGCATCAAGTAATTCTAAGATTTTTTTTTTAACTTTGGTCAGAAACTCAATCTGGCTATTCGTTCCTGATTTAAATGTGGTACCAAAGTCAGTCTCCTGCTTGACTTAGGGCATTCTCAGTGTGTGACAATTTGTTGCTAGATAAAACAATGAGTGAGTAAGTTAAAGCAGTCTTTTACAGAGTCACTAATTAATTGATCAAGCACTCTGTACTGAAGTGCTAAATATGCTAATTTTTCATTGGTACACTGGGTGAATAAGAAATTTGGTGGCTGGCAAACAGATCACTAATGGCTTTGATAATGAGTGTTTGAGGCTATCAGCCAGTGGATCAGTAGAGAATGTTTTTGCTTTCAGGTTACATGGCAACTCTCCTGGTTCCCACACTCACAGACTCACAGAAATTTTTGGCAACTACTAATTTGTTCTGAAATTCATTTTTAAAAATGTTACCAGCTTTCGGGGCCAGTGCTATGGCACAGTGGGTTAATGCCCTGGCCTGAAGCGCTGGCATCCCATATGGGCATCAGTTTGAGACCCAACTGTTCCGCTTCCTGTCCAGCTCTCTGCTATGGCCCAGGAAAACAATAGAAGTTGGCCCAAGTCCTTGGGCCCCTGAACCCATGTGGGAGACCTGGAATAAGCTCCTGGCTCCTAGCTTCAGATAGGCACAGCTCCGGCCGTTGCGGCCATCTGGGGAGTTAACCAGAGGATGGAAGACATCTCTCTCTCTCTCTCTCTCTCTCTCTCTCTCTGCCTCTCCTCTCTCTGTGTAACTCTGACTTTCAAATAAATAAATAAATCTAGAAAAAAAAATGTTACCAGCTTTCAGTAACACAATCCTTTACTTATAAATTAAAAGTTTTATTTTGTGTAGTTGTGCAGATCTGCATGCAATTGTAAGAAATAACAAAGATTCCATTTGTCTTCCACTCAGTTTTCCCCACAGTAGTGTCTTGTAAAACCACACTGTTACCACTGGTACAGTTAAATCCAATTACACCGACTTTTTCAAGGACCCTTTGCATTGTGCTTTCACACTCACAGTTATTGCCCTGGCAACCACGAACCTAAACTGCACTCCATGTCTATACTGTGTGGAGGGGCCCAGGTAATGTGTAAACTTCATGGCACAATTTTCTGGATCGTCATCCATTTTATTATTTCATTTATGAAGAGTTACTTCGTTTCTATTGCTGAGGGGTCTTCACAGCATAAGCATAGTTTTTCTTTTTTTTTTTTTTTTAATCTCTCACCCACTAAAACACCCAGATTGGGTCCAATTGGGATCTATTATGACTAAAACTTGTATAAACTCATACAGGTTTTCTGTGACTATATGTCTCTTTCTCATGGCAATTGCAATTACTAGTTAGTATGTTAGTTATGGGCTTAGTCTTTGGTTTCTGGAATTTTTAATGAAAACATCGAACAATTTTTCTGGAAAGGTTGTACCATGTTGCATTCTTTCCAGTAATGTGTATTATCCAGTTTCTCCTCTTCCTCCTCAGATATTGGGATTGTCACTATTTTTGTATCTGAGCCTATATCATTGATCTGTGATGATATCTCAGTTTTGATTCATTTATTTTCCCAAATGACTCATGATGTTGAAAATATTTTTAAGTGCATATTTACTACCTGTGTATCCTCTCCAGTGAAATACAGTTCATGTTTTTTTTCAGCATTTTCTGATCTTTATAGTTGTATTTTGAGTATTCTTCATATAATCTATATACTGTTCTCTTTCATAAAAGATTAATTTGTGTAGTTATTTGAAAGGCAAACAAAGGGGCAGGGGGAAAGAGAGACAATGAGATCTTCCATCTGCTGATTCATTCTGCAAATGGCTTGCAATTGCTGGGACTGGGCCAGGCCAAAGCCAGCAGCTAGGAACTCCATCCAGATCTCCCACGTGGGTGGCAGGGACTCAAGTACTGGAAACCTCATTGCAGCTTCCCAGGTGCATTAGCAAAGAACTGGGCCAGAAGTGACGTCGTCAGGGCATAAAGCTGCACTCTGAAACACAGGTAACCCAGGCAGTGGCTCAACCTGCCATGCCACAGGCTTGCCTCTCTATATTGTTTGTTTATCAGATGTGTGGTTTGCAATGATCATCTTTTCATGTTCTGAAGTAGGCATTTCAGTTTAACAGACCAGTTACTAAGCAAGTTTTTCATTTTAATTTTGAAGTACAATTTATCAATGTTTGCTTTTTGCATTTTTTTGGTCAAGTCTGAGATCTTAGTTCCTACCCTTACCTCCACAATCATTATGAATTTCAAATCTGGATTTTTTTCTTAGAGACAGTTGGGTGCTGTTTAATTTGTCAGTCCCCATATTTTAGTTGGCATATTTAGACCATTTACAATTCATGTAATTATTGATATTTCAGGTATTTAGGTTGCCACTGTTCCCTCTCATTCCTCTATTTTTTTTTTTTTTTTTTTTGACAGGAAGAGGAGCAGCTGGGACAGAATCCGGCGCCCAACTGGGATTAGAACCCAGGGTGCCAGCACCGCAGATAGAGGATTAGCCTAGTGAGCCACGGTGCCGGCCCCTCTATTTTCTTTATCATTTGTTCTTCCACATTACCTAATCATTTTCTAGAAATCTGTTTTGATGTATCTATAGGTTTTTTAGTGTATTTCTTTGTATATATTTCTTGGTAGTTGCTGTAGGTATTATACTATATGTACAGAACTTAGCATAGCTTATTGATTCCTTATTTTACTACTTAATAAAGTATGGAAAATATATATCCCTTTATATCTCATGCATTTATCATATAATTTTCTTAAGTATTTCCTCCCTACGCATATAGAACTTTATTTGACATTTATTGCCTTTTGCTTTAAACATCAAATATATTTTGGAAATGCAAGAGAAGGAAAAAGTCTATTGCATTTACTCATATTTTGGATTTTGTGTTCTTTCTTGGTATTTTATATTCTAAGGCTCTGTTTTAAATGTTTTTTCTTTATGTTTAGAGAATCTCATTTACCCATTATTTAGAGTTAGACTGTGGGACAAATTCTTTAGCTTTTTCTTCTTCTTGCTTGCTTCTCATTCCTGAATGATATGTTCACTGTCTGCACAGTTCTGTGCTGATAGTTCTTTTCCTATTGCACCAGAATTGCATGAGTATTATCTCACTTCATTCTAATCTCCCTGGTTTCTGATAAATACTTTTTCATTCAATTCTTTTCCTCCTACACATAAGATATTGCCTTTTTCTTTGTTTAAGATTTGACTTATTTTTAGTAGTTAAACTTTTGTCTGTCTTGATATTTGTTATGTTCAGTTTATCATAGTTGGGGTCCATACAATGTCTTGAACCTGTAGATTTATGTCTCTTGCCAAATTTGGGGCATTTCCATCCATCGTTTCATGGAGTATTTTCTCAATCCTGTCTACTTTCCTGCTTTTGAAACTCTGAAGGGTATTACATCTTTGGTTATAGTCCCCCAGTCCCTTGAAGATCCGTTTATTTGTGGTTAGCCTATTTTCTCTTTGTTTCTAGGTTGGAAAATTTTAACGGTAACTATTCTTTTTTCTGTCCGCTCCATTTACTGTTGAGTCTATCTACTGGCCTTTTAATTTCAGTTACTATATTTTTTGTTACAAAGTTACCATGTGGCTCTTCTTTATGTCTTCTATTTCCTTGTTGAGACCTTCTAATTTTTCATTTGTTTTTAGTACATTTGGAATTTGTTATCAAAATATTTTGATGACAATTCTTTTGAAATTTTTGTCAGATAATTTTAATGTCTGTGCCATCTTGATGTCAGTATCTCTTGAATGTCTTTTTTTTTTTTTTCAGCATGAGATTGTCCTGGTTCTTGCTACAGTGAGTGATGTTCAATTGCAACCTGGAAAATTTTGTATTGCATTCTGGGACTTTGGATCTTATTTGAACTTTCTGTTTTAGAAAGCTGTCATTGGCAGTGCTCTGGGGAGGAAAAGCAAAATCTCTGTATCTTGTTGGACTGCTTCATTGCAATCTCTGGAAGGTGAATTCTAGACTCCCCACTAAGTTTTTATGGGTAGGGGTCTGGAAGATGCCACAGAGCTTTATATGGGTTTTGGCTAGAATGATTATTATCTAAGTGTTTTCTAGCTTAGATCATAGAATTTTAGTGTTTAAAGAAGCTTTAAAAATCATGTGTGCTAATCTTTTAATTTGACATATGAGGCCCAGAAAAAATAAATCTATTGCCTATAGTTATGATTTCTAGTTAGTATCAGATATTGGATTAAAACACAAGTGTATGGTTTCCAACTTCAATGCTGTTTCTCCTTTAACAGGCACATTGTAAAGCCATATCTAGGCCGGCACTGCGGCTCACTAGGCTAATCCTCCGCCTTGCGGCGCCAGCACACCAGGTTCTAGTCCCAGTCGGGGCGCCGGATTCTGTCCCGGTTGCCCGTCTTCCAGGCCAGCTCTCTGCTGTGGCCAGGGAGTGCAGTGGAGGATGGCCCAAGTCCTTGGGCCCTGCACCCGCATGGGAGACCAGGGGAAGCACCTGGCTCCTGGCTTCGAATCAGCACAGTGCGCCGGCTGCAGCGCGCCAGCCGTGGCGGCCATTGGAGGGTGAACCAACGACAAAGGAAGACCTTTCTCTCTCTCTCTATCTCTCACTGTCCACTCTGCCTGTCAAAAAAAAAAAAAAAAAAAAAAAAAAAAAAAAGCCATGTCTAATTCAAGGGATGATAGAATACCTCACAGATGTTTAAAAATCACCATGCTTTGTAAGACAGCTATGTATTAATAATTTTAATAGTTCAAACATAAATGTTGTACTTCTTTGATCAATGTAAGCATGATATTACAACAAATTTCCAAAGCTTCTGGAGCTATAATTTCAACAAAGATTAGTACATTCAAATGAATTTAGACATTTCTTCTTTTTTTCATTCTACGGATTCCCTCAACACTGACTTGGAATTTATGATTAAAATATTTCACTGTATGAAGCTCATTAGGGAAGATGCCATTATAAGAAATGTTACCTTTTCAAAGCTATGCCTTAAAATTAGCTCATTTTTCATCATTCTCAGTGGCATATACCATCGTAGAAGAAGAGATGAAGTATATTTAGAATTTATGGGGTGCTCCTTGGAAGAAATATTTCCCATAGAAAGACACTTTTATTTAGTTTTGGATGAGAGGCACATGATTGAGGTGTTACTTTTAATACTAGGATTACAGAATTGGTCACTATCCAAATGGAAAGAAAAGGCCGAGTCTACCAAATTCCAGAACCTTGTTCCTAAGAGGATCTCCTCATTTAAAAGCGTTCCTGGAGTCCATGATTGCTTTCTAGCGTTGGAGATTAGAGGGGCTGTGAATTTATCTTGTTGACAGCTGTGACTGCTAATCTTATGTATCAACCTGACTGGGCTGACGGGCACCCAAAAAGCCGTGGACACATTATTTGGGGTGTGTCTATGTGGGGTTTCTGGAAGATATTAGTGTTTACATCAGTAGACTGAATAAAGAAAAATCACCTTTTCCAATGGAGGTAGGCATACTTGATCTGTCGAGGTCCTGAGGGGGACAGAGGTGTGGAGGAGAGGCCAGTTCAGAGCCAGGACATCTGTCTGCGCCTGCCTCGGTCATTAGTGCTCCTGGTGCAGGGTCAGACCCGGACTTACACCACTGGCTCCCCTGCTTCTCAGGCCTTTGAGTTTCAGCTGGAACTACCCTGCTGCCTCTGCTGGGCTGCCAGTTTGCAGGCAGCAGATGGTCTTCTTGGTCTCCACAATGACAGGGGCCCACAGTAAATCCTTATCTACCTGTCTCTATGCATATGTGTCTATCTGATGGGTTCTGTTTCTCTGGAGAATTGCAACTAACACAATAGCTAATGAATAAGAATTGCATGTGTGTTTTCAAGGGCGGAGTTTGAGATTTAAAGTAACCCGACTGTTTAGGTATAGAAAAGAAATTGCAAGCAAAGGCTTTCGAAATTAAATAAAAAAGCATCTGTTGTATATCTTTCCCACTTTTAAGACCTTCTATAATGTGTTGTCTAAATAAAACTTAGATAGTGTGTATGATACAAGGAATGGGAAAGACAGAAGTAATAAGCCAGTATAGTATGTGCAAAAGAACATGGCATCCTGGATGTGCCATAGTAGGAAAATATAAACAGTGTCTTAAGAACAGTTTAGGCTGGCGCCACGACTCAACAGGCTAATCCTCCACCTGCGGCGCCGGCACCTCAGGTTCTAGTCCCAGTCGGGATGCCAGATTCTGTCCCGGTTGCTCCTCTTCCAGTCCAGCTCTCTACTGTGGCCCGGGAGTGCAGTGGAGGATGGCGCTAGTACTTGGGCCCTGCACCCGCAGGGGAGACCAGGGGAAGCACCTGGCTCCTGGCTTCAGATCAGCGCGGTGCTCTGGCTGCAGCGCGCCAGCCACAGCGGCCATTGTGGGGGTGGGGGGTGAACCAACGGAAAAAGGAAGACCTTTCTCTCTGTCTCTCTCTCTCCCTGTCCACTCTGTTAAAAAAAAAAAAAAAAAAAAAAAGGACAGTTTAAGGGGCCAGCGCTGTGGCATAGTGGGTAAAACTGCCACCCACAATGCGGGCATCCCATATGGGCGCTGGTTCGAGTTCCAGCTGCTCCACTTCTGATTCAGCTCTCTGGTATGACCTGGGAAAGCAGTAGAAGAAGGCCCAAGTCCTTGGGTCCCTGCACCCGTGTGGGAGACCCACAAGAATCTCCTGGCTCCTGACTTCGGATTGGCGCAGCTCCGGCCATTGGGGCCATCTGGGTAGTGAACCAGTGGATGGAAGATCTCTCTCTCTCTCTCTCTCTCTCCCTCTCTCCCTCTCTCCCTCTCTCCCTCTCTCCCTCTCTCCCTCTCTCCCTCTCTCCCTCTCTGCCTCTGCCTCTCTGTAACTCTGACTTTCAAATAAATAAATCAATCTTTTTTTTTTTTGAAAAGACCAGAGTTTAAAAGCAAGATTATGGGCTGGCATTTGGGTGAAGTGGGTGCAGCTGCCATTTGTGGCGCTGCCATTTCATATCAGAGTGTCTTTTGGAGTCTCAGTTGCTCCACTTGTGCCTGGGAAAGCAGCAGCAGATGGCCCAACTACTTGAGCCCCTGCTACCCATATGAGAGATCTGAATGGAGTTCCAGACTCCTGACTCAGTGTGGCTAAACTCTGGCTGTTGTGGCCATTTGAGAATGAACCAGTGGACAGAAGATTGCTTTCTCTCTGTTTCTTTCTCTGTATGTCACTTTGTTTTTCATCTCAATAAAATAAATCTTTAAAAAATAGGATGTTTTATAGAAGCTTATGAAAGATAAGTAGAGTGATACTTTTGTGTATATCAGATTATTATATATTTCTGCATGTGTAGAATAATTTTAGCATTCTATTACTTAAGTATCTGACATATTTAGCAGATTTACAATTTTATTTTAACATGTAGCCATTTATCTTAACATAATTCTGATTTAGTAAATAATAACATAATTTATTCAGTATATACTACGAATCAATCAAACAGCCAAGTACTAAAAATGTTTAAAATCCAAGAATATCTTTTAGAAGATTACAGTTTTGTGGCATGACATAGATATGCAAACATATGCAATCTTGTTGTTCAGATTGTGTGATAAATGTTAAGACCAGTCTATCAATTATTGTGGAGAATGTGTGACACATGTTTAGATCACTATAGTATAGAAGAGGAATAAAAAACAAACCTGACTTCCTTTGAATCTCTAAGTTCAGGCATGAGGAAATGTGTAAAAATACTCCAGTCAGAAAAACCTGAGAAACCTGGTTCTAAATTTAGGTTTCACTGTGGAAGAGGAGATGATTTTCCTAAATTCTCATGTAAAAAAGAAATAGCATGCACAGCTGAAAAAAAAAAGTGAGTTAATGTTAATCTATTTTGATAAAGATTTATATTCTTCTATGAAACCAGATGGTAAAGATTACACATTTTGATATAAAATGGGTAATATGCCATGATGGAGAGAATGGATTATAGAGAGAACTTTGATCTACAGAGGTGCTAGAAACAATTAAAGGTATGAAAGCAGTATGTATCCCCAGGCCCAGATGGAGTCCCTGTGAATTTGACTAAGTGTTCCAAGACTGTTTGACAATTCCTCAGCAGATGTTTCTAATTTTGTGTTGAGGGACCAACTGTTCCCTGCATCCAGGGAGACATGCATGTGGAAGTGATGGCAGGAAGGGCATTAGATCCTGACTGTCTTCGTTTTCAATGCTGTTCCTGGCGTCAGCCAACTTCCAACCTTGTTGTTGATCTCTGTAGGCAATGTAAGAAAGAATATGAGCCATTGGAGATCATTTGAAGAACAGGATAGGAAGAAAATCAGATTAGAGATATATGTCCTAAAATAATCCAACAGCAAAGTTTTACACAAAAACAAAATGCAAAGAAATGCGAACTAGTAGGTTCTTTCAGTAAGGGTAGATTCTGAGGCAGTAAGTCACCCTTCTAAATGGCAGAAGAGAAGCCATCTCATCCCCACATGGCTCAACCTAGAAGTTGATGCAGGAGCTACTGGAAAGTTACTACCAGGAAAAAAATTTTTAAAAAGTTGACACGGCCCCAGATGACGCATTGTCTGTTTATGCAACTTGGAATTTAGACACAAACTAAAAATTAAGGAAAAAAATGCTCTTATGTTCAATTATTTCTGCTTATTGGAAAATAAGTAACAAGTAGTCATTTATTCCTTTACTCCTTTGCAATTTAAAAAATTTACTTCTAAAGGAATGGGGAATGACCTATAGACCGTTCCTCCACACTACATTTTTTTTTTTTTGTATTTTCCAATCTCACTTGGCAAGAGCCAAACACATTCTCATGTGACTGCAAACGTGCAAGAGGATTTTTCCATGAATACTACCAATGGAACAAGAAGACAAATCAAATGGCAAGCTTTAAAATCATCAGATTGCCTCCTTTTATCCTGGATAGGAAATAACAGAGTCACTAGACAGTAACAAAAATTGATCATCGGCAAGAATCTCTCTTTTTCCCACCTTCCTTCACTCCTTCTTTCTCTATCTCTCTCTCTTCTGATCCTCACTCTCTCACTCTCACTCTCTTTTATTCCAGACAGTTCCATTTGGAGTCCTAGAGAAATATTTCAGAGAGGAATTCTGTGCTTTCTTTGGAAGAAAAATTCCCCAAGAGTTCAATAATGCTCTATAGAAACAGTTAGTGGTGGGAGGCCTTCCCTACTAAATTTAAAACAATATTATCAGGCATGTCAATTAAAATCCTTGTGGGATTGGGTGTGGTGGTAGAAGCAACTCCAAGTGTCTACAGAACACAGAGAAAATGTTCAAAGCAAACCTTTCAATTAAATTGGATCTCTTTTCCTCCCGTTTTAATGGAAGGATAGCTCACTCTTATTTTCACTTTGTTATTGATATAACCTTAATATTTTGGCAACATGTGTCAGAAAACTGACACCTCCCCACCTTTTATTCCATGAGAAATGGCAAAGTGCTTATCTGGATAAGTTCCTGAGGAGACAGAGAATGGGTTCATGAACTTTAACATTATTATAGTGCTCAAACTAGGACTATTCCGAGAATAAATGTGGAGAGTGGGAGAGCACAATGATTTTCCATCTTAGAACAGTGTACTCTAAGTTTTGGTATGACTGACCACCCAGAATAATGAAGTATTATAATAGCATCAAGGGGTGGCATTCATACATTTTTCAGCCTGTGTGATTTAGTAGCATGTGTAGCAAGAATTTTTGGTGTAAAAGAAAAATAAATCATATATTTCCATAATTGTAAGCTATATTTATTTTCCCATTTTTACATTTCTAAATGTTGTGTATGCTTTGCAGAACTGATTTGTACCTTTACAGTGTTTTTTTTAAAAAAAAACTGTTAATAAATAAATGATGCCTAAGGATATCTTAAAATGTACTTTGAGAAAAGACATTGTTCATTCTAAAATGGCACTGTTTAGTTTCCTAGAGAAGTTTTTTTACTCTGTTACTACAAGAGATGATGTGAAAATCAAATGGTAGACATTGCATCTTTAAATCTGAAATACTCTCTTGTATACATATATAACACACACACACATCATCACCAAGAAATATGCCATCTTCTTTGGATTTCAAAGACAGATGCTGTCCACATTTCAGGCCATGCAAGTAGATCATGGCCAGTGAGAAGTCAGATTTTGGACTACACAAGCTAAGTGTAAATAAGCAGACATCTCCTATGTATAGCATGCTGTTTTATCTCAAATGTGCTGCTTCATCCCAAATGTTTCCCTTCTCTTTTTATTTATTTAAAGATTTATTAATTTAAAGATAGAGTTACAGAGAGAGAAAGGAGGAAAGACAGAGAGAGAGGGAGAGAGAGAGAGAGAGAGAGTGAGAGAGAGCTCTTCCATCCACCGGTTCACTCTCCAAATGGTCACAACAGCCAGGGCTGGGCCAGACCAAAGCCAGGAACCAGGAGCTTCCTTCAGGTCTCCCACACAGGTGTAGGGCCGTCTTCCGCTGCTTTTCCAGACACATTATCAGGGAGCTGAATTGGAATTGGAGCAGCTGGGACTCAAACCGGCACCCATATGGGGATGCCAGTGCTGCAGACTGTGTCTTAACCTACTTTACCACACTGCAGCACTGGCCCCCCTGTCTGACACTTAAACAAGGCTTTTATACAGACAGAACTGACCCTATGTCTCCCTTCTACAATGGAATAAAAGCAAAGGATATAAAGGCAAATGTTTCACATAGGGTAAGATCACTCATACAGCTCTCAGTTTACCCACTAGAGCTTTACCTCTGAAGCAAAAATCTGAATCAGAAAGGGAAGATGGAAGAGGGAAAGAGCATGATACTCATATCTTACTTGACATGTGTTGAAGGTCATTCATTATGTGCGAACTTTCAACACTTGTGATTTCTTCTCTGAAAGGCTCATATGCACTAAGTCACCTATAGGTAGGTCAATACTACCTGAAGCTTTAGCCTGTCATCGTGGCTAGACTTTTCCCTCTGCCTCATGCATCAGGGTAACCAGTTCTATACCTGATTGATTCAGTCCTTTCCATTGGATCAAAGGTACTGTGAGTTCAAGCTGAGATGCAGTTCAGCTCTATAAGCTCTTTTTTCTTATTTTTGTTTTGAAAAGCAGAAAAACAGAGATGATAGATTTCCCAATTACTGGCTCACTACTCAAATGTTTTTCGTAATTTTACTAATTCCTCAGTAGGCATCCAGTATACATAAACTTGTTGGTTTAAAGTCTGATGTTGACCTTTGATGCACATGGGAGAAAATAGAAAAAGCACACAACTCTAAAGAGGCTAAAGTGACAACTGGAGTCATGGAGGGAAGTGTGATAGGATATGCAATTATTCAGAGTCAGGAAGACAATATTTTAATCTCCAATGAGACTTGGGGAATTACTCATAAATTCTCAACACCCAAAAAATCTAGTCACTATTTATTGTGACTCAAAGCTAGTACTGGGCATGTGTGCTTTGTGCATTGGTTAAGATACTGCTTGGGATGTCCAAGTCCCATAGTGAGGAGCCTGGTTCAAGTCCAAGTTCCCCTTGATTCTGATCCAGATTCCTGCTAATATGCATCCTAGGAGGCAAAAAATGATGGCTTCAGTGAGGTCTGTGCCACCCACATGTGGGAGACTCAGATGGAGTCCGGGTTTCTTGGCTTCAGCCTGGCCCAGCCTCAGCTGTTGCAGTCATTTAGGGAGTGAACTAGTAGATGGATGATCTCTCCTCTTTCTCTAATCTCACTCTTGATATTGCTGTTTCTCTCCATCTGCCTTTCAGATTAAAAAAATAATAAAAATAAATAAAATATTTTTTAAAAATAGCACTACCTAAAAGCACTAAACTTAAAAATGTACTTCCTGAAAGCAGCAAATTCCTTCTTCCTGAATCTTCTCTTGGGTTCTATTAAATTATGCTTATCAGTGAAATCTCCTACAAAGAAATGTATTTAGAGAAGGTTTTAAGACACTGGCTAATGTTTCCAGGAAATGTGGAATAACCCATATTCGGCAACCTTTGGAGTAGGGGAAAAAAATCCTGTTGTCCAAACTACTACTCTTGGGAAAGGAGAAATGCCATGAACTTGAGTGATGAGACATAGGTGTTTTGCATACCTAACAATCTTAAATGCATGTCGAATCCAAACAGCATTGCTTCAAAGTGAGTAACTTGCTTAAATCCAGGCTTCAGCTGTGCAGAGAGGTGTCACGTAAGAGCAGGAAGAAGAGGGGTGGGGCAGAATAATTTGGAAGGACACATAAGACACTTTCAGCTGGCCATTATTTTTTAAAAGTTCTACATCTATTTCTTTAATACAATTATATATAATATATGTGTGTATACATATATCTGCAAAATGCATACCCACACATACAAATAAAGGCCTCAAACAAAAGACTTGATGAGTCTACTATATTTACTGGGCTTATTGTAATTCCTGTTACCTCTGACATATCTTCTTCCACTCCATCTCCAGGTACTGTGAGTTCAAGCTGAGATGTAGTTCAGCTCTATAAGCTCTTTTTTCTTATTTTTGTTTTGAAAAGCAGAAAAACAGAGACGATAGATTTCCCAGTCTCTGGCTCACTACTCAAATGCCTGCAACAGACAAGGCCGACCTGAAGCCAGGAGCCCAGAACTCAATCCAGGAGTCCCACAAGGGTTGCAGTGACCCAAGGACTTGAGTCATCACCCATTGCCTACCAGGCTGTGCATTAACAGGAAGGTAGATTCGGGAGTACAGCAGGGGCTGCATCCCAGGCCCTCTGATAGGGCACGCAAGCCTCCCAGGCAGGGCTTTAAATGCTACACCAAACACTTGATCCTCTGAGATTTGCATTGGTGATACAAGTCCATTGTAAGCCATTTTCTGATGCAGTTGACGATGGAGGAGTCCTGACTAAGTGCCAGCACTCTCATTTCTCTCACTTGAGCCACAGATACCTTGCCAGTTAATCACCGACTACTACATGTATACCATCGCTAATTTTTTAACATCTACAAAGACAAAGCACTGAAAACATAAACAGCTCTTTTGAAACCAGCCCAGACCCTATCAGAAAAGTGTACCTGGCTTTTATACTTTTCTAAGACATGACAAAAGTGGTCCACCAGCCAGCTGGGTCTAAATTATCTTGTCAGACTATCCCAGGGACAGTGGAAACCTTTCAACATTGTACTGCAGAAATTGCCATGAGGGTGATAAATCTGTTTGTTTTTCTCCAAATTTTCTCTGGTTTTCCTAATGCAGATGGCTTGTAAGTGTGCTAACGAAGGGCAACCCCCTCCCCCCATCTGATTCTTGAGCTGCTGACTCTGTCTGCTAAGTTTGTTTTGTGAATTTTCAACATTTGTTTTTCCACCACCTGAAATCTAACCATGGAACCTAGCTTGAAGGCGGGATTTTTTTTAATGCATTCACTTTGATAGCTGAAAATGACCCCAAGGAATGATTAATTCCTTCTGGGAGTCGATGACATAAATCTGCTCCAGTGTGTCTGATGCAAGTTCTCTCCAAAGGAATGTTACGGCTATATTGCTGTGGAAATCTGGTGACACTGAGCAGACCCCGCCAGATATAAAATCTTCAAAAGGCATAACTACTTAACCTGGACTCAAATTTATGTTTACTTGACTTGTTACCAACAAAATGCAGTGAACTATTTTTCCTAGAAATTGAATCCTCTATTGCAATGCTGCCAAGTAGAATACCGTTTTCCTAAGAGTTGCGAATGTGGCAACAATACAACAATGAATGGCTTTCAGTTCATTTTTGTTTCTTGGGTCTTCAAGTTGATTTTCTCTCCCATCTTAGGGAAAGAGGCATAGTGAGGGCAAGGGCAAGGCATAGAGGAATACAGTAGGTGCCATAGGTACCAAAAATTTGGGTCTACACAGGGGAATGGAAAAAAAAAAATATATATATAATAGGTTTAGGATTGTGGGGCAATCCTTAAGGTGTTGGAAAGAATTATTTTGTTGGAGACTTGCATATATAAGTAAACTAGTAGAATTTTAATTCAATGTTTCCCTCCAAAAAGATAAATAAATTATGGGTTGGGAAACATTCCTGCTTATGGTGGCACAGGGAATTAATCATAGTGGTTCAGGCTGTGAATTCTGGAGTCTAGTGATGGAAACCAAAGCCCTGAATTGCAATTCAATCTCCTCAACTATAAAAGGGAGATACTAATAATAGCTACCTCATAGAGTTATAATGAAGTCTAAATTACTTACTATTTTATTTTTAAGAGACATTTCTTTGAAAGGCAGAGCATCAGAGAGGAAGAGAGAGAAAAAGAGAGAGAGAGATCTTTCATTTGCTGTTCCATATGGTGGTTCACTCCCCTATAAAAGCTGCCAAGGCTAGGCTTGTGCGAACCCAGGAGCCAGGAACTCCACCTAGGTCTCCCCCAGGCAGTTGGGCCACTATCCACTGCCTCCCCAGGTGTATTATCAGGGAATTAGATAGCAGCTGAGTACCTAAGGCTTGAACTGGCACTCTGATATGGGATGCTGTTTTCCAAAGTGGCAGCTGCTGCACCACAACACTGGACTGTTACTTAATTTTTTTTTTTTTTTTGACAGGCAGAGTGGACAGTGAGAGAGAGAGACAGAGAGAAAGGTCTTCCTTTGCCGTTGGTTCACCCTCCAATGGCCGCCGCGGCCAGCGCGCTGCGGCCAGAGCACCACGCTGATGCGATGGCAGGAGCCAGGAGCCAGGTGCTTTTCCTGGTCTCCCATGGGGTGCAGGGCCCAAGTACTTGGGCCATCCTCCACTGCACTCCCTGGCCACAGCAGAGAGCTGGCCTGGAAGAGGGGCAACAGGGACAGAATCCGGCTCCCCGACCGGGACTAGAACCCGGTGTGCCGGCGCTGCTAGGCGGAGGATTAGCCTAGTGAGCCGTGGCGCCGGCCTGTTACTTAATTTTTAAAACAGGCTATGAGGCATATGTTTGCCCTAGAAATTAAAACATTGGACAGGATGACCATAACCCATCTTGGGAGCACTTGAATTTGATTCCCAACTTCAGCACCAGATCGAAGATTCCTCTAATGTGCACCCTGGGAGCCAGCAGTTTTATGCCAGCCACATGGGAGACCTGTATTGTGTTGCTGGTTCGTGAATTCAGCCCAGCCCAGCTTCAGCCATTACATACATTTGGAGAATGAGCCAGTGGAGGGAAGATCTCTTTGTCTCTCTCTCTCGCTTGCTCGCTCTCCTCTCTCTCTCTCTGACTTTCAAAGTTTTCGAATTTTAAGATTTACTTATTTATTTGAAAGGCAGAGTTACAGAGGGGTAGAGGCAGAGGCAGAGAGAGAGAAAGATCTTCCATCTACTGGTTCACTTCCCAAATGCCTGCAACAGCCAGAGCTGGACCCATCTGAAGCCAGGAGCCAGGAGGTTCTTTCCGGTCTCCCATGTGAGTGCAGGGCCCAAACACTTGAACCATCTTCTACTGCTTTTCCAGGCTCGTTAACAGGTAGCTGGTTTGGATTTGAACAGGCACCCATATGGGATGCTGACACTGCTGGCAGTGGCTTTACCCAATTTGCTGCAGCACCGTCTCCCTATTCTCGAATTTTAAAAAATTTAAAAAAAAACTTATAAGCACTTGCTCGATAATATTTAATATTTATGTAAATGGTTTTATCAATGCAAAATATTAAGTGAATATAAATACTGTCACAAGATGTTAGATTTACATAAGCTGACTTCATAATTGATGTTCAAAGGACAGTGGACTAATGTAGCACAGTATATGACTACACATGGTTAAACTTACAGGCAGTTGAGTTGTAAGAGTCATAATGGGCTGCAGATTAGGATCTTTGAAATGAGAGAGATTTTACTTATGATGTAACCTAATTTTCCGGGAGAAGAAGCCAAGGTCTTTCCAGATTAAACAACTTTCCCAAGGAAACATCAATCAATGGCAGGGCTGATCCATGAATTCAAGTCTTTTGACTTTGTATACTCGTAGAACACTCATGTAGACAATTCACAATTTGGGGGAAGTGTGTTTTGGACACTGTACATGGATACTCCAAAAGTTCATGGAAAAGTAGACTTAAGAGATAAGGCACATTTATTGTGAACTTTTTCAAGCGTTGTCATGTTGTAAAATGATAATTATATATTAGTATGGGAAAAATTCTTTAGGTAGGTTTTTTGATGACTATCAATCACTCACCATTAAATAAATCAAAATTATCTGGCAAATGCAATAATATGATTAACATTTACATAGTTATTTAAAGTAGAAAAGACTTTGGCATGTGCATACTATGAACTCTGTCAGTATGAGGTATAGTGCTATAATATCAGGTAGGTACAGCATATTAACATGCAACTCTATATAGTGAAGAAGAGGAACACTTATTTTTCATCAGGCTAATGACATGTTTTCTCATGTCTTTTGTACAACAACTTCACAAGTAAGTGTTAATAATTTTTAAAGGTTTATTTATTTGAAAGGCAAACCCATAAAGAGAGTATGAGAAAAACAGAGAAATTGTCCATCCATTGGATCACTCCCCAAATAGCTGCAATGGCCAGGAACCAGGGACTCTATTCAGTTCTCCTACATGGGTGGCCAGGGACCAACCTACTTGGGCCATCTTCTGCTACTTTCCCAGGTACATTAGCAAGGAACTGAATTGGAAGCAGAGCAGCCAGGACTTGACCTAGATCCTGTTCATGGGATGCTGGCATCACAAGCAGTAGCTTAACCTGCTGTGCCACAACACTGGCCTCTATGAATTTAATTTATAAATTAAGAAACTGAGTATTAAAGTTATTTCAGTAGCTTTGTCTAGGCTCACACAATTAGTAAATATTCCAGAATAATTCAAATCCAGATCTCTGGGCCCCTACCCCCATACACAGGATAAGTGTATTCCATATGTATTTATTCATTTTTTGCTTTGCCTTCTAAGATATAAAGGCCTCTTGAGGATGATTTCTTTGCATGGCAAAAATCCCTTTTTTCAGATATGAAGTGGTAATGACAGGATAAAATCCTTTTGTGCTCTGATTTCTTAAGATAGTAGAGATGCCCAAAATCCTGGCTGACCAGAGCTTGTCTGAGATTTGCAGAAAGAGCATCACCTAGGAGCTTAAAAATGAGGATTCTCAGCTCCTAGTTCAGATCCTCTGAATTGGAATATGTATTGCTACAAGCTCCCAGGTCTGTTATATACAAAATTGAACGCTGAAAAGCATATCTAAATCCCTTTGCACTTGTTTAGAAGTTACTCAAGTGTCCGTTAGTGGTATTAATAATGGTGGCTGCACTGCTGATATTTCATAAACTAAATGGCATTTTTTTCATTTCCATAAATTTATATACTCAGGTTTAAAATTTAACAATTTTAACTTTTTGCACTTCATATGTAGACATTTTTATATATACACATGTATACTATTTTTTCTTGAAAACAGGAATATTCACATCACGACATAAGGGATTCATGACATTGATCATAATGTGGGAAATTAGGGCGGGTAATCATGAACAGTGAATCAGTATTAATAACTGTATACCAACTCACAATTTTTAAACTTCCACAAGTAAGAGAATTTTTGTGATATTCATCTTTCTGGTTTATTTCTCTTAGCATATTTTTCTACAATTCCATCCATTTTATTGCAAATTTCAGGATTTCTTTTTATGGCTGAGCAATATTCCATTTTGTATACATGTGCCACATTTTCTTTAAGCAGTCATCTGTTGATGGACATCTAAGTTGATTCCATAGCATTGCTGTTGTGCATTGGACTACTAGAAACATGGCAGTGGAAGTATCACTTTGGCATGATGATTTCAAGTCCTTTGTATATATACCCAGGAGTGGGATTTCCAGGTCATATTGTAGAACCATTTTTAGTTTTCTGAGGAATCTCCAAACTATTTTCCATAATATTTGTACCTGGGGGCTGGCACAGTGGTGTAGCGGTTAAGCTGCCGCCTGCAGTGCTGGCATCCCATATGGGCACCGGTTCTAGTCCTGGCTGCTCTGCTCCACTTCTGATTCAGCTCTCTGCTATGGCCTGGGAAAGCAGTAAAAGATGGTCCAAGTCCTTGAGCCCCTGCACCCCCGTGGGAGACCTGGAAGAAGCTCCTGGCTCCTGGCTTTGGATTGGCCCAGCCATTACGCCCATCTGGGGAGTGAACCAACAGATGGAAGACCTTTCTCTCTCTCTCTCTGCCTTTCCTTCTCTCTCTCTGTAAATATGACTTTCAAGTAAATAAATAAGTCTTGTAAAAAAAACAAAAAAATATTTGTACCAATTTGCATTCCCACCAACAGTGTATTACAGCACCCTTTTCTCCACACCATCACCACCGTTTTGGATTTTTTGCTTTGGATAACAGCCATTCTCACTGCAGTGAAGTGATACCTCATTGTTGTTTTCACTGACATTTTTTGGATGGCTAGTGATTGTGAGCATTTTTTCATGTTTCTGTTGACCATTTGTACTTCATCCTTTGACAAATGCCTGTTCATATCCTTAGTCTCTTCCCTTCCCTTCCCTTCCCTTCCCTTCCCTTCCCTTCCCTTCCCTTCCCTTCCCTTCCCTTCCCTTCCCTTCCCTTCCCTTCCCTTCCCTTCCCTCTCTTTCTCTCTAATTAACATAAGAAGAACAGACTTAATGTAATTCATAGGCCTAGTACTCACAAATTGAATTGTTTTGCTGGTGTTGAGTTTCGTAAGTTCCTTATATGATTTGGATACTACTCTTTTATCAGATGTAGAGTTTGCAAATACTTTCTCCCATGCTGTCAGTTGTCTTTTCTCTTTTTTTTTTTTTTTTTTTTTTTTTTTTTTTTTTTTTTTTTTTTTTTTTTTGACAGGCAGAGTGGACAGTGAGAGAGAGAGACAGAGAGAAAGGTCTTCCTTTGCCGTTGGTTCACCCTCCAATGGCCGCCGCGGCAGGCGCGCTGCGGCCGGCGCACCGCGCCGATCCGGTGGCAGGAGCCAGGAGCCAGGTGCTTTTCCTGGTCTCCCATGGGGTGCAGGGCCCAAGCACCTGGGCCATCCTCCACTGCACTCCCTGGCCACAGCAGAGGGCTGGCCTGGAAGAGGGGCAACCGGGACAGAATCCGGCGCCCCGACCGGGACTAGAACCCGGTGTGCCGGCGCCGCTAGGCGGAGGATTAGCCTAGTGAGCCGCGGCGCCGGCCTGTCTTTTCTCTTTGTTCCTTGGTTCCTTTGCTGTGCAGAAGCTTCCTAGTTTGATACAGTCCCATTTGTCTATTTTTTGCTTTTATTGCCTGTGCTTTTGGGGTTTTACCTCAAAAGTCTTTGCAACTTGTATCCCTTTATTTCTTTTTCATGCATAATGGTTCTTACTAAAAATTCCACAGCTATATTGAATAATAGTGCTGAGAGTGGACATTCTTACCTGGTTCTAGATCTTAGTGGAAATATTTCCAGTTCTTCCCCATTCAATATGATGCTGACTGTGGGTTGTCATAAATTGCCTTGACTAAAGCATGCTACTTCTATACCCAATTTTTAATGGATTTTGGTTATCATGAAAGGATGTTGCATTTCATGAAATGCTTCCTCTACATCATTAGAGATAATCATATGCTTTTTAAACTTCATTTTGTTAATGCAGTTTATCACCTTTATTGATTTGTCTATTTTGAACCATCCTTACATCCCTGGGATAAATCTCACTTGAGCAGGGTGGATGATCTTTTTATGTGTTCTTGGATTGATTTGCTAGTATTTCACTGAGGATTTTTGCAACTATGATCATCAGCAATATTGGTGTAAAATTCTGTTTTTTTGTTTTTGTATCTTTGGCCTTGGAATTAAGGTAATGTTGTCTGATAGAATGGGTTTAGATTGCTTCCCTCAATTCAACTGTTTTCAATAATTTGAGAAGACTTAGTGTTAGTTTTTCCTTAATTGCTCCATGGGATTCAGCAGTAAAGCCATCTGGTCCTGGACTTTTCTTGTTGGAAGGCTCTTTATTTTTACTGAATCATTCTCAGCCTTGGTTATTGGTACATTCGGGGTTTTTTTGTCTTTGGGCCTCAATTTTGATAAATTGTGTTCAGAATTATGTTCATTTCTTCTGGGCTTTCCAATTTGTTGGCATATAATTGTCCATAATTCCTAGTGATACTTTGTATTTCTGTGGTGTCAGTTGTATTATCTCCTTGCTCATCTCTGATTTTATTAATTTGAGTCTTTTCTCTTTTTTCTTGAGTGAGTCAATGGTTTATCATTTTTGCTTGTTTTTCAGAAAAAGCTCTTTATTTCACTGATTTTTTATAGATGTTTATATATTACAGTTAATATAACTTATATAATATATAAATAGGATTTATAATTTATTTAATTGTTCAGATTCCATGTGTTTATATAATTTATAGTTTCTTTTTGTTGTTAATGTCCAGCTTCATTCTATTATGATCAGAAAAGACAAGTGATATGACTTCAGTTTTTTCGAGTTTGTTGAGATTTGCTTTATGTCCCTGTGTATGATCTGCCCTAGAGAATGTTGCATGCACTGTTGAAAAGAATGTGTATTCTGTAGCTGTGGAAACAAATGTTCCATAAATGTCTATTAGAGACATTTGGTCTATAATATAGATTAGCTCTATTGCTTTCTTGTTGATTTTTTGTCAGATTGATCTGTCCACTGATGAAAGTGGGTGTTGAAATCCACTGATATCATTGTGTTGGAGCTTATCTTTCCCTTTAGATCCATTAACATTTGATTTAGAAAACTGGGTGACTGGCATTTATTTTTAAATTTATCTTTATTTTTTAACTCAAGATTTAGTTCAATAGTTATCCTATTATAATTCCTTTCCTTTTCAGTTTACCTTAAGCTCTTCACAGAAACTAAAATGTGTCAGAGAGGGAATTTAGCTTAGTTCTCCATGCCTATATTCCATATCAGAGTGACTGTGTTTGGTTCCTGGCTCCAGTTCCCGACTTCTGCTTCCTGCCAATGCAGACCCTGGGAGGTAATGATGATGGTTCAAGCAAATGGATTCCTGCCACCCGTGTGGGAGACCCAGACTGAGTTCTCTGTTCCTGGTTTTCACACTAACCACTGTGGATGTTTGGGGAATGAACTAGTGGATGGGCGCTATCTCTTTGCTGTCTGTGTTTTTCTCTCTGTCTCCCTCTTAAATAAATAAATAAAATTAATTAATTTAAAGTATTGATTAAGGGTCAGAGGATATTCTATGCCTTTGAAAACAATTCAAGGGATTATTGGCTTATCGGGGTTTTTACAAGGACACTCAATATACCTCTGGAGATCTTGGAATATGGAAATAAGGGAGCAGTGAGTCGCCATTGATCATCATAATTACTCACATTTATAAAATCTCTAAAATTAAAAGAGTTTCATACCAATGATTCTCTTAATTTTTCAGAATGAGTCAATAAAAGTAAAGTAAACTGAATAATCTAGAAATTGAGGTATATGGCAGACTTTAAAATCAATGTAATTAATTATTATTTTTTAAAAATCCCTTAAATTTACAGTTTGTACCAAGGGCTTTATATGTCATTAGATTTTTGATAGATCTGGGGTTACATGTTCTTACAAAAATAAAATAAATTTAAAATATAAGAATTAAATTTCAAAAAGATCACTCTGGTAAATAAATTGAGGGTAGATTCTAGTAATGTGGGGACAGAAATAGGCAACTTTTTAGGAAAATATCGCCAGAGTCAATTGTGGGTGAGATCTGAATAGAAACAGTGTGGTATGGCAGAAGTGATTAGATTCTGAAATTGTTGATGGATCACAAGTGGGAGAGAAAGTGGGAACGAGGTTGACATCAGGACTTGCAGCCTGAGAAAGCTGTAAGAGCAAGTTGCAACCAAATGGAATACGCATGCTGTCAGTGGAACTTATTCTAAAGCCTGGATCATCAGTGTGAGTCAAAGATGCTGGTTATGTACTAACATGGGGGAAGAGATAGGAGGTGGATGAAAATTCTGCCATTTGAGGGAATTGTGAAACATATACAGGATAGTGCAGTAGGAGAGTGAGCTTGCTTGAAGACATGATAACTGTGCCCTCACTGAAGTCTGCAGTCATGAATCTATACTAACACCAACTTGCCAGGGTCCATAATCATTTCAAGCATTGCTCAGCTGTGCACATTTAGTGAAGCAGAAGACAGGGTTTGCATTTATTCAGAATTGAATTGTGGGCAGTTAAGTGCAACAGAAGAGAAAGACAGTGAGTTGGGAACATTTGCCAAATAGTGTCTATATTGATAAGTTATGGGAATTCAAGTAACATAAACATGGAAGTAATGACAAAGCAAAATATCAACATTTATAAGATTCATTTATAAGATTCTGTAGTCTTAATGAATTTGTGATGTTTGTTGAAAAGAGTAGCATTGAGCTAATGAGACAAATGTGCTCACAAATAGCTTTGTGAGACAAATGTGTTCATAAATAAGAACATTTATGAACTTCCTGGTAACAACAGCACCTAAACTGGTGAGACCAGATAATATTATAAAATGCAAGTGTAAAGTAAGTACACTTGCAAAGTTCAAGCTTATTTTCATTTGTCTAGTGGATTTAATAGGAATTTCTTACAGAAATGCCATGAAGTAAAAGCAGAACATAGTTCTCAAATTTCTGAATAGGTCTTTGCTGGTATTAATAGTTCTTCCTTACTCACACATAGACTTAATTTGGTGATTAATTGAAATGTGTGAGGATTGCTGGATTGCCTTGGCAGCTTTGTAGGAACTATATGTTCCTTCTGGAGAGCTGTAGAAAATGTGGGTTTCATCAGAACTTCTTATCCTCCACCTTGAAGGAATTCTGTAGGAAATCAGGCTTTCTTAAGCCCATTGCCTGTTTGGCAGGAAAAAAAATATACTCTTTTCTTTTTCATGGCTTCAACATTTCATCACAGAAGGCTTTTTCCCTAAGTCAGTTGTCTATTTGAAACAGCTGAAGTTAATGAGTCAAATTCATCAAAAGGGACCAAATAATTCTCATAGAGGCCACAGGACCAGACAGAAATGATGGGTGAGTTTGGATAATGAAGCATTTCCCTGATTAGGAAGATCAAGACACTAGGGAGTTTTACTGCTTATTCATTAATTCAAGGAAAAGATTATCGTCATAGAGCTGTCATCCTATGGAGATCAATTTCCATCGAATTTCCCAAGTCCTTACATGGTTCTAAGTAATTACATGAGTTCTCTGCTCAAGCAAGAAACATAACTGAGTCTAAGTATGATAAGAGTCATATATTTTTAAAAAATATATCTGCCTAATATGGAGGCATTAGACTGGTTGTTAATCTTAGAATCAATCAACTAACATTATTTTGCACAGCAAGTACTTCTAAGGCTGGAAGGATGATATTTGTCTGATATTTTCTCATGATGAAATTCAGGTTAGGAGTCTCCAAAAACGTCTCTGAAGAAGTCAAGCAATTATCCACCACAAAAAGTAGGCATAAAACTGGACCAAATTGAAAAAATAAACAAGTAGGTCAGCATTCTGCAAAAGTGATCAAAGGCATACAGCAAAATAAGACTTGTTTACTCTAGAAAAACTGCTGCTCCAATAAGGAAAACCAGTGGAAAGTCTGTGGCCTCATTGCCTGGGGATCCTTCCAATACCTCCCTCAACCAGCACTCCAGCTCAGGCAGCATAACCTGCAGCTTTATGAGCGGTGAGTGATGGCTTACACAGTTCAAAGTTGAGGCAAAAATCAGCAGCTTTACTGGCCAAGCTGTTAGACTCATTCAGGAAGGAGTTGAGTGGAGGCAAAAAATGGCAAACTATAATTGCCAGATATAATGATCTCAATTTGGGGAGGAAGAATATCAGAAATTGAAGGGAGAAACCTTAGAAGTCAGAGATTCAGAGAAGGGATGAAATAATGAGCTTGTTACACATCTCTGGTAGACTGCTAAGCTTTGCATTATGTGAGAGAGCCACGACTTTTCAGTGAGAAGTGAAAGCCAGGAGATTGTTGAAACAGGAGGAAAAGCCCAATCACTTGTGGTTTTGAATTAATTCCTTTACCTACACACAGCTCAAGTGGCAGAGAGTAGATGCCTTCTGGACTTGATGTGTTTCAGCACAACTTCTGTACAAATCACTAGTTATAGGTTTATAGAGATGAAGATTAAAAAAACCTAGTAGAGATATATGAAGATATACACTGTAAGGAATCCAGAGTTTGCAGGATGAATCCAAGCAATCAAATCAAACCAAAAAATTCAAACTAATAATCACAGAAAGGTTGTAGAATATAAAGTCTAATATACAAAAGCTAACTGATTTCCTATAGAGCATTAATAAGCAATTGAGATTTGCAGTTACATGAGATTTTGGAAAAGACAATCTAAAGAGATAGTTTTTCCAATAGATCACTTTTAGAGGTTTCCATGGATAAGTTTTATGGGTCTTTTTAGCTCATTGATAGTCAGTAGTTCTCAGAATGGAAAGAGGAGGATCCATAGTTTATGCACATAGAATTTTTAGGATAGTGAAATTATCCTTTATAAAACTGTTGGTGAATGAATATACATTAATATGTGTTTATTAAATCTTGTGGATAGAATTTTACAAAACAAAGTGTGACCTTAATGTAAATTATGAACTTTACTAATAATAATATGTCAGTATTGGTTCATTAACTATAATAAATATGTCACAGTGTTCTAAAAGCTAATAATAGAAAGGACCTAGAAATTATCATGAAGAATTGGAGTTAAGTATATCAGCCTCTGTTATACTTGTTTAATCCTTCCATAATTCTAAACCTGTACCAAAAAATCTGTCCACTTATTATTTAGAATATTAACAATCCTATTAAGCAGAATCTAATCATCGATTATTATGCAAATTTGCAAGTTTGTATAGTAGGCATGTAAATAAACAGAAAGATGTGTGTCATACTTAAGGAAAACCAATAAAAAGCCATCAGCAGAAATTGACCTTGAGTGGACACGTATATTGGATTTAGCAGACAAATTATATTCAAAGAATCGAAGAAAAATATACTAGAAGTTAGAAAGGAAACTATTGGATACTTTCTAAATTAATGAATGAGTGAGTACATTCATTCCTAAGTTCATCCTTAATTTTTTGTGTATAGTGATCAGATTGCCCTGAACTCAAGGAAGCCTCCTTTGTCAGCCTGCCTCTGGCACTTAATTTTCTTGTGTCACTCATCTGGTATATAATATTTTCTATCTATTTAGAAAAAAATTTATGCATATCTCAATTTGAAAGGATACTAATTTCTGTCTTATTTACAAAGGAATTACATCATGATTGTAGTGGATGGAATTCCATCAAGGGCATGTTTCACTCAGTGTCATTGAGAGACAGCAGTTCTCAACAGGGTGAATTAATGGGGGGAGGGATGGAAGAATAAATAGATGAAAAATAAATGTTATCATTTGTGGTATACTTTTCTTACCATGGTTGGGCAATTCTTCTCATTCTACAAAATTTCCAGAAATATTTTCTAAAAATAAGAAGCTTTCTTTAAACCAAGTTTTTATATGAGCGTAAGAGGAATACAGAATTTTTTCAATATATATAATGAAAAATAACTTTAAGGAGCAAAGAAAATCATAGACTTTATTCAAAGGATATACAACATATAATTAATATTTAGATAACTTACCTTTCCTTTAAAAATATTTCAAGGAACAAAAGGGAAAGACAAAAGTAGCTTTTTTAATAATAATGTTGCTCACTCAGCTTTCCAAATTAAAGTTAATGCTACAGCTAAAACAGGACAGTCTAGCAGTCAGAAAACCAGTAAAGTAAGAAAAAGAACCTTAACAAGCACCAAATATCTTCTTTTAAGCCATGACAAGTGTGTTCCCAAGAGATGAGTCATCAGCATAAGACTACTAGAAGTTAATGTCAAGTACCTAATGTTCTAGAAAAACCCACAGGATTACATTGAAGAGAGGTGAATAAAAGGGATTTATTGCTTATGGCTCCTTTTTCTACCACCTCCTGGTCCCCAACAGTAATCTCATAATTTTATAGAGAACTTATTTTTTCTCTATTAAGATGAGCTTTAAGCACATATAATACTTGCATTCATTTAGAATTTTTTAGGCTTCTCCTGTTAATCTGTTCCCAAGTGAATTACCATAATATCATTTTTAAAATTTTTAATTGAGTAATAAATAAATTGAGAACACTGAAAAGTCTGTGTGTGAGTGTGTGTGTGTATGTGTGTGTCCATCTAGGCTATTAAAATGTAGGCCAGGTATAATCTTAGGTGATGCTCCCTCAGTATTTAGGAATTCTATTTTTGGGAACAGCTAACCTTTTGGGAATTATACATGAAAGGAAGCAGTAAGGATCTGAGGACTGCCAGGATCTATGCCCCAGCTCCCAATGTACTGCCCAAATCCTGTCCCCTCCCATGCAGATGGAGCTGCCAGGTTTGGCACGAGCTAGCAATCTCCAACAGTGGTACAAACTTAGTATATCCACTCCCATCATGCACCTGAACCCCACTCCCATCATGCAACAGACAACATGACACTTCTAAGATTTCCAAAAACGAGGACACGGAAGTACGCTCCGCCTCATTTAAACATACAATGAAATGCCACTCCAGGCACCACCTTTAATCTTGTAAAGGACAACCATGAACTTTGTTAACTGCAGCTCTCCCTCTTGAGGTTGGCACACTCCCATATGAGTGTGCACTTTTCTTTGCCTTTAGGTAAATCTTGCTCTCCCTGTCACCTCCATCTGTTTCTGCTCTTTAAATTCTTCCACATGGAGACAAATCTATCTGGGGTTTCCCCACAGCAGGAACAGTTACTATTTGTGCCATGAGGCATATTCCCAATTATTCCATGAACAATTTGACTCACCACTTTCAGCCAGGGATGATTTCCCAGGACCATAATCCAATCAGTCTATATTTAGTTAAATTTGCCATATTATACCTACCCCACTTAACATCCTTCAACTATGAGCAGAGGTAATTGGAGTAATGTATGTTAGAATATGATTTAAAATGCTATAAAGTTAAAAATAATTTCAAAATAACCTGTTAAGCAAATCATTTTTAAATATTATAATCTATTAAACAGATAGAACCTTTTTAAAAAATAATCTATTAACCAGACAGAAACTTCTTTTTTTTTACACAGCTTACACAGATGAACATTAGAGATTAAAAATGTGAATATATATTGTTGAAATCTTGACTGAAGGTCAATTTTGATATTTAAATCCCAAGCTATGGATGATTATAGAATGGCATCCTGGCATATAGAAGCTGAGCTTGTAGTGCCACAACGTCATAAAAGAGTGGAAATGAACCAAAATAGAATAATGAGGGCAGGGGTGAGGGATATCAAAGAAACACAGGAGCCAACTATAAGAGTTCCCAATGGCCAAAGCTTGCACAATTTGAGCAACAAAATAAAGGAGATTTAAATTTTAGTTACAAAATAAAAATCCATGAATCTATAGCGATAGAAATCCATGACTGAGTAAATAAAGAGACAAAATAGACAAATCTCCCACGCAGAAAAGTCCTGAATAATTTTAATATCACAACTGTATCCACGCCAGGAAGTGGAACGGAAGTCACCACACCTCTCATCCTTGCATCTGGGCTGCAACATTGACTTCTGTGCAGGATTCAGTTTGAAAGGTGGAAAGAAAGGGTAACTTTAAAATGAAGAAATTTAACATGCACTACCTCATCCAACGAGTTTAGGCAAGTTTACCTCTGTGGTCTCCCTCCCCAAAACCATAACCTCAATCCGATCATAAGAAAAACATCAGACAGCCCAAAATTGAGGGTCATTCTACAAAAACACCTCACCAGTACTCCTCAAAACTGTCAAGGCCATCAAAAACAAGGGAAATCTGAGAAGCCATCAGAGCCAAGAGAAGCCCAAGGAGACATGAAAACTAAATGCAATATGGTGTCCTGGATGGTATCCTGGAATTGAAAAAAGCACATTAGCTAAAACCTAAGAAAATCTGAGTAAAGCACAGATTTTAGTTAATAAATAGGAATTCATATTTATCCATTAGTTGTCAAAAATCTACCATATTAATATAAGATGTTAATAATAAGATACCTTGAGTGTAGTGTGTATGGAAACTGTCTACTATCTTCATTTTTATATGTATGTATGTAGAACTATTTTGAAATTTTAGAGGATTGCTTTCAAAGCAAAATATCATATTCAATGTTAAGTACATGGGGAACTGGATGCTTATAACCTGTACCAGAGTCATCAAATATAATACTTTTTGAAATAGGATGGATGTCATACCAGATACATCAGCCTTAACCTCAGGGTGGATGAAGAATAATGATGGGTCAGATATCTTCAGAAGGTTGTTAACACTGTAAATATTTCCTCAAGAAATCTGCACTCTGACTGTTCACAGCTCAGTAGCAATGTTAGACTTTATGATAATACAGGGTAGTTGATAATTTAGTCATAAAAGAAAATCCCCTGAGATCTTAGATTTGGACCATCCTTTCATCATCTTTAGACCAACGCCATGCCTTCCCGGTAAACTGCCCATTTAGTTATTCACTCAACCTTTGTATCTTCCACACTGTTAAATATAAATCCAGTCACCAAATCTATTAGCATGACAGGATCAGAATCAGCATTTCAACATTTATTTGTACGATCAAAGCCTCAAATTGGAAGAACTGCAGATTCCATATGAAACTAATATCCCCTTGAAGGAGCTGCTGGAAAGATCCGCTCCAATTATAACAGAAGTCAAATTCCCAGGCTTTCCACAGTAGCAAGATTGTCCTTCAAACAGATGAGCCAAATACAACCCTCCTACTTTGGCAGCACCATCCCTTGAACTGTCTGCTTTGTGCTTTAAGAAACCCGGGACTACTGAACCACTTAAAGATTTTGGGACTGCACTTATGAAATAGTTGTAGTAGCACTTATGAGTATTGGGACTATGAAAATGATTCTGTGTTTAAAACTGGAAAGCAATTTCTTTTAGCCCTGAACAATTCATATTCCAGCTGCTTTTTTGTAATGTTGAGAAAGTCATCCAAATCTGAAGACAGTTTATTCACTGTTATCATTGTGAATGCAATAGGAAAATGAACAACAATTACTCACCATAGACACTGGTTTTGTAAAACAAGAACTTCAAACTGAAGTTTGCTTGATTGAAAGCAATATACATATGCATAAAATAGACAGAAAATGAATTGTTGGTTTCAAAACATTGAGAAACACTGTTGAATGATTCAGACAACTGAGTTGACACATAGACACATAGATTTCAGTTCTTCCACTACCTTTCTAAGAATCTTCAATTTGTAGAAATAGCTCACTTCTAGGTTCCCTTCTGTGACCAACAATAATTGTGACTTTTCTGTCTTCAGATATAAACCCTGTGCCTCAGTTCTCTGTTTTATCTGTAGTACATTATACCTGGAAATCTTTTCTTATTTCACCTGGAAGGAAACAAAAAGAGTAAAATTAGAGAATTGAGATTATTCCTAGTAGTGGAATTCACAGTCATGGTAAATCTCAGACATATCCCAGGAGTCCCATAGGGAGTTTGAAAAGCATATGTTGAGAACCATTTTTCTTTTCAAAAAAACATTCACTTTTTTAATGATTAGATACTCTAGAGCCAAACTCAAGGAAGCTAGCACCTTGAGTAATATGGGATACATCTTGGTATCTATGCCTGTTATTTTTATATCAGGTAAGGGCATACTGGTGAGAAGAAGTGAGATGCTTGGAATGTATTACATTACTGCATGCTTTTGAGACACCTTTGCCTCACTTCCTCCCTACACCCAGTTGCCATTTTCCACCAATATTTGTTGGGGAGGGGGAAGAAACTAGTTTCCTAGTTTGTTATGTTACTACAGCCTCTCTACAACAACCATCTTCCCTCCAGACTATTGGCCCAAAAGAAGGAATGGTAGGTGAGATTAAGTAGTGGAAATCAACACAGGAAAAGAGACAGTATTGACAAGGGATACATGGCTGCCTTTTGACAAATGCAGTCTAAATCTTTGCTCCCCTTGTAGCACAAAGAGCCTGGGACATGAATCAAAAAGCCTGGAGACTTATTCCAGAGTGCTACTAACAGTCTGGAATTTGTGATTTTTAAGAATGCCTTCAGCAAGAAAATTCTATTATCTTATTATCCAATCTCTTTTCATTTCCCAAATTTTCTCATTCCTTATTTTTTTTTAAATTGAGGCTCCAAAGAATGCTTGCTTTCAGCGAAATTCTTTGATTTACATTATCTTGAGATCACTAATTTAACATTATTCCTTTGATGTAGAAACGATTGCCGAAACTTTTTTCCATGTTATATAACATTTACTCCCCGGCTTGTCATTAATTCAAAAAGCATGAATTGCCTACATTATGTAAGGAAATCCAGGGTACAAATGATGAATAAAATCCAGACTCATTTCTTATTTAGCTGAGAGTCTGTTGGCAGAAAGAGGAAAACAAAACAAAACAAAACACAAAACAAGAAAATCCAGCAAACAAAACCCAGCATGAAAAGCAGCGGTTTGTTAGTCGAGTAAAAACGCTCTGCTCCCCGGGAAAAAGGGAAATCTCTGGCTTATAGTGTGTTCCAAGTTCTTTGCTCTAAATACTTCCACCCTGGTCAATTCCAAGATTCTATAAGAGGATGTTAAAAAGTTCACGAAAAACTGGAATTAAAAGGTAAGTTTATCTGAGGGCAGAAATTTAGAAATCTATGCATGTGAGTATTTCATGTTGCTTAATATGGGGTGGGGAAGAGCTGTTTATCACTGGCTCTTCCTAGCTGGCTCCAGCACACTGCTGCATTAAAACAAAGAGGTATGTCCTAGAACAGTAGGCTCACCATGTATGGGGGTCAGAATAAGAGATGTTCCACATTATGTGTTGGGTCAGGGAAAGATGGCAGAATAGACAACCCTTCAGTTGCTATTTCAAGAACACGTGGGCATCAGCCTGGTGGGCAATGTAGGGAAGAGTATTTCAGGGAGAAGGAACAGCACTTGCAAGGCAAGAAGGGATTCCTTTTTCTAGAACAGAAACCAACAAAGATTTTCTGAAAAGGCCAGGTAGTTTATGAGTACAGTAGGTTCTCAGAGCCCAAAGTAACAACTGTGGCTATTATGTAGGGATTCATCTAGCTACAACATATGACCATTTGAAGGTGTAACAGACAGCTTGTGAGCTGTAAAATAACCCCAGGCAGCTAACTAGACTTGTCTTTTTGGTTGCAATTTGGTGACTCCTGTTCCAGAAGATACAGAGCACAGGAAAATTACACTAAACCTCCCTCCCAGCAGAGACGTGTTTTTCTCATTCTTTTAACGTGTGCAACAGAGCCAAAAAGTCCACCTAGCAGACTTCTAGAAATAGCGTTTTATTTGGCCTGACGGCCCACTCTCTGTGCCAGCAGAACTAAGAAGTGTTAGTGAGTAGCATCATGTGAGTGAAATTCCCCACATTCACTTTCTTATTACCAAAATACACACTGCTGCACAGTTGATGCTACGATGCCCCACCAACTCAGGGTTCAGAAATTATTTCAACAGTCCTTGTTTTAGCTTCCTCTTTCTATAAAGTGCAGTAGCAGGAACATTCTGATTCTTCAATATGACTAGCTTAGCCTGCAAACAGATAGGTGCTTAGCACAATGTTGGAGCAAAATGATTCAATGACATTAATCATCTTTGCACAGCTTTGTTGGATGTTCTTGTCCAGGTTTCAGCATTTTAAAAAGATAGAAACACTTTAACTACATTAAAAATTCCAGAGGATCTGACCGCTCTCCTTATAGCTAAAGAGAAGCATCATGTGGTATCAAGAGGAACCACACTGGAAATATCCTCAATAGACAAAACTAGAAAAAACTGAGCAATATGCAAATAAAATATTAATAGTTATATAGTAAACTTACAGGAAAGATATCCTTGAGTTTATAGTTGAAAACATAAATGAAAGAAAATAGATAAGTCTTCCCCATAGGAAAAAAATAAATTTTATAAGGAATGATAAAAATGGAGTGATCAACACTAGAACATAGTAATAATTACTGCAAGCGAAGTCCTCCAAAAGTTGTTAAAATTAGTAGACAAAGTTAAACTAGAAACAGGTGTTTGCATAATCTCAAATTATCCTTTCCAGGATATGTATAATTTACAAGGGAGACACCTGGCAGACATCACCTTAATCAAGATTAACACCACCAGAGGTGAGACACATGAATAATATGTACCCCCTTATATGAGACACTGAGGTTACATCACCATTTGTTATTCTTGCCAAAATGTGTGTATGCATGGATTTCAAAAAAATTACACCAACATAAACTTAGGTTTTTATTCCATTTCCATGAGCCCTTTGAAGGACCCTGGTGAAACCTCCACCTAATCATGAAAAGTAGCACAAAGCCAAATTAACATACATCCCACCCAGTGCTCTTCAAATGTGTGGAGATCAGGAAAGACTGATGAACTGATCCAGGCTGAAACGGGCTCAGAGAACATGAGAACTCAGTTCACTGTGGTGCCCTGTACTGGATTCTGGAAGAAAAGAAAGACACCAGTCACACAACAACAGCAGCAATGACAAAACATTCTTCTATAATATAAAGTCTATAGTTCAGTTGATGAATTTTATCAGCATTAATTTCTTAGTTGTACTTATGGTACTATCCTTGATAACAAGTTGTTAACATTAGAGGAAGTTGGGTTAAAAACACTATTTTTACATGTTTTATGTACGTTTTTTAAACATTTTTTCCTTGAGAGAGAGAGAGATGCTCCTCCTCACTTGTTCACACACTGAATGAGTACAAGTAAGGTCTCCAACATGGATGTGAGGAACCCAAATGCTTGAGCCGTCTCGGGAGCCAGGGTTGGGACTCAAACCCAGGCACTCTGATATGGTGCACAGACATCTCAGAAGGTCTTAAGCACTAGGCTAAACATCCAACCCTAAAATTATTTCAACAAAAGGGAAAAATGAGAGAAAGAGACAGAAGGACAGAGATGTTGAATTAATATTCTGAATCTTTTCCGTGATTTTATTTCCTACAGAGCAGGAAGGAGCCAAGCTTGTTGACACAGGAGGGTATATTGGAACTTAATCCATTCCACAACCTGCTGAAGGCAGAGGTTATAAACCTAATATACACAAATTTATAATTGTATAAAGGTCCATGAATTACCTAGTGAAGTAAGTATAATTATCCTCTCCATTTTTACATCCAAGAGGCACTAAATCTTGAACCCCATGAAGATGGGGATTTTGCCTTCTTTGTTTACTGCCTTTGCTGCCACCTCTCATGTATTTCAATGCATATGGTATGCGGGCCACAGATATTTTGAAATAAAAAGTGAATGGGAGCTTAAAGGGATTAAGCGATTTACCGCATAGCTAGAACACGTAAAGCCAAGTTTTCTCTTCATAATGTCTGATCTCGGAGGACAAGCTCTGACCACTGTGCTGGACAGTATGGTCTTCGGGTCTCAGCAGAGGGGAAGTAGTTGCAGTACATTCTTGTGGTCACTGCTCATTTTTACCGGTCAATCCATAAACGAAGTGAGAACCAGGAAATCTGAGGAGACTGTGAGTCTGACTGCTGCAAAACCTAATTTTGTTTTCTTTTTTATCCATTTGCTCAAGCAATTAAAATTGTGGCCATATCAAGAAACTTCTTAGAAAACAGGACTGCATGTCAGAATGATACAAAAATACCTCTGACCCACAGCATCCAAGGTACCACAGCAGTATGGCTTCCACTTTAAACAGTAGGAGGATACCGCTGATGGTTCTGGCTAAATTTGACTCACCTTCCACGGAGTCATTTTGCGGAATGTTCTCCAAGAATTTGGCTGAGTTTATTTAAATTTGTCTCAAAGGTTAAGCTTGAATAATATTTTCATTGCTTCACCACAGAACGTGACAATTAATTTAAATCACATCTCATATTTTAGCCTTGTAGCACCGTTGGGACTCAATGTTTTTTTCTGTGTTACTCTGGAAAAGATTCTGTTGCAGATTGTGGGCTGGGATAATGCAGTTGGAAGAGCCCTGGACCAAAAGCCAGGATAAAGAGACCCAGGCCTGGCTCTACCCGAGCTGGTTATGGGACTCCAGCAAGTGATTCAAAACATATTTGAGGACATAGTCTCTGCACCTCTGAGTGAGGGACAGCAATTTTTTAGCCATGTTGCACCAAACAATTTTTCAAATTAACTGATAAAATGGATTTGTCTATATATTATGAATTCTAAAGTATATCTTTTTATATCTTTTTTTAAAGATTTATTTAATTGAAAGGCAGAAGGGGGCAAAGAGAGAGAGAGAGTGAGAGAGAGAGAGAGAGGAGAGATCATCCATTTGTTAGTTCAGTCCCCAAATGCCCACAGAGGCCAGGGCTGGTCCAGGCCAAAGCAAGGAGCCAAGAGCAAGGAAATCCATCTTTGTCTGCCACATAAGTGGCAGGGACCGAAGCCCTTGGGACATTATCTGCTGTATTCCCAAGTGCATTAGGCAGAAGCTGGATTGGAAGCAAAGCTGTCTGAACTTGAACCAGCACTCCTATGTGGGATGTGGGCATCACAAGGAGCAGCTTAACCTACTGTGCCACAATGCTGACACTCCCACCCCCAACTCAGGTAATTTTCTTTTAAAGTGAGAACTCAGAAAAAAAAATGTTTATTTGTAAAAGGAAATAAGCATACAACCTTTTGTAAAGTACATTTGATGTTTGTGACTTGTGATTGATTTGTTTGATATGGGTTTTCTATTTTTTATTAAACTATTCAAATTTGTTGTTCCTCACTAATTTTTATCTTCATCTGTGTTATGATATATACATTTTCCAAAATTTTCTATACTTCGATAGTTCATAACTGTTTCTAAATGATTGATACTTAGAAATACCAGGACAACATCTTTAATTGGGAGACTTCAGCTGCAAATTTAAAATTTCAGCTAAAAAGAAAAAAGTACATAGATGTGCCCTGAAACTATTTCCTTTAAACCAAAAGCACCTAGTTTAATATTAATCTCCAGATAATCATTAGGCTATTTCATCTATGCTCCAATTCATTGAATAGTTGGATGCAAGTTGATGGCCAGCATCAGTTAATTACTTAGATGGAGAGAGAATTTTAAAAAGCAAAATTCATACTATTCAAACCACTCATTCATTTGAATTGATTAGACAATTCAACCTTTAAAAAGTGGTTTACTGGTAACCACAGCCATCAAGCTGCACGTTAGCTCTCCAGAACTTTTTTGTCATGCGTAAATAAAGCTTCCTACTATTTGACAAACCTCCCCTCATCTATTCACCCCACAAACCCTGGCAAACAAGTACTTGAAATTTTAAATTTGCTATAAGGGTAGATCTTACATGTTTTTCCCATCAAAAACTTTTTGGAAGATGATTATGTGAGGTGATGGATATGTTAACTACCTTCATTGTAGCAACTATTTCACAATATATAGACATATCAATCATAAAATTATATACTTTCAACATATATAAGTTCTGTGTGTCTATTATGCACCAATAAAGCTAAGGAGAAAAAGGGTCTATTGGTAAACTTCCTAAAGATAAGTCTAGCACTCAAATGCCGCAGGGGATAGGCAATGTGAATAAGCCAAGCAAGTGGAACAGGAGACCTACCATGAATGCCAGGAACCCAAAAGGCTCAAAGGGGCTACTAAATCCTAGCTGATTGCTGCCACTGAGCCATGCTTGCAAAAACTCAGTCTTCAGAGGTCTTTGATTTTTAGAAGAAAACGAGAATTGGATTTGCAGTGAAATCTTACAACTTTGCAGTGACAATTGAGTTAAGTTTCCATAAAGCTGTAAATAAAATAAGATATAAAATAAATAGTCCTCAGGGCCACCATTTGGGACTTAGGTTATTTTTATCACTATTGATCCACCGCCTTAGGTTGTAAATATGCTATTTAGAAAGAGATGTGTTTCTGTTTAAAAGCCTATGCTAGAAATAGCCGTAACACCAGAACGAACAAATCTAGCATCACGGACACCAGAAAAGGAGCTTTGGAAAAAAGCCTCATCAGAAATCACTAAGTTGTGAGATATTTTTGCTACGTTTAAAATAAAACTAAACCTATCGAAATGTGACTGTATAAAGTATTTAGAATACTTTAAGATAGGCTGGTGCCGTGGCTCACTAGGCTAATCCTCCGCCTTGCGGCGCCGGCACACCGGGTTCTAGTCCCGCTGGGGGCACTGGATTCTGTCCCAGTTGCCCCTCTTCCAGGCCAGCTCTCTGCTGTGGCCAGGGAGTGCAGTGGAGGATGGCCCAAGTGCTTGGGTCCTGCACCCCTTGGGAGACCAGGAGAAGCACCTGGCTCCTGCCATCAGATCAGCGCGGTGCGCCGGCGGCAGCCATTGGAGGGTGAACCAACGGCAAAAGGAAGACCTTTCTCTCTGTCTCTCTCACTATCCACGCTGCCTGTCAAAAAAAAAAAATACTTCAGGATAAAGGATTTAGTATATATATGTATATATACTAAAGATACAGAGAGAGAGAGTGTGTGTGTGAGAGAGAGAGAGAGAGCGCGCGCGAGAGAGTATGTGCTCTTCCATCCGCTGGTCACTCCTCAAATGGCCACAAAAGCCTAGCCTGGGCCGGCGCCGCGGCTCACTAGGCTAATCCTCCGCCTAGCGGCGCCGGCACACCGGGTTCTAGTCCCGGTCGGGGCGCCGGATTCTGTCCCGGTTGCCCCTCTTCCAGGCCAGCCCTCTGCTGTGGCCAGGGAGTGCAGTGGAGGATGGCCCAGGTGCTTGGGCCCTGCACCCCATGGGAGACCAGGAAAAGCACCTGGCTCCTGGCTCCTGCCATCGGATCAGCGCGGTGCGCCGGCCGCAGCGCGCCGGCCGCGGCGGCCATTGGAGGGTGAACCAACGGCAAAGGAAGACCTTTCTCTCTGTCTCTCTCTCTCACTGTCCACTCTGCCTGTCAAAAAAAAAAAAAAAAAAAAAAAAAAAAAAAAAAAAAAGCCTAGCCTGGACCAGGCAGAAGCCAGGAACCAGGAGCTTCATCCAGGTCTTCTTTGTGCATGGAAGAATCTCACGTACTTGGGTCATCATCTGCTGCTTCCCAGGCACACTAGCAGGGAGCTGGGTGAGAAGCAGAACAGTGGAAACTCAAATGAATGCTCCTCTCTGGGATGCTGGCATCTCAAGTGACAGCCTAACCCATGACATCATAGTGTCTGCCCCAGATTTGAATTCTATTGAGCTAAACAAAGAGTTAAAGGCGAGAGAGTAAACTTCACTTTGGTGAATTCATATGCTATCCCTCTGTCCTCCACTAAATCCCCTCAGTTCTTATTGATGCATATAATTGGTTTTGATGGAAAATTTAAAAAATGAGTTGCTCTGTCTTCTGACTTCAGAATGTTTTAGCCTCCCTTCAATAAAGAGCGTCTGCCCAAGATTCTATTGGCAATTTTCCAAGCTAAGTAACATCACCTCTTCCCAGTCATTTCCTACCTCAGTTCCTAAGGGACTTCCCAAGATTTCCAGTGTGACGGGAGAGTTCCTCTTCCAAATCTCTCCTTTTAAAGGTCCCCACCTCACCTTCCCACCATTTCAGGGGTTTCCTATAACATTTTCCCCACATTACCTCCTCTCCCACCAACCACTGCCCACCAATGCGTTATCCCAGCCTTCTGAGAAATGGGAAGTGAAAAGCAGTTCCTCCTTTCACAACCAGTTGGAAACTCCTGTCTTATTATTTGTCTGAGGCTTCGCTTGCATTTTCCAAATGATCTGGGTTTGGCAAAACCCTCTTGGTTAAGCAACGGACAATGGTATAATGTTCCAGAAGTGAGATGGAAAACACAGGCAATTGAGGGTGCCATGGAGACTAGACATTGGGCCCTTATTATCCACCTAAGTGGCTCTCCCCAGAGTGGAGAACCGCTTCCAATTCCCAAAGACCCAATAAAACAGGACACACATTGTCAGCACTTAAGTGGGCATGCTGTTTTATTCTCTTTCCTCTTACTTGAGAGACTTGAGAGATGACAAAGGAAGACTAGAGGCACAATGGGAGCCCAAGGGTCTTAGAATACGATGTGGATTCAAAGTGAAGAGGTCACATGCTTTTTCAGCCCTGTGGGTAGATATCATTATCCTCCTCATTCTGGAGAGTAAATGTCAAGCTCAGTAGGGCTCACCAGCTTGAACAACATCCCACTATTTCAAATTTAGATCTGGGATTAAAATCCTCGTGTGCTTTTTCCAGGGTCCCCGACTTTCAACTCTGTGTGTCCTAACCGTTCAATTTTGGATTCCATAATTAATTTCCTGATTCTGAGAATGTGTTTGTGTGGTTTGAATTTGAAGCAAGTCATTGGTATTGGTATGAAACAGAAAACTTCCATATCTATATATGCAAACACACACACTCACATGTTTCCAGTTCTTTTAAAAACTATTTATTTTCATTTTTTTTGAAAGAGAGAGAGAGAGAGAGAGAGAGAGAGAGAGAGAGAGAAGGATCTTCCATCTGTTGATTCACTCCTCAAATGTCTGCAACAGCCTAGGTTGGGCCAGGCCAAAAGGCAGGAGCTCAGAACTAGTTCCCCACATAATACTTGAGCCATTACCTATTACCTCCTTGCATCTGCATTAGCAGGATGCTAGATCAGAAGCAGAAGAACCAGGACTCACACTAGGCACTCCTACAGGGGTTACAGTCATCCCATGCAGTGACTTAACCATTGTACAAAATGCCCACTCCCATATTTCTCCAGTTTTTTTCTTATGGTTGAAAATCTTACTTTTTGATGTTCAGAATAGTGATGAGCTCATTTTAAATCACTCCACAGGCAAATATATAAGAGGAACGCTCCTGTTAAGAGATCCCTTATTTTAAAATAGTATCTGAAGTGAAAAATTCAGACCCACATTGCTAGAACAGTTCATAAAGTATAAGAATAAAAGCACATGGAGCAGAGAGAGAGCCTTCTGTATGCACCAGCCTCTGAGCCATTCCACAGAGTTCTGTAAACACACCGTGCCCACCTTGGTCCTCCTCTCCTGTCTCAGGCTAGGCAGCTTCCAAGGATGGTGGAGCCTTGGTCATTATTCCTGGGTGCTCTTGGCTACTGTTAAGGGGGATCTCGGGGCCTCAGAAAGACAAGACACCCCCTCGGAGGGGATCTCATGTTCTCGACACACGAGAGAAGGTCTTCCTGGGCACCACCTAAGTCTGTATTCCTGCTTTATTCTCAGTTATAGATAGATGATGTCTGCAACCTGAGCAGGTCAGCCTCCGGGGCTGGGCAGCCTCTCCCCATAGCCAATAGCAACATTAGATTTCAGCAGGAGGCTGTAACCTGCTCTCCTGGTTGAGACTTTCCCATCTCCCATCCTTGTCATAGCTATCAACCTTGACCCTGTCCATGAAAAGCAGTCCCTTGAGAAACAGCTAGATAGGCTGGCTTGAAGACTTCCCAGGGGCCTCCACATGGCTCTGTCCCTGGCAGTTTTACCACTTGATTCCCCCTTGGAGGAACCAGAATTTCCTTGAACAACAGGAATGTCTAAAAGTGAAGGCCATCCGAAGCTGAAGAACAGAGTCTGACAGTCAAAAGAGATTGCCAAGGGTTTTGTGCTCTGGGACACGAAAGAGCGTAGGGGCTGCTGTCTACAGGTGCTGATTGGCTTACAACACTTCCAGCAGAATGTTCATGAGGCCAATCTGAGTCAAAGCATGAAATCTCACTTGTGCTACTGAGTGGCCTTCACCAGGTCCTCAGCTATAGCCGGGAGCACCATGTCTTCTCAGATGTATATGCTCCAAGGCTGCAATGCTGGCAGCTTCAAAAAACCCAGTCTGGGGCTGGCACTGTGGCGATAGTGGGTAGAGCTCCTGCCTACAGTGCCGGCATCCCATATGGGTACCAATTCAAGTCCAGAGTCCAGGCTGTTCCGCTTTCAAACCAGCGCTCTGCTATTGCCTAAGAAAGCAGTATAAGATGACCCAAGTCCTTGGGCCCCTGCACCTACATGGGAGACCTGGAAGAAGCTCCTGGCTTCTGGCTTCGGATCAGCCCAGCTCTGGCTGTGGCGGCCATTTGGGGAGCGAGTGGATGGAAAACCTCTCTGTCTTTCTCTCTGCCTCTACCTCTCTTTAACTCTGCCTTTCAAATAAATAAATACATGCTTTAAAAAAAAAAAAAACCTCAGTCTGTTACACTGTATCCTGAGCAGCATAAGGATTTTGGACCAGTCCTTGCCCATAGCTTCCTGTTTGCACATCAGCAGAAATAATGACTGCTTTGGGATGCCCTTGTTCCAACCGAGAGTGCAGCTTCCTATGGTCCTCTATTCTATCTGGGCTCTAACAAATGTCCCAAGGGAAAATGACTGTGCTTCTGGTCTTGTTCAAAATGAACAAGCTGAGATCAAAGGCATAGTTCCAGGCCTTGATAGGTAGTGGTCTCTCCCTGGTTCACCATGTTCTCTTCCTTTTCAGATATTAAGGATCTCCCTCTTTGCAAACACCAGCTCAGAACCCACGTAAACCATTCCAGAGGGGCTGTGATGCTCCTGCCAGTGACACAGGGCAAGGGACCCTCCATTGCCTGGGTAGGCTTCCAGGACACAGGGCCCTTCAGCATCTTCACAGCCATGCCATGCTTTATGCCTCTTCGATCCCTACCTCCAGTGGTCATGGTGGGCCTTCCAGGACTCTTTCCCAGGGTGTAGATCCCCATAGGAAGTCCTAAGTCCATGTGAGAGACAACAGAAGGATGCAGCTCCACATCTTATGGTTTCTGTGCATCAATCCTCTCCTCACTGGAATATCATTAGGGGCTGGGCTCTCTGCATTAAAACAAATGACTAAACCTGGGAGATGGCCCTCATCTTTCTGTGCTTTGTGCATGGGCCCGTTGCTAGAACCTGTAAATGAGGCAAGAGAATGGATGGTAGATGCAAAATCCAAACTTCTGATGTAAAATCTTAGTTATACAGCAACTTGAGAGAGGAACTGGTTTCTGTTGCTTTCGCTGACTTACAAACTTGAGGGATACAACAAAATCCTGTCTAATAAAATAAGAATCATTGGCTTCTGCATATTAAGTGTTATGAAAAATGGCACTTCTCACACATTTAAGAGAAGCTGGACTCAGGGCATCCTCTAAAGTCACATAAACACCTTCTGTAAATGTCTTTACCCGATGAGTTGATTTACAAATCTTTCCTTTATAAATCATTCTAAGCTAAACTTCAGGCAAGCCTTTATGGAAAGCATTGCAAACTCTCAGTCTGTAAGATTTAAGTATGTTCCTAAATCCCATTTCCCATCTCTAAGTATTGTCCCTTATGCGACTAAACAGTTTCATGGTCTCTTTGATATTGGCCTGTGACATTTTCAGAAGAAAATATCTCTCATTCCATTTTTCACTTCCTGAAGGAGATATAAACCATTTTACTTTTTGCCTTCCTTACCACGCACAGAGAAATCTTAAAGGTTCTATCAAGAAAATGTTTATTGCATATTTCCAATTCAAATGGAAATAGCTTTCACATTTGATCTTGTAGGAAAACCTAGGCTAGTGATGAAGCACAATACTCTCTTTGTGTTGGACCAGGCTGCGTGACTGTTACAGAATATGTTTGAGCATTTGAGTGAAGAGACCAGAAGAACCTTTCCAGCCACATGTTTAAAAGAACAGGCAGCAAAAAATGGCTTAAGTCAATTATAACCCTCCTTTCAGAACCATCTTGTGGGACGGATACTACTATTATCCAGATACTTCTATCTAGCAGTCAGCCAACTCTTCTCTTAACTGGCAATGTTTTTGAAATCTACTTACTCTTGAGACGGACCATAAAATCAACACACTGACAAAGCAACAGTTTTAAATTCCAAACATGCACAAAACCCAGAGCCATAATTACCTCAACTCTAAGCCCAGTGGGAAAATGAAACACGCCGCCTCCTGTGTTTTATTCGGTGCAGGGGACCCTGTCAGTACTTCCCAAACGTCAAATGAATCCTCAAAACAACATCCTCAATTTTCAGGGTCGATGTTCACCCTGGGCAGAAATCAAGACAGAGAGAAATCTGTTTTAGGGAGCTCCGTAGACTCGTGGTCCACATTGCAGTCAGTTTTACCATGTCGGTCGGAGGCACTCAGAGAAGGAAGTGAGGACCACTAACCCATGTTAGTGCGGTCCTCCACAGAGCACTGGTTCATCCCAGCTGCAGGTAGGGCATGCTGGGTCGAAGCACAGAGTAAGATGTATCTTACTAAAGTCTCCACTGCTTATATCACTCAAGACTTAGAGACCTAAAACTTCATTCTAAGGAGAATATTGAAGAAATAACAATTTTTAATTATCTGTAGCCATCTCTGAAAGAAGTTCTGTTACACTGCATCAATGAACAAATTATTTTAATAGGTTTTCGTACTATCAACACTCATTTGAATGCTACAAAAACAAGCTATTGCCATATTGCAATAAGACAAAGAGTTTGTGGTTGGATAATAACTATCAAGTAATTATTCACACAAACATAGTTTACAGATTTTTTTTTAAAGAATCTGAACAAAATCAAGTCCCAATCATTCACAAGGCACTAAAGGCAAACAAAAAGAGAATACATTGCCTTTAGCCTGACAGAGCTCCCAGCATGGTAGGGAGGACAGGTTTTTCAAACAAGATTTTGGGGAGCTACAAATGATTCCTTGATGTCCTAAAACGACTATGTGTTCAACAAGGTGTGCTTTCCTAGGTGTACTTCAAGCCAGCAAATGTAGGTAGGAGGTAGGCGTTTCTACAGTGCTAGGTTCTCTCTGCCACAAGAAAGCCCTGGGCAGGCTCATGGGGTCTTGGTCTTGCTGGCACTGGCACAGCCTCCTTGTCACCAGCTTCTGCAATGAAAACACAGCAACCAGTGGAAATACTGCTGATAGCAATTGCCAGAGTGAAAAAGACATGGTACATCCTCCCAGTCCTCATGCCAAGAACCATACAATTTTGGGCTGTGGGGCAGGCTTTGGATGGCAAAGAGGAAGCTGGATCCTGGTGTTAGGAAGTCTCTACCTCTGCCACAGAATCGGAGGTGCAGAAAGTAGCTACTAGTGTTTCCTGGCAATCTGTCCAGACAGATTGAAAAAAGCTGAACATTGAGATTCCAGTTGTAGAGCTACTTGCAAAAAGGGCAATTTTCAAATTGGTTCATTTTGAGGGTTGCAGGTTTCAGGACTCTCATGCAAGATGCGGGTATAAATTTGGAGACTTCTGAGAGATTCCTTATGATGATGATATCTAGATTTATTCTATGGCACTTTTCATAAGAGGAAAAGATGCATTTTTGAATAACTACATTGCTATGGGCATGTATGAATTTGAATCAAAAGTTTCTTAGGATTTACTTTTTAAAAAAAAGAACAATGAAAGTGAATTCTATGACCAAAAATAGCATGTTTTATTTTGAACAACATCCTGACATTTTAATCAATTGCATTTATAACTATAATTGCAGTAAATAATGATATGCAAATTTTTGGTGCATTCATATAGACACATGTGGGTGTAGGGATACATGTACGTATGTGCACATCAACAGATTAAAAGTTGGTACACAGGGAGGAAAAAAAAAAAGCCTAACGGGTATGCAAAATGAACTCTGGGAAACTATTCTGAACATTAAACAACCGGAATAAGAACGTGCTACATAATAAACTGAGTGTTGCCTTTTCTACAATCACTCACTCAAAGGTTTTTGATTCATTGCAGATTCTGAATTACTGAGAAAAATAGCAGCTAATTACCCCTAACACCTATGCAGGAACACCTGGGGGGAAAGAAAAGGACTGTGAAGTTAGCTCTCTATGACGGAGTGAAATATATCATGGTCGTTCATCAGCATCGACTGTCATAAGTCAAACTCAGGTTATAAAGAATTAATTTCTTTTTTATGCCAGAATGCCTTTGTTTGATCCATCAGTTCCTTAATGCACTCTGACTTTTATTGATTTTGTTCCTGAACAAGGTCCATTGCCAAAAATTGTGTTGCAAGTGGGTCTTTCCAATGTGGTTTTATGAATAAACCAGAACATGCCGTAACCCCTTCTTCCTACGATTCTAAAACGCTTTTTCATTGTATGCTAGTAACTTGATGTAACATTGGGCCTATTTTTATCCCCTCAGCCTCCTGGGGGAATATTCAATTGTTGAGAGAGAGAAAGAACACAGTATTTCATAACATTTAGTGTACAGATAAAATGATGTTTGGTTGAAAATATTTGAGTTGTGCATTAATCTTAACCATAAAGTACTAGAATGAAAAGTTGGCTATGAATTACTTACTCCAGATTCCTACATTTATGGGAAATTCTTCCATAGAACCAGCAATGCTATTTGGGAGCCATACATTCATGCAGATCTCCATGTATTTATTCAACAGATATTTATGGAGTGTATATCAAATGCATAACACCATGATAGGTTCTGGGAAGAGAGTGCTGTAATAAAGATTGACATGATTGATGTGTCTGCATAAATTTTATACTTCTCTCCACAGAACATTTAAGTCACTGTCATTTTCTGAATTCTGTAGGAAAGTGGTTAGAATTGGAGGGTAAGGCTTGCACACTCCTTCCAAGTATGGCAAGCACAGTGAATGCTCAGAATTTGTTACTATCATACATGATGGGGAGAGGAGCACAATGACATTGGTTAAGAAATTTAGACTAATGACTCTCATTGAACACTGACTCAAACAACACTTTAATCAAGCCATTTATATACATGTGTGATGGTACCTCAAAAAGGTCATGGAAAATAATAAAATATTAGTTTATTTTGGTGCAAAAGTTTTTTTTTTACTCCATGCTTATGGGGATCTTCAGAAATTAACATAAAATGTGTATCATGAAAAAAACCATGGATTTCAAAACCTTTTTTTTACCAAAATATTTATTTTAACTTCATTTTACTTCAACTTTTTGAAGTACCCTAGTATAAGTGTGTATGTATACACATATATATTTCAAAATTTTTCATAAATTTTCCAAGTTATGTAATTATCACCCATGATCTCTATTTAGAACATTTCCATGGCCCCAGTAAGATCTTTTGTGTCTGTTTACAGTTAATTCCTGTTCCCATCCCACGCCCCAGGCAACCACTAATCTACTTTCTGTCTCTCTGTATTTGCGTTTGTTAGACATTTCATATAAATGGAATAATAGTACAATATGTGGTTGTTTTTGTGTCTGGTCAAGCCATTCTTTAAAACATGGCTTTTGAGTTCCTACTAAATTAGATTATTGAACAATTCACTCATGAACCTTATAACTCTAGGAACTCTCATTAGCAGTAACTAGAAGCCTCAAGACTTCAAATTTACATGGTAAGAAGCAAAAGAGTCCAGGCAGATCTTTTGTTTGGCTGACCAGATCATGGAAACTAGAGATAAACACAACTGTTGCCGTGTATATTTATAAAATTATTTAGTGCCTCAGCAATTTGCTCACTGACAACCAATGAATTGTATATTTTACAACCAAATTCATTGCTGTCACATACTCTCTTTAGGTCACATGTTTGAGCATAATTTGAGATGGGAGATCTGAATATCTTGATTTATTTTTCATGAAATTTACTGCATGGTTTTACTTATCAATGATATGCTGGTAGGTTTTTTTTTTTTTTTATCCCAATCCAATATAGATCTACTTAGGACCTATCATGCACCAAGCACAGTATTTTTTTTTTTTCTAAGGATACTGATAGAAAAAATGATAGGTAAATAGATTTGTCAATTGCACAGAATTGTTTTCCAAGCACTTCTTTTTTTTTCTTCTATGAATTTATGACAAAACACACTAATGAAGGAAGGAGGAACAAAGCTCTACATCCCAAACACCTTTTCTCATAGGAAAGCAATCAAAACCCCAGATAAGGATTTTATTTGTAAAGTAGCCTAATGAGTAGCAAGAGAGACTAGTGTAACTAGATGACTGTCTTTTTCAATCATGGAAAGCACCAGACAGGGGAAACTCAGTATAAATAAGAAAGGGAGGATTATTAAAACCAGAATACCAAATTAAAAGGCTAAGAGAGAAAACATAACAGACTCTATGCACGCCACACCATGAGAACAGCGTGGAGAGCATATTTCAGTCTGATTAGCCTTTTGAAAGTACAGTTGGCTCTCTGAATCCAAGGATTCTGGATTCATAGGTTCAACAAACTATGGATGGAAAATGTTTGCAAAAAAATTTCATCTGTACCATGTCTGTAATTTCATTTCCACAGGTAGAAAATTTTTTGTCAGTATGTCCTAAACCCTATGGTATAACAACTATTTACACAGTATTTGCTTTGTAGTAAATATTTTATGTAATCCAGAGATGATTTAAAGTGTATGGGAGGATATGCATAGGGCATATGCAAATACTATGACATTTTACATAAGGGAGTTGAGCAACCATAGGTTTTGGTATCCTCAGGGATCCTGGAACTAGGAGATATATTAAAGATATGAATTTATGAACACATTCATGACTCAAATGATACATGTATCAGTAAAGATAGTGATGAGGAAAAAGAAATTATCAACACCATAGTATACTGAATCATATCCAGATGGCCATAGGAGTAGTTTTTTGTAAAAATTGTAGACGAACATTGGCAACATCTCTAGAAAAGGACTGATCAGAGGTAGCCTTGATAATAGATCAAACACAACTACTCAGGAACTTTTTCTTTAAAAACTAACAACAGCAACACAACTTCAGGTTTAATCCATTCTTGTTATAACTTCTTATTTAGGTGCAGGCTCTGTAGAGACTCCCAGTTCAAGAAGTCCTCAGCATTCATTGCTAGATGCTGGCAAAGACAACCTAGGGTGGGGTTCACATCTCTGCTTCTCCAATTCTTATGAGTTCTTGATACATCACCTCCAAAACCCTTGAGTTTCTTAGACTTCGTATTTGTCCAATCTGGGAGACTAGAAGACTAGAGAACCTTTCTGGTTCTTTTTTTTTTTTTTTTTTTTTTTTTTGACAGGCAGAGTGGACAGTGAGAGAGAGAGACAGAGAGAAAGGTCTTCGTTTGCCGTTGGTTCACCCTCCAATGGGCGCCGCGGCTGGTGCACTGCGGCCGGTGCACTGTGCTGATCCAATGGCAGAAGCCAGGTACTTCTCCTGGTCTCCCATGGGGTGCAGGGCCCAAGGACTTGGGCCATCCTCCACTGCACTCCCTGGCCACAGCAGAGAGCTGGCCTGGAAGAGGGGCAACCGGGACAGAATCCGGTGCCCCAACCGGGACTAGAACCCAGTGTGCTGGTGCCACAAGGCAGAGGATTAGCCTAGTGAGCCGCGGCGCCGGCCTCTGGTTCATCTTATTACTCTGATTTAGAAGGCTAGACCACTCCAGGAAACATGCACATGTTCATGGAAGCACGTGCCCTCCAGTGTGTGGGGAAGGGAGAATGGGTCCATTGGAAAGAGAGCATTTCAATTGATCTCTTCACTTTGCTGAATAAATGAAATACCTGGCACTTGCAAGAACCTCGTCTTCACATTGGACAGACCATCCAGCTTACTCTTGAACCTGCAATGAAAAATAGTATTTCAAGCCTCTTCAATATACATGGAGAAAATATAAGAAATTGAATTATTAGTGAGCCCATAAAGAGAATAAAAATGCAATTCAGTCATTTGTACAATTTTTTCCCTTACCTAGCTATACATAAATGTATGGAACAAATATTCAACAAAATGTTGATTCCATACAAAAGTCAATCTTAATTTTTATCCCCGCAGGAGTGGCTGAATTATCTCTCCAAAGCAGTGATGCAATGCAGCTGGGATACAGATAGAAAATCCCAGGTTTATTCCTGAAACTACAAAAAAATCTGATCACCTGAAATTTACAACTAATACTGTTCTGGAACTTATCAGCAAACAATCCACTCATCTGGATGACACAGACATAGAAGGTTCCATCTCTCAGGTCTAAATCCCAAAAAGTAAATGGTAATTTAGAAGATCTGTGAAATTACTATGAAAAAAACAAACACACACACAAAAAAGAAAATCTAAGCTATGTTATCTCACAGCCAGCCTCTTGGCTGACTTACCCTCCACATCAAACATCAGACTGTTCCTATCCTATAAGATCTTTTATGAAAATGAATTTTTACAAAATATTTTCTAGGCTATATCTCAAATATGAAGACTCAGATATACTTCAGTCACACCGTGAAATCCTCTGATTCAACTTTTCCTAAATTGACAGGTTGGCTTGGACTCATTTTTTTCTCAATATTAATTCTCTCTCTCTCTCTCTCTCTCTCTCTCTCTCTTACCATCATCATCACAAAAGTTCAAAAGCAGGACAGAAGTCATTTTCCTAAATAGCTATTTTCATTGAGGTTTGTTTATTATCCACAAGTAGTGGGTTTAAGAAATGGCCATGCTTATTTTTTAATAAATATTATAAGAAGTAACAGTAATATAACCACATCACAAGAAAGTTTGGTAAGCAGAAAGGAAAAATCATGAAACATTAATCTATTATTTTGGAGTAATATTTCCTATGCTTTTCATATGTATATTTTAAAAATCTATAATTACAGTGTACACAAAAGTTTCAGCCTGCTTCTTATTGTCCTCTAACATTAGTTCATAAGCCTTTCCTCATGTTGGGATATAATATTTACAACCGTGACTTTAATGGTTGAATACTATGAATATGGCTGATGTATCATAATGTACTTGATTATCATCAGATGCTCTTGTTTTCATTTTTCAGCAATTGAATAACCATGCTCTTCTAACATTTCTGTTATTTTCTTGTGCTAGGTATCAGATTTCCGGGTTATGGTATTGGTTGTGTAATATGTTGTGAAATTCATTCTCAAAAAATCGTGCTCCTGGGCTGAAGTTGTGACGTTGTGATGTGGCTGGTTAAGTGGCTGCCTGCCACACTGACATCCCATACAGGCACTGATTCAAGTTCTCGCTGCTCTACTTCCCCTCCAGCTGCCTGTTAATGTGCCTAGAAAAGTAGTGGAAGATGGCCCAAGTGCATGGGGCCCTGCAACCTCTGGGAGATCCCAGTGAAGCTCCTGCAGGGCTCCTGGCTTCAAATGTGACCATCTGGGGCGTGAACCAGTGGATGGAAGATCTCTCTCTCTCTCCCCCATCTCTGTAACTGCCTTTCAAATACATAAAATAAATCTGTAAAAAAAAGTTCCTTGTTAATATCATAAGCAGTATATGAAAAACAAAGTTTATTGGGTGGTTTATTACTAATAATAATTGCTAATGCCAAAGCCAAAGCATTAAGAATTAAGAATTTCTATATACTTTATTTCCTCTTTTGTGAATATGAATATATCCAAGCCTGTTTCTTTCTTATTTTATGGACACAAAGAAAACAATGTATGCTTTTGTTTTATTTTAGCTAAGTTACTAGATGGTTGAATATTTTATGGCAATGATTAAAATTCCTCTTGAATTTGATTTTAAACTAATTAGTCCTCTTTTATACCAGGTGAAGATCTATCTTTGGGGGATTCCTTACTTTGAAATACCTTAATTTGAACTCTTAGTTACCGTCCCATGGTCATGGCAATGCATATGTTGTGAGCTGTGTAGATGGCCTCAATGAACCAAACAATGGGCAGAAAAAGCGTCATTAAAGATGAAGTATGCTTAGATGGATTGACTTTACATTTAAACGACTAACCCACAGTACCTACCTTCCTATGGATTTCAGCTGTGTCTTCATATAAGGCTCAGTCTGAAATCAAGAAATAAAGTATTGGCTTAATCTGAGCAAACGTGATGACCCAGTGCTTTTGAAGGAAGGCAATCATCACAACTGTAGCGTGAATGAATTTCTGTAAAAACAGGAGGACACTTCAAAACTGTGGGAAATGGAAGTCAAAGATAAGTTTATTTTGGTGCAAAAAATTGAAATACGTGCATACAAGGGGTTTTCAAAAAGTTCATGAAAAATATACAGTATAAAAACTCTATGTGTGGATTTCAAAATACTTTGCATGAAAATGAACCATTTTTTTAAACTCTATTTTTTCAGCAAATGTTTTGAAGTACTCTCATCTCTCAAAAGCATTCATGATAAGAAAGAAATTTTAGACTTTCAATAGCATGACAACATTTCTGGTCAAGTATTGAAGGGTAATGTATACCCTTCTTCATAAAATTTAATTTGCTCATTATTCTCTTTGAAAACTACACATAATTTATAATAAACTAAGTAACCAGGTTATTAGACTGTGGCCTAAGGAACTGGAGCCAAAATATAATCCCATGCATTCAGAGGGGCCTCTTTTCCAAACCTGAAATGCTAAACAAGTCTAAAAAAAAAAATCCAGTCTAAATGAGCAGTTGGTAAAGCAATCAGCCTTCCACATTGGAACAAGCAACAAACATATGCAAGGAGCCTAGCATTTCTCCTTTGATTTATAGCAGTCTTGGAAAGGAGCTTAACAAGGTGGCACGGAGCTTCAAGAGCAGTTGCAGTCAATTTATTGTCTAAGTTGTTAAAGATGTTAATTAGATTAGGAATTTGCTGAGGCCCTTTTATTCCTTGCAGAGAGAAGAGTGTTTCTCGTGTTTCTCTTTGAAATTCAGCTTTGTGGCATAAAAACACAGGAAAGAAGAAATCCTACACTCAAGGAAATTGTAGGGTCCCATTGAATTCCATAAAATTGTAAAAATTCCAATAATAACAGTTACAAAAGAGCCAAGAAAGTACCAGACCTGTTTTTAAAAATAATATACTCCAATGATTCCTACATTGTTTGATGTATAGAAGACAAGAAGTGGGTGGATCATGGAGGGTATATCTAGAGGGCCTGGCCTGGATGCCAGGACTGGAAATCAGAGCAGAGAGCAAAGTCAAGCATGCATTGAGACAAAACAAAGAGTCTCTGGACAAACAACAGGCAGGACTCTATTCTAGTGCAATAAACATCACTCTGTATGTCATTTTAATACCCTGGACAAATGTTTTAATAGTGAGCTGTTGCATAGGCATTGAAAAGGTTATTAGATACTTTGCTTGTAACACAATCCTTTTGCAATACTCCATTCCAGAAATATGCTTTGTCTTAAATTAGACAAAAAATACGAGTCCAGTTAATTAACGACTCACCTCAAAAAGCAGCATGAATAGCAAACTCTCTCAGAAATGTGACTGGGAAGGTTAATAGAAAGAGTGCTTTTCTGTTAGTGACAAGGAGAGAATTAGGAAAGTCACTGAATAATAATAATAACAACAATAATATCAGTGAATATTAGATTATAGAAATTGTCAAATTCCATACTTGAAATTCCTAAAATTATTTTAGGGAACTTTCTGGAAACAGAAATATGCACTTATTTATGTGGTAAGAGCAATTATTCACATTAGCATTTAAGGAGAAAATATATAGGCAATAGCAAAGTTCAGTGTTTTAAGCACATCAAATCTCAATAAAGGAAAAGGAATCTAATTAGTTTGGAAACTGATTAACAAATGAGAGCTTTTCAAATAATTCCCCCCTATTCGTACCACAAGAATAACTGGCATTTTGGGGGAAGGAACTGCAGATTTTGTGAAGCAGCTCTCTAGGCTGCCCAGAAAACACTGCAAAGGAGCGGAGTGAGCCCCCTTGTGCTGTGTGATCCTAAGCTCTCCCTGCCTCACCAGGCAGGTCATGCAAAGAAGATAGGGTAAAGCTGAGTTTCAAGTAGCTTCTCAGAAGACCTGAGCAAACAGGAAGGGGCTAACGCTACTTTCATTTGTGCATTTTTTAACATACTTCTATTCTATCTGATTAGATCCAAAGTGATATCTCCTTTTAAGTGACACTATTATGTTCTTGAATAATCTCATCACCTGGAAGATGTGGTGAACTGAATCTTTGCTTGCCCCCCACATCCACATGTTGAAGCCCCCTAACCTCTGGGGCTGTATCAGGAGATACAGGCTTTGAAGGAGGTCATTAAGATGAAAAGAGGTCTCAGGCTGGGGCCCTGATCCTTTGGCATTAGTGCCCTTGGTAGAGACAACAGGGATGAGGGACCTCTCTGCACATGCAAAGAGGAGAGTCTGCAAAAAATATGCCTCCTGGGGAGACTGTTAGCTAGGAAGAAAGCCTTTGCCAGAAACTGAATAGCATGGCACCTCTTTTTAAAAAATATAATGATATGTCTATATTTTTTTAAAAGATTATGATACCTATTTTCACTAGAAAAATTGTGATTTCTATGTGTCTGGTGGGTAATTGATGTGTTGGGCATACACAGAAAACCCACATCTTAATCCTTCTGACATCTCTATTCTTCAGGATTTTGAACTCTAGAATGCAGCACACCGGTCATTTCTATAATATTGTCTGTGACAATGTACAATGAAGGAAGATCTTAAATAAATCTTCTTTTCATGTGTATTTATCACATTTAAGTATGACAAAAAGAGATTCAAATTATGTTATTCTTGGCAGATGTCCTAAACAGCACTCTGGCCTCAGAATCAGCCCTTAAGGCATGTGGATCTGGCTGAAAAGCCCATGAGAGTATTTCAGGTATGGAAAGCCAAGACACTCTGGGCGGGGGGGGGGATACCTAGATGAAAGATCTCTGCGAGTGAGATCCCAGTGGAAAGAATGGGTCATCAAAGAAGGAGGTACCTTTCTCTGAAGGGAGGAGAGAACTTCCACTTTGACCATGGCCTTGTCTAAATATGATCAGAGTCGGTGAACTCAGGGGGCTTCCATAGCCTTGGCAGCTCATGACAAGAGCCTAGGGTGATTACTGATGCCATAAACAAGAGTGTCAATTTGTTAAGTCAACAACAGGAGTCACTGTGCACTTACTCCTCATGTAGGATCTCTGTCCTTAGTGTGCTGTACATTGAGATTTAATGCTATAACTAGTACTCAAACAGTATTTTTCACTTTATGTTTCTGTGTGGGAGCAAATTGTTGAAATCTTTACTTAATGTATGCTAAACTGATCTTCTGTATATAAAGAGAATCGAAAATGAATCTTGATGTGAATGGAAGGGGAGAGGGAGTGGGAAAGGGGAGGGTTGCAGGTGGGAGGGACGTTATGGGGGGGAAGCCATTGTAATCCATAAGCTGTACTTTGGAAATTTATATTCATTAAATAAAAGTTAAAAAAAATATGTTATTCTAGATGATTACCACAAGGATTTATTTCTAAAATGTGTATTTTAGTAGATGTGGAAATTTTAGGGTGTATATTGTATATCTTTAGTATTTTGATGTACAGAACATATCTGCAATTTAAGATCCATATGTATAGTTACTGTAATTGTCTTTGAAAAACTTTCCAGACAAAAACCAAAAGCTCCGATGAAGTAGTGGTCATAGCATCAAATACAAGGGGGCTTCAAAGGGTCTTAGGAAATTCACATTATCTTTTCATTCTACTTTTCATAGCCCTTTGAAGCCTGCTCATATATGCAGTGTTATCTGGAAACCACTGCATATGTAGGAAGGAAGTCATTTTCTTTTTCTCTACTTGTGCCTGTTTCCCTAAATTTCAAAATGAGTAGGCTAAAGATGGCAGGACACACTCTCTACCAAAAAAATTAATTCAGTGTCTGCTCTTTAAAAATATATAAGGAATTCAGCAAAGAGAGATATTTTAGACCTGAAGGTGAGTGGTAAGTTTGCAAGGAAACTTATCAGAAAGTACATGGAGATGGCATGGGATGGGTTCTTGCTTGTTACTCTCTTTGGAATTTTGTTGAAAGAGGAAACTGTCTTTGTGTTTGGGGAGATGTCTGATTATCATGCAAAAGAAAAAAAGAAATGTCTGAGTCACACATCTCCCTATCTGCATTGTGTACTCACAACAGATTGTATTTTTCTGCTTTTCCGCAACTGAATGTTATGTTCCCAGAAGGCAGAAACCGCAAATGTATGGTTCCCAGTCTTAGCCACAGTCTTTTAGCTCAGCTCTTCTCTCTCTCTCCTTGGCTATTTCCCTTTTCACCTTTTATAATCATGCCATTATCACTCCAATAACGCCTGCCGACCTCCACTCTCCATAGATGCCTTGTCTCCCACTTCCCAGGAAAAAATGAGTTACTGTGAGGCCAGAACTAAACAACCTAATTCTAGTTCTTGCTACAAAAACCAATGAAGAAAAAAAAATAGAATATAAAACTAAATGCGCTTAGAAAATACTAATAATCTTATAACGTCCAGAATAAGTGTCAATGAAGGAAATGAACTCTGAAAAGACCAACAAAATGAGGACAAATTCCAGACAGAAATAGAAAAAGACATAAGAGGAGCTGGTGCTGAGGCATAGAAAGCTGAACCTCCGCCTATGACATCAGGATCCCATGTGGACGCTGGTTCAAGTCCCAGCTGCTCCACTTCTGATCCAGCTCCCTGCTATGTCCTGGGAAAGCAGCAGAAGATGGCCGAAGTACTTGGGCCCCTGCACCCGCATGAGAGACCCAGAAGAAGCTCCTGGCTCCTGGCTCTGGATTGGCACAGCTCTGGCCTTTGTGGATGGAAGACCATTCTCCCTGTCTCTTCCTCTCTCTGTTTGTAACTCTACCTCTCAAATAAGTAAACAAGTCTTTTTTAAAAAAGTGAAAATGATGCAAGATAAAATAATAGGAAGCATATTATGAAAATCTTGGTTAAAAATATGATTCCATAAAACAATGCAAATAATAGAAGCAACAATCCATTGATCACAAAAAGAGCTATTAGAGAACTGTGGAGATTGCAAAAACCTGCTCAGAGAAAAAAATATACTCAGTTCAATAACTTCAAAAACATCCCATAAATGGGTTCAATGTTAAAATTCAAGAATTTTTCTAAGAGGACTGGCACTGTGGCATAGCAGGTAAAGCTACTGCCTGCAACACCAGCCTCTGATGTGAGCTCTGGTACAAGTCCCGGCTGTTCCACTTCTGATCCAGCTCTCTGCTATGGCCTGGGAAAGCAGTAGAAGAAGGCCCAAGTCCTTGGGCCCCTGCACCCACATGGGAGACCTGGAAGAAGCTCCTGGCTCCTGGCTTCGGATCGGCACAGCCCTGGCCATTGCAGCCATCTGGATGGCTGGATGGAAGACCTCCTTCTCTCTCTCTCCCTCTTTCTCCCTCTCTCTTTCTGCCTCTGCCTTTTTTTTTTTTTTTTGACAGGCAGAGTGGACAGTGAGAGAGAGAGAGACAGAGAGAAAGGTCTTCCTTTGTCGTTGGTTCACCCTCCAATGGCCGCCGCGGCTGGCGCACCGCGCTGATCCGAAGCCAGGAGCCAGGTGCTTTTCCTGGTCTCCCATGGGGTGCAGGGCCCAAGCACCTGGGCCATCCTCCACTGCACTCCCTGGCCACAGCAGAGGGCTGGCCTGGAAGAGGGGCAACCAGGACAGAATCCGCCGCCCCGACCGGGACTAGAACCCGGTGTGCCGGCGCCGCTAGGCGGAGGATTAGCCTAGTGAGCCGCTGCGCCGGCCCTGCCTCTGCCTTTCAAATAAATAAATCTTTATTTAATTTAAAAAAAGAATTTTTCTAGCATGCAGAGGAAGAAAAGAGATAATCTTCAAAGAAGAAAAATCTAATCATTCTCCTATATCTCCTTCATGATGATAAATGTTGCATATTACAATGAAAAACATCTTCAAAGATTTGACAGGGAAGAGAATTAGGAGCCATTGACTTTATTGTATTATGAGCATACCCTTAGAACTACAAGGTTTTGAAAAATGTAACAATACTGTACTTTTGCCTTCCAAAGTTTCCCATGTGGTCAGATGACTCAATCAAGAGCAAAACCCAAGAGCTACAAAGTCACAGTGGAAATAGACTGACAATAAATATTAAAACAAGCTATGGGGCTGGCAATGTGATGTAGTGGGTAAAGCCCCCACTTGCAGTGCCAGCATCCCATATGGGTGCTGGTTTGAGTCTTGGCTGCCCCACTTCCCATCCAGCTCTCTGCTAACGCACCTGGGAAAGCAGCAGAAGATGGTCCAAATACTTGGGCCCCTGCACCCATGTGGGAAACCTGGAAGAAGCTCCTGGCTCCTGGCTTCAGATCAGCCCAGCTCCAGCCATTGCAGCCATTTGGGGCATGCACAGTGGATGGAAGATTCTCTCTCTCTCTCTCCCTCTCTCTCTCTCTCTCTCTCTGCCTCTGCTTTTCTGTATAGCTTGTCTGTACAAAAACAAACAAACAAAAAAAAAAAAAAGAAACAAGCTAAAGATCAGAAATAAGGCAAAAGGGAGAAAAGAAACAATTTCTTAACAACAACTGTCGGTTTCTTAAATACCACCTAGAATTTATCCAGTTACTTAAGCTTACATTGTAAATGTAAGCTGGGGCCAATATTTATATCCAGATCTCAAAGCTTCAAGAAGGAGACAGGAAATGAAATTTTAAAAAAATTCATTTATTTATTACTTAGTCAATCAGAGATACAGAAAGATAGACAATAGATAGGTGAACAGGGAGACCTCCCATTCAATTTTACTCCCCAAATGCCGAGTGCCAGGGACTCAATGCAAAGCTCCCATGTGAACAGCAGGGACTCACTACTAGCAGGTAGCCACCACCTGCTACCTCTCAGGGTACACATCAATATGATCTAGTGCAGAGCTGGGACTAGAACCCAGGCACTCCAACACCGTATGCAATTTTCCTAAGCAGCATTTTAATTGCTGCACCAACCGTCTTCCCTGATGTGTTTAATTTTGAAAGCAGTCTGATCCATTGCCCAAGTAGCTGCCATCATGTAATCAAACTTGAGTACAAAGAAGGAGATAGAAATGTTGATAGTAAATAACTTAGGAATTTAAATAGGACTTAAATAGGACTTACAATGAAGTTAAATAAATGAAGAAAAGCAAAATGAAAGAAAAATGTAAGCTCAAAACCAGTTATAACTGTCGCTCCCCGTCTTCGTGGAGGAACGACACAGGACCCTGCGTTGTTCTTTTGTCTGCTCGGCCCTCCCGGGGTTTGCTGCTGGTTCTTCCCGGGTTGGCTACCGACCCTTCCACCTCCGTGGAAGGGCGGTTCCCCCTGCCACATTCCCCACTTCCGCGGGGGAGCGGCACACCACCAGCCGGCTCTCTCGGGGGCTGCACAGGTGTTCCTTCAGATAGATGTTCCTCTTAGATGTTCCTGGTGCATGTTGTCTCTCTCCTCCTTTATAGTCCTCTTCCACCAATCCCAACTCTGCTACCCACACGCCGAGTACGCTGCTCTCCTCCAATCAGGAGTAGGTCCTACAGTTTATTGGTTGAACTGGAGGCAGCTGTGTAGAAGCTGTTTCCCTTCTCAGCGCCATATTGTGGGAGAGCAGATGCATAGAATAAGTCTTAATTCCAGTAACTCAGTCCAGTCCGGGTTGCTCCCCACAATAACCATTACTTATAAAATAATTTTTACATTATTGCTTTATTTTAATTGAATAAGTATATTGGGATATATATATATATACATTTCTTCATATTATTATGAGGAAAATTAAAATAAATTTCTGATAAAATGCAAGTGATAAAGCAGTCTACATAGCAAAAAAAAAAGAAAAATAAGGGAAAAATAAACAGCAACCTGAGTGACATATTTGTGCCTGAATTCATTCCATTCCTGTATTCCTTATTTTATTTGACATCTCATTCAAATGTGTATTCTCCTATCTGGGAGCTCTTTCTCAGCCTCCCTTGCCAACCTTGCTTTTTAATACCCACCTGTTAGAGCTATGGCTCATGTTTTTGGGCTGCCAACACACAACACTATAGACTGGGTGGCTAATGAACCACACAGAAACTTATTACTCACAATCCTGGAGAGAGGAAAGTGTAAGATCAAGGAAGATTGGATGTCTCTTAGATGGCAACCTCTTCCTATGTCCTCACGTGATGGCAGGGTTAGCTCTCTGGGTCTCTCATAATAGTGCTACTTTCAGATGTGAGATCTCCACCTTGTAACCCAATTAGTTCTCAATGGCCCCACCTCTTAAAACCACGTTGGGGGTTAAGATTTCAACTTAAGGATTTGAGAGAGGCAAGCACTCAATTCATAGCATAGGAGAACATGAAGGCTTGGTTCAAGGCTTTTTTATCTCCTCTACATTCTCTCTCTCTCTCTCTCTCTCTCTCTCTCTTTTTATTTAACAGATATAGTTAGATAGTGTGAGAGAGAGACAGAGAGAAAAGTCTTCCTTCTGTTGGTTCACTCCCCAAATGGCTGCTACAGCCGGCGCGCTGCACCAATCCAAAGCCAGGAGCCAGGTGCTTCCTCCTGGTCTCCCATGCTGGTGCAGGGGCCCAAGCACCTGGGCTATCCTCCACTTCCCTTCCTGGCCACAGCAGAGAGCTGTACTGGAAGAGGAGAACCAGGACTAGAACCCGGCGCCCATATGGGATGCCAGTGCTGCAGGCAGAGGATTAACCAAGTGAGACACGGTGCCAGACCCATCTCCTCTCCATTCTCTCTCTCTCTCCTTTTTTTTTTTTTTTTTTTTTTTAACAGGCAGAGTGAATAGTGAGAGAGAGAGAAACAGAGAGAAAGGTCTTCCTTTGCCATTGGTTCACCCTCCAATGGCCACCACCGCTGGCGCGCTGAGGCCGGCGCACCGCGCTTATCCAATGGCAGGAGCCAGGTGCTTCTCCTGGTCTCCCATGGGTGCAGGGCCCTAGGACTTGGCCCATCCTCCACTGCCTTCCCGGGCCACAGCAGAGAGCTGGCCTGGAAGAGGGGCAACCGGGACAGAATCCGGCACCCCGACCGGGCCTAGGACCCAGTGAGCCGCGGCGCCGGTCTCCATTCTTTTCTTAAAAATATCCTTCCTGGGGCTGGTGTTGTGACGTAGCAGGTTAAGCTCTTGCCTGCCATGCTGGCATCTCACATGGGCGCCAGTGTTGAGTCCTGCCTGCTCCAATTTCGATCCAGCTCTTTGTTAATGAAACCTGGGAAACAGCTGAAGATGGCCGAAGTCCTTGGGTGCCTGTACCCATGTGCGAGATTCGGATGGATATCTGAGCTGTTGGCTTTGGCCTGGCCTAGCCCCAGCTGTTGTAGCCATTTGAGGAATGATTCAATAGGTGAAAGATTTTTCTCTCTCTGTCTCTCCCTCTTTCAAATACATAAATAAATCTTAAAACCAGTATCATTATATTGTTAGAATTGTATCTAAGAACTATATTGAATCTGTTAAAAACTAATTAAAATTTAAAAATATAAAAATGAAGATAAAAGTGAGCTGTAAAAACTGAAGATAAAGTACAATGCTATTCAAAGAAGGGAAAAAATATCATTCCTTTTGACTCCAAGGCCCCTGATTTTATGCCTCTTTACACACAGATCTGTGTACTCAACCTGGCTTCTTGAAAATTTCTCAGGTCCATTGAACTCATTGGGACATAAACTGAACACCTCCTATACTCACCTCCTCAGATGAGGATTTCCCTCCCAGTGTTCCTGATCTCCATAAAAGTCATCATCCTTCGATCCATGGCTCCATTCGTGACTTAGGAATGATCCAGGAGGTTTCTTCTCCAACACAGTTCCTCCACCCCATCTGTTCCAGTCTCTTGACTCTATTTCTGCAAACTCTAAGTGGATCCATTTAGTTCCAAGCTGTCAGACTATGCCAGCCCAGGTCATGATTATCAGTCTTTCCTGCTAATGCAAAACCTTTCTAGCTGGTCTACCTATGCCCATCTTTATTTCCCGCCATACAATCCTGCATTCATGGTGAATTCTTTTTAAAAAAAAAAAAAAAAAAAAAAAACTCAAATGTCGCTATGTCATACTTTTATTTATTTTTTAAAGATTTATTTATCTATTCAAAAGTCAGTGTTACAGAGAGAGGAGAGGCAGAGAGAGAGAGAGAGAGAGAGAGAGAGAAAGTCTTCTATCCACTGGTTCACTCCCCAGATGGCCACAACAGTCGGAGCTGTGCCAATCCAAAGCCAGGAGCCAGGAGCTTCTTCCGGGTCTCCCATGTAGGTTCAGGGTCCCAAGGACTTGGGCCATCTTCTACTGCTTTCCCAGGTCATAGCTGAGAGCTTGATCAGAAGAGGAGCAGCCAGGACTCAAACCGGCACCCATATGGGATGCCAGCGCTGCAGGCTGGGGCTTTAACCCGGTGAGCCACAGCGCTGCCTCCTGCCTCAATCATTTTTAAAAGTGCCCCCAGTCAACAAGTTAATTATACAATCACTGCCCTTCCATGGTCTTCCCTACCTGACAAGCTACTTCATTTACACTTCTCCCTACCTTGCCATCCATTCCTGAGCTGTGCTCAACTAACTCTTTCTTCGTTTTCTCTCCCAACTATTCTTTCTCCATTCTTTTTGGCTCTGGCCAGTTACCTTTAAAACTTACAAGATTACAATAAATGTAAATCATTTTATCTCACGTTTTCAGTGGTTGTCTTGTATTTAGTTTTTACTTATTAGGAGAAATACCGCTTGTTTTAATTTTTTTGTAGTTGTTGGACTGGGTCAGAATCCCCTGCTATGTTTTTCAGAACACATACTATTCCCCATTGTAACACACAGTTTTGTAACAGTTTGTTGTGACTGGATGTTTTGTTCATTTGCTTTGGGGGTTTGTTTTGTTTCTTTTTTTGTTGTTGTTCATATTCCTCAGCGGGCTATTAAAGACTTCAGGAATAAGCCATCTTGTTCATCCTTTGTAATTGGTTTCCAGTCACCAACAGTTAATAGATACTCCTAAAAGTCATAGAAATGTAAATGCATTCTTTCTTTCATTAATTAATTTATTTTGATTGATATAAAGAGAACACATTTCATGTGGTTCATAGATACAATTCTAAGAACATAATGATACTTCCATAATTCCCACTCTCCTCCTCCCTTTCTTTTATCTGTTTTACTTTTTGGGAGAACTTATTTTAATTAGTTTAGGATCACAGGCTTAATGCTCCACTAAATAAGGTATTCGATAAGTAAAAAAATAGACCACTATTCAGCAGGAAGACGGACAAGGGCTATAAGCAATAATCAAATACTAATATGTCACTTTCACTCATATACAATAAAGTTTTGTATTCTGTATATTAGCTACCACAAATCAGAGAAAATATGTAACATTTGTATTTGGGGATCTGGCTTATTTCACTAAGCATAGTGGTCTCCAGTAGCATACATTTTTTTTGTTGCAAAAGACAGGATTTCATTCTTTTTGATGGTGAGTTATATTCCATTGTGGACATATACCGCATTTTCTTTATCTGGTCATCAGTTAACGGACATCTGGATTGGTTCCTTATCTCAGCTATCATGAATTGAGCTTCTATAAACACAGGGTACAGGTAACTCATATACTGATATCATTTGGGCATATTCCAAGGAGTGGGATGGCTGGGTCATATAATAGGTCAGTTTTCAGATTTCTGAGGAATCTCCACACTGTCTTCCATAATAGTTGTACCAGTTTACATGCCCACCAATGGTGTGTTAGCATACATACTTGAACATCATAAAGGAATTAAAAGAATACCAGTCATAACTACTCAAGTCACCTTTGAAACCCTTTCTCATATAGAAATGATTGCTTTTTCTCCTGGGGCATAGCATGTTTTAACTAAAAATGGACTTGACAGTCTTTGAAGAAGAGCATTTCTTTAAAGACAGAGCAAATCCTAAGTGCTTGGAGCATGCAAAAACAAACAAACAAACAAATAAAACACCATTGTTTCTTTCCTGTTGGTTCCCTTCCTGTAGCTCAGTGTCTCCAGAGGAGAACCTGCTTTGGCAGTTCTAAGTCTCTAGAGGCTGAAAAGGTCTCCTCCTCCAACAACGCAGCTGCCTAGGGTTGGCAGCCAGGCCTGCTCCACATTCTTCCTCGCTTTCCCTCAGCTCTCAAGCAGCTGTATGTGTTCTCTCCCAGGACTTCCTTTCATCTCCTTCTCCTTTCATTCTCACCCTCCCGAAGTCTGTTTTCGCTAACCACTGTAGACTGGGAGCACTTTGTGGAGCTGGGGGCACTTGTCTGTTGGCTTGGCTCCCCACACTCAGAAGGACTCACCAAATGTGTGGATGGAGAGGCAAACTGTGGCCACCGACTGAGGCAGAAACCCTTTCTGTCTTGGGTTCTCAGTTCAGTCTCTCCTCTGGTTTGGATTTCAGTATGATACTTCACCTCCCTGCCCCTTCGTACTGTGGCTGGGGTGTTAAGTGTTGATGAGATAATTCTTGGATCGAATCCAAGTGCTGCTTTAAAAATTTAATGTATGTGGGTTAGCAATAATGAGCTCACACTGTGTATGACCCAGAGTACTTGAGTGTGTCATGTTACTGAATTACCCTTAGGTAACCATGGCTGTGTCTGGGTGGTCACCAGCAGTGAAGGAAGGTGAGGAGTCTCTAAGTGTGTGTGTGTGGCAGAGGGAGATGAGGAGAAAAGGACGAGTCTGCTGCACAGCTCCCAACAGATTTGTAATTTTAATTGGCCTATCACTTACACGATTTTTGTACATCTAGGTGGAAGCCTTTGGTTTTATATGCATATATTTCACTACTTCTCAAACTCCTAGAATTTCTATTAAAAGCCTTATGTAGGTTTACTACCTGTGTGGCTTTTAAAACAAAATGGATTATAAAATTTTCAATATTTTTCAAGCTTATCCAAATATCTGCAATGTTCATTTGGACAGGAATTCCATTAATAATTCATTACTACCCTGAATGGAGTGTCTGTGTAAAGATGTACTCTTTAGGGGAAAACAATGATACTGAAAAGGAGAGTTAATATGATTGAAAGGCTTTCTAACAATAATTAAAGATCTCTCCACTTGCTAAATGCTTCTGCAGGCTCAGAGGATTAGGCGAGGGCTGCAGAAAGAATGCAAAATGAAATTTTTTATAGTTTAAAAGTGTATACAGAATCATCAAAATGTAGAGCTTCACTTATTTTGACATACTAGAAATCACCGAGTCCAGTCTCAGCACTTGAGTGTACTGAGTAAAAAAGTAAAATTGCACGTCTACCCAAGGAAACATTTATCCTTACTATACACAGAGAGCTCAAACACAGGAATCTTGTCTCTAGTCTCTCCTACAGCCATCACTCACTCAACAACTTGTGTAGAGTTTCTACTCCAACACACAGAAGCTTGATAATGAGAAAGAGGACACAGCTCCTGTCGGAAGGATCTCACTTTTGCATGACAGAGACACATAGAATGATGTTCCAGTAGGGCCCATGTGATATCAGGCATGAATACTGAGACTCATAGGAGGAGAAGGGAGACAGGAGGAAAGCAGCTTGGGTGCTCAGGGGAGGTTTCGTGTTGGAGGAGTCACATGTGAAGGTGTGAATGACAGTTGGCCTGCCATGCACATAAGGAACTTGGCATTTTGGTCGTTTACAGCGTAAGACAGAGAGTGAGGAACAGATGGGCTGTGAAAGGGAAAGATATGGAGGATCTTGCATGACATGGCAGAAAGCTGGGGTTTTATTCTGTCTGATAGGGAGGTATCAACAGGTCTTGAGCAGAATTGGAGGTCATGGAAAACCTTGAGGTCAGTTCTCAAATTCCATCTGTTGACAAGTTTTCCTGTTTAGTCATTTTGAGTTTCTTTGTTGTTTTTAATTTTTATGTGGCTCTAGACCGAAATATGGTCATACTACATATAACAAATATTCATCTTATGTCAGACACACTTGCCATCAGAATCCAGTAGCACCCTGCATGGTTCACAACCTGCTCAAGGAGAGAAATCCATCATCACATGCAGAAGTCCCCATGTCAAAATGTGATGATGGCTCCTAAACACTTGCCCTCATTTTCTGCATTTAGATAATTATCATGAGTTCATTGCCACTCAAGCAGCAGTGAGTTAGGAGGTATTGAAGAATTGAAGTGAGAGAGAATAAGGACTTGAATAAGATGATGACAGTAAGGATACAGAGGATATGGAAGACAAGAAATATTTGGAAGGAGGAATGCATAGGACTTGGAATTTGCTATGATGAAGAAGTTAAAAGTACTCCAAGCTAGTAAATTGGATGGATACTAAAATTACCAACTAGGAGAGGAAATACCAACATAGGAGTATATTCAAGAAGAAGATGCTGAATTCAGCATTATTCAAGTTGAGTTTGAAGTGCTTGTGGAAATGTCCAGTAAGAATTCAATAATGCGGAGTGGAGCAATCTAATAACTTAAAAAGATCCATGTGACTTAAGCTAGAGAGTTGGGAGCTGTGGGAATACGGGTGGCTTTTAAAACTTTGAAAATATATAACATCTCTAGGAACAGAATCCTGGAAAACTCAAACACATAAGAAACAGATGGAAGAAAAAGAAGCTGACACCAAACATGAAAGGAAAACCATATTGCCACTTTTCTGGGCCTACATCATAAATACATGGATAAATATGAAGTCAATTACCTAACTTTAGACTTTATTTAAAATATGTTTAATCAGTGTGTCTCAGTTCTAAAATATCATGTAATAAAATTAGCAAGTGGCTGTCTATGTGAAACGATTTTATGCTCATGTGGAGGCCTGAACTGAAGACACTTTTAATAGAATTACTTGTCCAAGCCTTTAGGAGACTGACACATCACATGTCACAGCCCTCTATGCCTGCCTCTACCACTCCTGGTTTTTACAAGCTTTCTCTGTGTATGAAAATATAAAAACTCATTTTCTTCCATGAAAAGTTGTGCCTTCTCTCTTCAGAGGAATGTCTGAAATGAGATTTGGGAGAACAGTACAGTATAAAGAAGTCAAGTTATCACTAAAATAGATGGAAAATAATAAATTAACAATGCTTTCACAGCTGAGTGTTTTAATCCCACCGAGAGCTGGCGGCTCTGATTACAAAGATGATGATGCAGGATGTATGGGAAGGGAATTTGAATTTCTAAGAAAAAGTTGTTTCTTGAGAACGGGAGAAATGCAAAGTCTGTGAGAAACAGAATGCTGTAAGTGCCCTCTATTTCCGAAGAAGAGCTAGAAATGTCAGATTTGTTCCATGCATTATCAAGGTATAGATGTTACTCACTTGCACAGAAGATATTTTAAGTAGATTTGAGCATCTGGAGAGAGAAAGAGCAGAATTGTCATGAAGATACCGCACACATGGACATAAATCCCTGGTGGAGTCTGAACTAGAATCTGAAGGTAGGAACCCATCAAAAGGGGTTACAAATACATATGGTGAAAAAATAGCGCATGGATTTCAAATAGTTTTGCACCAAAATAAATTTATCTTTTAATTCAATTTTCTCCTGAATTTTTGAAAGTACCTTACGTATAATAGGCAATCAACAAATTTTCATTGGTTGAACGGTGAATTTAACAAAACTGAAAATATTGATTTTCTTTGCACATCTCCAATATTGGGGATTTTAGTCTCGAAGATTTGCTCGAGTTTAGCAACTCAAGAGAGAGTTGTAACAAGTACAACTGTCATTAGTTTAGAGGAGAAAAAACCATCACAGGGACAAGTATAATTAAGTGTAAAACATCTATGTAGATTACTTTGTTATCCAGCTAAATGATAAGGTAAACCATGCCTGGAAATAAGTTTTTAAACTGGCAATAGAAATACAGCATTCCTGGGAGTCACAATACTAAAAAATGTTTAATCAGTACATCATCTCTGTGTAGAAATCAGAAGAGTATCTAACATCAAATAGACATTTCAATAGATATGCAACTAGATAAAAAGAGCCTTAGAAAAGTAGAACAGTAGTGGAATCTGATAACTGTTGTATTCATCTTAAAATGGTGTACAAGGGGCTAGCATTGTGGCATAGCAGGTAAAGCTGATGCCTGTAGTGCCAGCATCCCATATGGGTGCTGGTTCGAATCCTGGCTGCTCCACTTCTGATCCAGGTTTCTGTTATGGCTTTGGGAAAGCAATGGAAGATGGCCCAAGTCCTTGGGCCCCTAAACCCACATGGGAGACCCAGAAGAAGCTCCTGGCTCCTGGTTTCAGATTTGCACAGCTCTGGCTATTGTGGCCATCTGGGGATTGAACCAGCAGATGGAAGACTTCTCTCTCTCTTTTTGCCTCTACTCTCTGTAACTCTGCCTTTCAAATAAATAAAAATGTTTAAAAAATGGTATACAATACTCTAGTTCATTGTCTAAAGTTGCCTACATTCTCAAACATATCTGTTGACTGCCACGGGTGTAGAATGCACCACACCTGTTCACAAAGGCTCCTCCATTCTCTAGACACTTTGCTTGGGGACTTCACATTTTTCCATATGACTATACTGTACTGCCCTGTAATAAACATCTTCTTCTTTCTTTAGATAAGTTTATATATTAAATTATTCAATAGCAAAGCCTTGAAGGCAAAGAGTTACTCTATTTCTAATGTGTTTTTGAATATTTTCCTGTGATCAATTATGTGTAAATCTTACATTTTAACTTAATTTTCCTGTGATTTGAATGTTTACCTCAGAAGTTTATCTGTTGGAGATTTAATCTCCAAGTTCATATATTAATGCATATGGAGGTGGGATCTGTCGCTCCCCCTCTTCATGGAGGAACGACACTAAACCCTGCCTAGGCTTCATATCCGAGTCACGGCACCATTATGTCGCTCCCCGTCTTCGTGGAGGAACGACACAGGACCCTGCGCTGTTCTTTCGTCTGCTCGGCCCTCCCCGGGTTTGCTGCTGGTTCTTCCCGGGTTGGCTACCGACCCTTCCACCTCCGTGGAAGGGCGGCTCCCCCTGCCACATTCCCCACTTCCGCGGGGGAGCGGCACACCGCCGGCCGGCTCTCTTGGGGGCTGCACAGGTGTTCCTCAGGTGTTCCCCTTAGATGTTCCTGGTGCATGTTGTCTCTCTCCTCCTTTATAGTCCTCTTCCACCAATCCCAACTCTGCTACCCACACGCCGAGTACGCTGCTCTCCTCCAATCAGGAGCAGGTCCTACAGTTTATTGGTTGAACAGGAGGCAGCTGTGTAGAAGCTGTTTCCCTTCTCAGCGCCATATTGTGGGAAAGCAGATGCATAGAATAAGTCTTAATTCCAGTAACTTAGTCTAGTCCGAGTTGCTCCCCACAGGATCTTTAAAGGATAATGAAGAATAGATGAGATCAGGAGGGGCTGTATAAGGAGAGAAAGAGAGTCTCAAACTAGCATGCTTGAATTCTCTGCATGTCATGTCCTCTGTCACGGTGTGAAGTAGCAAGAAGGCCCTCACCACATCTCCGCATGTGCAGACCCCATGCTCTTGGCCTTACCAGCCTCTAGAACTGTGTGCTAAATAGTATGAACTTTACTCTTTATAAATTAGCTGGTGGCAGGCATCTTGGCACAGCAACAGAAAATAGATTAGGGTAGCCAAAGTACCCTGCCAGAGGCCAGCGTTGTTGCACGGCAGGTTAAACCATCACCTGCAATTCCAGTATTCGGTATCAGAGCACCAGTTCTAGTCCAGGCTGCTGGCTTCAGATCTAGCTCCCTGCGAATGTATCTGGGAAGGCAGAAGAAGATGGCCCAAGTACTTGGACCCCTGCCACCCATGTGGGAGAGCAAGATGGAGTTCTTGGCTCTTGACTTCAGTCTGTTTTGCCCCTGCAGTTGTAGCCATTTGGGGAGTGAATCAGCAGATAGAAAATTTCTTTCGCTTGCTCTTTCTCTCACTCTGTCACTCCATCTTTCATGTAAATAAAATAAACTTTTTCACTATAAAAACCTTATCAGCAAAAGTAATTCATTTTTTAAAATATTTTATTTATTTATATGAGAGGTACAGTTACAGAGAGAGAGAGGGCAAGGCAGAGAGAAAGCTCTTCCATTCTCTGGTTCACTCCCCAAATGGCCAAATGGCTGGAGCTGATCTGATCTGAAGCCAGGAGCCAGGAGCTTCTGGGTCTCCCACATGGGCCTAGGGGCCCAAGCACTTGGGCTGTCTTCCACCACTTCCCAAGGCAATAGCAGAGAACTGGATCAGAAGAGGAGGAGCTGGGACACAAACCCGTGCCCATATGGGATGTCGGCACCACAGGCAGAGGTTTAGCATACTGTGCCACAATGCTGGCCCCAAAAGTAATTCCTCATGTGTATAGAATAGCTTTGTCAGTTCTTCAGTTCTACAGGTTTGTATTGGAAAGCCTGATATGGAAAATCTCAACCAACAAAAGTAACAAAGGTGCTGGATGGCCACACGGTCAAAATCTTCTCAACAATGGAAGAATTTTTAAAAGTAATTGCTCGGGGGTGGGGGGCAGCCCCATGGCTCACTTGGTTAATCCTCCGCCTGCGGCGCCGGCATCCCATGTGGACACTGGGTTCTAGTTCCAGCTGCTCCTCTTCCGATTCAGCTCTCGGCTGTAGCCTGGGAAAGCAGTGGAAGATGACCCAAGTCCTTGGACCCCTGCACCCGTGTGGGAGACCACGAAGAAGCACCTGGCTCCTGACTTTGGATAGGCGCAGTGCCAGCCATAGCGGCCATTTGGGGAGTGAACCTATGGAAAGAAGACCTTTCTCTCTGTCTCTCACTGTCAAATAAAAAAAAATAATAATAATTGCTCAATTTGGTCTAGATTGCTAGTTGTAGCCTTGCTACTGATACATACGGAGATTTATCTGTATATAGAATTATCTCTTTTATTCTACTTTTAATTGCTTACTCTTGTCTAATTTTATTGGCAAAAACCTCCAACTCTACGTTAAATCTACAGGGAGCAGATATCTGTCTTATTCCTAATTTTACTGAGGAAACAGCTGTTGACTCCATGTGGAGTAATATATGAGCTTTAGAGTTGAGATTTATTTATACATCAAAAACTAAGTAAGTAATTTTATAAAACAGTAATTCCTCAATTCTTATTTTATGGATTGTTTTTTAAATGATTGAGTGCAGAATTTCATCAAATGTGCTTTCTTGATACATGGAGGCAATCATGTGATTAATTATATTAATGATCTTAAATCATCATTGAATTTGTAAAATAAATCTTATCTGGTAACAATGTACTAATTTTTTGATGTGCAAACAGATTGAATGTTAACATGTTGGATTTTTTTGTATTTATATGTGTAAATGAAATTAGTATATTTTTCCTTTATTAGGAGGGCTTAATATTATTGGTTCATGAAATGAATGATAAAGTAATACTGCTTTTCTTGTGCTCTGCAATTGTGTGAGTAGCATTTGAATTATTTGATTTCTTAACGTTTTGTATCATAGCCCTGTGAGAACCACATGGGTATGATGCCTTCATGTGGACAGATGCTTCTAGTACATTCTCCATTCCACTGTAGTTGATCAGCTTTAGACTATCTCTATTGGGTTTAATTTCAGCACATCTGAAACAAACACATCAATTTTATCTAGTATTTCCATAGAATTATACAAAGTAGTCTCTTGAGGTTTGCTCAAATGAACTCTTTGGATAATTATACTGCTTGTGATTGTTACTTTTCTATATATTTTTTCTTTCTTAGTTGGGCCACTGGTTTTCAGCTTTGTTGTTCTTCTAGTTTCCTTCCTTCAGTTGTAACTTGATTTTATTTTTGGTGTTCAAAACCCTCGTTAGCCCCTACAGATACTGTAGTGCCTGCAATACACACAATGGCCTGTTAAATACATTTTTTTAAGAATTGAAGAACATGTGTGTTGTGCCTAAATTGCTATATGGCAAAGAGAAATAATCCATGATCCAAACTAACTCAATACAAATCAAAAGCTTGGAGACAGGGAAACATAGTATGGGAAGTCTATACACTTTTTTTTTTTTTCTGAGTGGGGATATTAGGCTTTCCATAGGTTGTGGAAAATTGGTTTGAACCAATCATATCCTGGGAAACTCAGTGCCTTGCCAAAAACGTCTTGCTCACACTAATAAGGTTCAAACTTTCTGGCTCTCTCTCTCTCTCTCTGGGTCCTCAGCACCCAAAATCTGAGATTTCACATTTTGATTATTTAACTGTAAATACCTTGTCTGAATCATTGACTTCTTATTTTATTCTTCTTCAGAATTCTAAATTTTTTCTACTCTTATCCTGAACTTCTGACCCATTTTTATACATGTACAGTGGTCTCATTCTTTAGTCCTTGGTTAACTACTTCAATATCTTATTAACATTCTAACTTGTTCACTTCTGAATTTTACCTTTGTTTAAACCCTGTCTTCAACCTTCCTTTGGCTAGTCATTGCTTTTTTTCTAGATTTTTGAGCTGAAGATTTGTGTTTTTTATTATTACTTGATACATATTTTTTCACTTAATAAAATGATCACTCATTATTTTAGCTGCATCGCCCAAATCAACAGGCCATGTTTTCTACACCTTCACTTCCCGAATGTTTCAACTTAGAAATTTTCATTGAAAATTTAGCAGTGTGTTATTTTCTTTAGGTCAAGAATCTTTTTTAATATTGTTGATTTACTGTTTTATACTCACAGACCACCATTTGTGTTATTGTGTTATTTCTTTTTTAAAAAATATTGGTTGCAGTTCCTATGAGAAAACATATTCTTTACTAATTATATCCTGTATTTATATATATCTGTAACAATTTTCTCATTGATTTTCCTGTTTAGTTCACCAATATCTTGTTGTTCAGTCATTTTACCTTTAAAAAGTTTCTCTTCATACTATTCGCTGAACTCCTTTTTTAGAATAGGGTTAATTACATGATCATTAAGTTTACTGAAAATAGATCATTGTAAAAATTAAGAGTGGGAATCAGACAGTGAGGAGGGGGAAGGGTCGGAATGTGGGAGGGAGGAAAGGTACGGGGGAAGTCCCACTATGTTCCTAAATCTATGTATGAAATATATAAAAGTTGTATACATTCAATAAAACTAAATAAAGACAAAAAGAAGTGAATATGTTAAAATATTCCTTTATTAGTGTATTTTTCTGTTTTTCCAACAATCTCTGGTTTGTTTTTGCTTTTATGAAATTTGCTAGGCTGTTAGAACATAAATATTTAGAACTGGATTTTTCTTTTCTTTTTTTTTTTAAGGATTTATTCACTTATTTGAAACTCAGAGTTACACAGAGAGAGAAGGAGAGGCAGAGTTGGAGAGTTGGAGAGTTCACTCTCCAGTTGACCACAATGGCTGGAGCTGTGCTGATCCGAAGCCAGGAGCCAGGAGCTTCTTCCATGTCTCCCACATGGGGGCAGAGGCCCAAGAACTTGGGCCATCTTCCATTGCTTTCCCAGGCCATAGCAGAAAGCTGGATCAGAAGTGGAGCACCCAGGACATGAACCAGTGCCCACATGGGATGCGGGCACTGTAGGCTGCGGCTTTACCCACTACACCACAGAAGCTGGCCCCAAGAACTGATTTTGAGTTGTTATCTGGGTATTAAAAAATGTCCCTGTTTGTAACTTTTGAGTGTTTTTGGACTAAATTCTTCACAAACATTGATTTCCTAAAACCTGCATTCATTTCATCTACAACTGTTAGTGGAGCATTGTTCTTCATTTTAAGTTTTTCTAATCTTTTTGTTTTCTGTGACTCTCATAAAGTGCGGTGTTAAGTGCTGATTTTGGATGATCTAATACTCTTTGTTCTTTAAGAGACACGTCAGTCCCACCTACGATGTTGGTTGACTGATACTTTTGACCTAATTCTATCAGTTCTATGTTATATTTGCTTGCATATGTCTCGTATGTTAACCTGTCCCATTGTGGTCTTTCATACTTGCTCTGGTTTCTCTTCTTCTCAGTCGTTGCTGTCATCTTCTGTCTCCTCCTCTCTCTCCTCTTGTGTTTTCCTATCTCCTTCCCCTCCACTTCATCTTCTTCTACTATCATTAGAAAACACCCTTTTTAGACTATCATTCACTTTCTGCACTCTATAACCAAAATTGGCATTAGTAACTTCTACTCTTTCCCTCCAATGTCTCACATTAAATAATTTGGTTATACTACCTGTGATACCGATACAAGATCCGAAAGCTTATTTAACTATCATGTGTTCCTTATCCTTACCTTAAGTTTTTTTTTTTTTCCAGACAGAATTAGACAGTGAGAGAGAGAGAGCCAGAGAGAGAGTTATAGACAGTGAGAGAGAGAGGCAGAGAGAAAGGTCTTCCTTCCATTGGTTCATCCCCCAAATAGCTGCTACAGCTGGCGCTGCGCCAATCCGAAGCCAGGAGCCAGATGCTTCCTCCCGGTCTCCCATGCGGGTGCAGGGACCCAAGCACTTGGGCCATCCTCCACTGCCCTCCTGGGCCACAGCAGAGAGCTGGACTGGAAGAGGAGCAACCGGGACTAGTACCAGCGCCCCAACCAGGACTAGAACCCAGGGTGCCAGCACCACAGGCAGAGGATTAGCCAAGTGAGCCATGGTGCTGGGCCCCTTGTTTTTGATAGTTCCAGTAAAGCCATTTTATTACAGCAAACTTCTATTACATGCTTTATTCTATTATTTTCTCTGTAACCTTCACGGAGGTTTGATTTGTACGATGATGTCCATTTAATTCTTACCACCATCTTTATTGTGATAGCTCCCTAAGTATTTTATTGTATAAAGTTTAGTATTTATATTTCCCAGGAAATATTCACGGGAGCAATCTCTTCTCGATTCTTTCATGTTTACAAAATTTGCATGTAGCCTTGATAATTGAAAGATTTGGCTGGATGAAAATGTTCTGTAGTTCATGATTTTCTTTGCTGTTATGAAGCATTTTCTCTTGATATAAAACCTAATGGACAAAAATGTGATCACTGCATTATTTTTTATCAGTACTTGTGTCTTTTTGTTTAGATAATCAAAGGATTTTTTGTTTCATTTATTTAAAGTAGAACTTTTTATTAGAATAATTCTTACTTTTGACTGAAGTTTAATATTCCTGGACACATAGTTCATCATGCCAAATGCACTTCCAAATTTAAAGGTAAAGCTTCTTGAATTTGAATCTTTACCATTTTCTTCCTTCATTTTTCTTCTAAAGGAATTCCTTTTATACATATAATCATTTTAGATCTTCTTCACTGTGTCCTTTTCAACTATATTTTTATTTTTTCTTTACAATTTTATTTTTTTCTCTATTCCATCATTTGTTTTCCTTAAGGAATTATCTGTTGTGTTTACTGTTATGTTTTCATTTTTAAATTTATTTTTCTATCCATTTCTTTTCTGAGCCCAGTCATTTCCTTGTTTAAAATATCCTTTTCTCTACTCACCATATTTTTGCTTTATGTTGTTTGGTAATAATTTATATCATTTATCTCATTTTGCAAGAAAAGTCACAACTTTAATTATCCCATGGCATGTCTATATGAATTTCAGTCTTTTATAAATTGGATTCTTCTCTTTTTTTTTTTTTTTTTTTTTTTTTTTTTTTTACTAAGAGGGATAATGTATTAAGTTGTTCATTAACAGTCAGGGCTATGCTGATCAAGTCACCGTTTCCCATAGTGTCCATTCCACTTCAACAGGTTTCCTTTTTGGTGTTCAGTCAGTTGTCACCGATCAGGGAGAACATATGGTATTTGTCCCTTTGGGACTGGCTTATTTCACTCAGCATGATGTGTTCCAGATTCCTCCATTTTGTTGCAAATGACTGGATTTCGTTGTTTCTTACTGCAGTATAGTATTCTAAAGAGTACATATCCCATAATTTCTTTATCCAGTCTACCGTTGATGGGCATTTAGGTTGGTTCCAGGTCTTAGCTATTGTGAATTGAGCTGCAATAAACATTAGGGTGCAGACCGCTTTTTTGTTTGCCAATTTAAATTCCTTTGGGTAAATTCCAAGGAGTGGGATGGCTGGGTCGAACGGTAGGGTTATCTTCAGGTTTCTGAGGGATCTCCAGACTGACTTCCATAGTGGCTTGACCAGTTTGCATTCCCACCAACAGTGGGTTAGTGTCCCTTTTTCCCCACATCCTCGCCAGCATCTGTTGTTGGTAGATTTCTGAATGTGAGCCATTCTAACCGGGGTGAGGTGAAACCTCATTGTGGTTTTGATTTGCATTTCCCTGATTACTAATGACCTTGAACATTTTTTCATGTGCCTGTTGGCCATTTGGATTTCCTCTTTTGAAAAATGTCTATTGAGGTCCTTGGCCCATCTCTTAAGTGGGTTGTTGGTTTTGTTTTTGTGGAGTTTCTTGATCTCTTTGTAGATTCTGGTTATTAACCCTTTATCTGTTGCATAGTTTGCAAATATTTTTTCCCATTCTGATGGTTGTCTCTTCACTCTCCTGACTGTTTCTTTTGCCGTACAGAAACTTCTCAATTTGATGCAATCCCAATAGTTAATTTTGGCTTTGACTGCCTGAGCCTCCCGGGTCTTTTCCAGAAACTCTTTGCCTGTGCCAATATCTTGAAGGGTTTCTCCAATGTTCTCTAGTAACTTGATGGTGTCAGGTCGTAGATTTAGGTCTTTAATCCATGTTGAGTGGATTTTTGTGTAAGGTGTAAGGTAGGGGTCTTGCTTCATGATTCTGCACGTGGAAATCCAATTTTCCCAGCACCATTTATTGAATAGACTGTCCTTGCTCCAGGAATTAGTTTTAGATCCTTGATCAAATATAAGTTGGCTGTAGATGTTTGGGTTGATTTCTGGTATTTCAATTCTGTTCCATTGGTCTATCCATCTGTTTCTGTACCAGTACCATGCTGTTTTGATTACAACTTCCCTGTAGTATGTCCTGAAACCTGGTATTGTGATGCCTCCAGCTTTGTTTTTGTTGTACAAGATTGCTTTAGCTATTCGAGGTCTCTTGTGCCTCCATATAAATTTCAGCACCATTTTTTCCAGATCTGAGAAGAAGGTCTTCGGTATCTTGATTGGTATTGCATTGAATTTATAAATTGCTTTTGGGAGAATGGACATTTTGGTGATATTGATTCTTCCAATCCATGAGCATGGAAGATTTTTCCATTTCTTGGTATCCTCTTCTATTTCTTTCTTTAAGGTTTTGTAATTTTCATCGTAGAGATCTTTAACGTCCTTGGTTAAGTTTATTCCAAGGTATTTGATTGTTTTTGTAGCTATTGTGAATGGGATTGATCTTAGAAGTTCTTCCTCAGCCATGGCATTGTCTGTGTATACAAAGGCTGTTGATTTTTGTGCATTGATTTTATACCCTGCTACTTTGCCAAACTCTTCTATGAGTTCCAATAGTCTCTTAGTAGAGTTCTTTGGGTCCCCTAAATAAAGAATCATATCATCTGCAAAGAGGGATAGTTTGAGTTCTTCCTTCCCAATTTGTATCCCTTTAATTTCTTTTTCTTGCCTAATAGCTCTGGCTAGAACCTCCAGAACTATATTGAATAGCAGTGGTGAGAGTGGACATCCCTGTCTGGTCCCAGATCTCAGTGGAAATGCTTCCAACTTTTCCCCATTCAATAGGATGTTGGCTGTGGGTTTTTCATAGATTGCTTTGATTGTATTGAGGAATGTTCCTTCCAAACCCAGTTTGCTTAGAGTTTTCATCATGAACGGGTGTTGTATTTTATCAAATGCTTTCTCGGCATCTATTGAGATAATCATATGGTTTTTCTTCTGCAGTCTGTTAATGTGGTGTATCACATTGATTGTCTTGCGCACATTAAACCATCCCTGCATACCAGGGATAAATCCCACTTGGTCTGGGTGGATGATCTTTCTGATGTGTTGTTGCATTCTATTGGTGAGAATTTTATTGAGGATTTTTGCATCTATGTTCATCAGGGATATTGGTCTGTAATTCTCTTTCAGTGCTGCATCTTTTTCTGGCTTAGGAATTAAGGTGATGCTGGCTTCATAGAAAGAATTTGGGAGGATTCCCTCTTCTTCGATTGTTCTGAATAGTTTGAGAAGAATTGGAGTTAGTTCTTCTATAAATGTCTGGTAGAATTCAGCAGTGAATCCATCTGGTCCTGGGCTTTTCTTTGTTGGGAGGGCCTTTATTACTGTTTCAATTTCTGTCTCAGTTATGGGTCTGTTTAGGTTTTCCATGTCTTCCTGGTTCAATTTAGGCAGGTTGCATGTGTCCAGGAATCTATCCATTTCTGATAGGTTTCCCTGTTTGCTGGCATACAAGTCCTTGTAGTAATTTCTGATGATTCTTTTTATTTCTGTGGTGTCTGTTGTTACATTTCCTTTTTCATCTCTGATTTTATTGATTTGGGTCTTTTCTCTTCTTTTTTTAGTTAGTTGGGCCAATGGGGTGTCAATTTTGTTTATTTTTTCAAAAAACCAGCTCCTCGTTTGGCTGATTTTTTGGAATGTTTTTCTTGATTCAATCCTGTTGATTTCTTCTCTGATTTTAATTATTTCTCTTCTCCTACTAGATTTGGGTCTGGTTTGCTGTAGGTTTTCTAGATCCTTGAGGTGAATAGAAAGCTCATCTATTTGGTGCCTTTCCAATTTCTTGATGTAGGCACCTATTGATATAAACTTTCCTCTTAACACTGCTTTTGCTGCGTCCCATAAGTTTTGGTATGTTGTGCTGTTATCCTCATTTACTTCCAGAAAGTTTTTGGTTTCTCTTTTGATTTCTTCTTTGACCCATTGTTCATTCAGGAGCATGTTGTTCAATCTCCATGTGTTTGCATATGCTCTAGGGATTCCTGAGTTGTTCATTTCCAACTTCATTCCTTTATGGTCTGAGAAGCTGCATGGTATGATTCTAATTCTTTTGAATTTGCTGAGACTTGCTTTATGGCCTAGTATGTGGTCAATCCTAGAGAAGCTTCCATGTACTGCTGAGAAGAATGTAAAATCTTTAGCTGTAGGATGAAAAGTTCTGTATATATCTGTTAGATCCATTTGGGCTATAGTGTCGTTTAAATCTACTGTATCCTTGTTGATCTTCTGACCGGATGATCTGTCTATTTCTGAGAGTGGAGTATTGAAGTCCCCCAGTACTATTGTATTGGGGTCTAAGTCTCCCTTTAAGTCCGTTAACAAATCTTTTAGATAAACCGGTGCCCTGTAGTTAGGTGCATATACATTGATAATTGTTATATCTTCCTGTTGAATTGATCCCTTAATCATTATGTAGTGTCCCTCTTTGTCTCTCTTAATGGTTTTTGTGGTAAAGTTTATGGTGTCTGATATTAAGATGGCTACGCCTGCTCTTTTTTCATTTCTGTTGGCATGGTATATCTTTTTCCAGCCTTTCACTTTCAGTCTGTATGGATCTTTGTTGGAAAGATGTGTTTCTTGTAAGCAGCAAATAGATGGGTTTTGTTCCTTAACCCAATCAGCCAAATGGTGTCTTTTAACTGGACAGTTCAGGCCATTCACGTTCAATGTGACTAATGATAAGTGGTAACTTTGCCCTGCCATTTGCCAAAGATAAGTTCTAATATATGCTTTGAATTCCCTGTGATCTTTTGCTGTGAGGTTTCCTTCCTTTACCTTCTTTCATATTGATGACCGTGTTTCTTTGTTTCCTTGTGTAACACATCTTTAAGCATCTTTTGCAGGGCTGGACGAGTGGCAACAAATTCTTTCAATTTCTGTTTGTTATGAAAAGTCTTTATTTCACCTTCATTCACAAATGATAGCTTTGCAGGATATAATATTCTGGGCTGGCAGTTGTTCTCTCTTAGTACCTGGGCTATATCTTGCCATTCCCTCCTAGCTTGTAGAGTTTCTGATGAGAAGTCAGCTGTGAGTCTGATTGGAGATCCTCTGAGAGTAATCTGACGTTTCTCTCTTGCACATTTTAGGATCTTTTCTTTATGTTTCACTGTGGAGAGTTTAATTACAACGTGTCGTGGTGAGGATCTCTTTTGGTCGTGTTTATTAGGGGTTCTGTGAGCTTCCTGTACTAGGATTTCTCTGTCCTTCTCCAAACCTGGGAAATTTTCTGCTAATATCTCACTAAAAAGGCCTTCTAATCCTTTCTCCCTCTCCATGCCTTCAGGAACTCCTAGAACCCGAATGTTGGGTTTTTTAATAGTATCCTGAAGATTCCCGACAATATGTTTTAGATTTCTAATTTCCTCGTCTTTTCTTTGGTCTGACTGTATCCTTTCCTGTTCTCTGTCTTCTAAGTCCGATATTCTCTCTTCTGCTTCTCCCATTCTGTTTGTAAGGCTCTCTATTGTGTTTTTCATTTGATCTATTGAATTCTTCACTTCAGTCACTATCCCAGTTTCCTGTTGTACTAGTTGTTTCGTTTCATTTTGATTCCTCCTTAATATTTCATTTTCACGAGAGAGATTTTCTATCTTGTCCATTAAGGATTTCTGTAGTTCAAGAATTTGTTTTTGAGAACTTCTTAATGTTCTTATCATTTTTTGAGATCTGCTTCTTGCATTTCTTCTATGTCATCATCCTCATAATCTTGAATTGGGGTGTCTTTTTCATTTGAGGGCTTCATGGTGACTTCCTTGTTTTTGTTACCTTGGTTTTTGCGTTTGTTATTTGGCATATTGGAGATATTTGGTTTCTTCACTGTGGTGCTTTTTCTTGTTATCCTATGACTCTAGATTAAGTGGACTATCTGTTTTTGATGGAGCCTTAGGGCTTGAGATGGGTGTGGCCTGAGAGCTCTGTTTGGTGTGCCAAAGGTGACACTCCCAGGTTAGGCGTGGTAAACCTCTCTCTCTCTCTCTCTCTCTCTTTTTGATTCAAAAGGGAAGTTATTCTGCACAGCTGAACGAAGTTGGAGGTAGTTAGCAGGCAAATGATATACCCACAGGAGCCAGAGATCGGAAGCTCTTTCCCAAGGACCACACAGGGAATCTGTTTGGCCCTCAGAGTGGGCTCAAATTCTCCTTCAGTCTCCCACTGGGTTGCCAAAGTTACGGAATTGTAGCGTCTCTGGAGAGTGCTCACGTGAATTCCGTGAGTTCTCTCCCCCACCGTCTCTTTTTTCACAGTCTCAGTTCAGTAGCACCACAAATTTACTAGGTCCTAATCTCCTGTTAATTCGCCCCGCCCAGAGTCAGGTTTTTCTGCTAGGCTCAGGGCCGGTGCAGACCTGAGGTCGCTCTGCTTATGACATATGTCCAAGATGGCGCCTGCTCTTTGTCTTGCTCGCCCTTGAGAGGTGAGCGGAGAGAGAGAAACCCGTGTCCGTACCAGTCACCTTTTTTTTCCCCTCTCTCTTCCAGTTAGCTTGGTGAAGTCCCCCCCCCGGGGGTCGTTCCCTCTAGTCTCCTCTCTCCGCTTGCCTGCCGGTGTCTCGGGTTATTGAGGTTCGGCTCACCTCGCGTTCCAGCGCTGGTGTGTTGAGTCTGCTGCTGGTGTCCTGAACTGTGGGCTCCCACGCTCTCCACGCAGGTCTGCTCCCCTTCCAGCGCCGATGTGTGGACTCGGAGCCCTGGACATCCCAAGTCTCCCCGCTGTTGCACTCCCCTTCAAGCACTTGTGCACAGACCCTGCAGCTTGCGCAGCTCAGTCCCGTGGCTCGGCTTCCGCGGCTCAGTCCCGCGGCTCAGTCCTGCGGCTCGGCTTTCGCGCGCGGTGGGCGACCTTGTTCTCCCAGTAGGTCCTCCGATTCACGCCCACTGGATCCAGAAGAGTTTCGTCTGCAATATTTTCCTGGTTCTTTTTTCTGAGGCTACCGTAACTCCCCTTTTATTAAACTAAATTTTCCCGGACTATCGGTGCGCGCCCTCACTATTCCGCCATCTTGGCTCCGCCCCCGGATTCTTCTCTTAATTCTCCTATTACTTATAAAAGCTTGAATTCAGCCACACTTTTTATTTGATTCTTGATTATGAGTTTAAAAGACTTTCTTAGCATTTTTGACAGGAAGAAAACGTCAGAGTAACTTCTAGATTCATATATCTGGAGTTATTTATTTCATTACTTTTCAGATTTATCATAAACTAATATTTATTTAATACCCGTCTTTTCTGAACTTTGTCTTTCCCTTGTTCCTGCTGCCTCTGTTTTGCTGCAGTGAGACACTTCACCTTAATGAGTTAGTATGGGGAGTTTACAGGGGCCAAGTCACTTGAGCACTGTGAGCCTGGATCACATCCGAGTTCCTCCATTAATCAGATCCTAGAAATCTCCTACTTTTAGCTGCTGCTCTACGTAGGTTTCCTAGCTGTTCAGAGATACCAGCAGGTGCACAGTTTCACAGGGCTGCGGGAAGTGCCATTGCCTTCATTCAGTTTCCTTTAATACACGGCTGACAACACAAGAACAGTGAACTGACACTGGATTGTGTCTTTGACTTAGCTCTTCCTGTCCCGGTTGCTCTAGTTTTTGAGAGGACTCAAGGATATTTAATCGCTTGCTGATGTTATATCTACCACCATCTATCCAGAGTTCTTCCTAAATGTTCTTTTGTTATTTTGGATTGCTAGATTGGTATTTTTTCAAAAACTGTTATGACAAGTGTTAGACAGGAGACAGATGGTCACCATGTAGATTATCGATGTTTGTGAGAAGAATGGGAATTTCTAATCACAGGAGAAGAAATCTTGCTTCATCCAGCACCTTTGATCCTGACTGACCCATCTGCCAATCTCTACCTTAATAGCAATTTGTTGCCACTTTTCTGGTGGCTTATTTAAAAGCAGTTGTGAATGTAACAATTTTTGTAACTCATTTTGAGAAATTAATATTATTCAACACAATTTTGAAATCCAACACAAGCGGCTGGCGCCACGGCTCAATAGGCTAATCCTCTGCCTACGGTGCTGACACCCCAGGTTCTAGTCCTGGTCGGGGTGCCGGATTCTGTCCCGGTCACTCCTCTTCCTGTCCAGCTCTCTGCTGTGGCCCAGGAGTGCAGTGGAGGATGGCCCAAGTGCTTGGGCCCTACACCCGCATGGGAGACCAGGAGAAGCACCTGGCTCCTGGCTTCGGATCAGCACGATGCGCCTGCCGCAGCGCGCTGGCCGCGGCGGCCATTGGAGGGTGAACCAATGGCAAAAAGGAAGACCTTTCTGTCTCTCTCTCTCTCTCTCTCTCTCTATACACTCTGCCTGTCAAAAAAGAAAAAAGAAAGAAATCCAACACAAGTACTCTTTCCTGGTGACCTAGAAAAATAGACATGTGACAAAGATGATTTTACTAGCTACTATTCAACAGCATATGTAGGTCAGATCAATCTATGAAAAAGAATATTAAACAAGAGAATTAAAGTAGCATTTTCAACCTGCCAGGAGAGAAGTTAAGCACCATATTATCTTTTAATGAAAATGGAATTAGATGACTAATTCCCCAAAGAGAAGTCAAAAACCACGAATTGCATTTATAAAGGTGAGGATTATGATTATGAGATTTTAAAAGTTTTTTTTTTTTCAAAATTTAGTAATATGAAAGTAGTTTGTAGATAGAAAAAGGAAAATCCATAAAAAGAAGAGGAGGATGAGGAGAAAAGAAAAGAAAAGGGAGAGAAAGAAGAGAAAGGGAGAGAAAAAGAAAGAAGAGAAAGAGAGAGAGGAATGAAGAAAAGTGCAGGGGACAGGACAGGAAGCGAGAAGAGGGAGGGGAGAGCAGGTGAGGGACAGTAAGGTAACTGACCAGCGTATCCAGGGGGTTTTGACAGAGAGATGCTGAGCAGGGGAGGAGGTGGAGGGGGAGGATTGCTAATTTATCTTGAGTCCTACTTCCCGCAGCTTTATTGAGGCATGATGGACAAATAACTGAACATATTAACAGCATACAACATTGTTTTGTTGTACACACCCATTGTGAAAGGATCATCGCCAACTATGTAACATACTCATCACCACACAGGTATCCTTTGTGTGTGAGAACATTCAAGGTCTGTTCTCAGCATATTTTAAGTACACAGTAGTGTTACTGACTGCAGTCACCATTAGAGCTCCAGGATTTATTCAGCCTTCTGAGCTAAAATTACCTACTTTTGAACCAACATCTCCCTATTTTTCCTGGTAACAACCATTCTGTTCTCTGCTGTTAGGAGTTTTTTTCTTTATTCTGACTTTGAGTAGAAACATGGAGTATTTGTTTTTCTGTGTCTTGGTTATTCCATTTCATTTAATGTTCTTGGTTATTCCACTTCATTTAATGTCCTCCAGATTGATCTATGTTATTGCAAATGGCAGAATTTCTTCCTTTGTAAGCCTGAATAATACTTTGGTGTGCTTAAATATCACCCTCTCTTCATTTATTTGTTGGTTGACAATTAGTTAAATTTCATATTTTGCCTACCATGAATAACGCTATACTGAACAAGGGAGTATACATTTATGTATAACATGGAATATTTCATAGAGTTTGGATGTATACCCAGCAGTGGAGTTAGAATTATTCTATTGTTAACTTTTTGAGGAACCTGGATGCTGTTTTTCATAATAGCTATACTAATTTACAATCTTGGCAACAGTATACAATATTCCTTTCCTCCACATCTTCCCCAGCACTTTTTAATCTCTTCTTTTTTATAGGACCCATTACAACAACTGTAAGGTGACATCTCATGTTGGTTTTGTTTTGCATTTCCCTGTTAGTGAAATTGAGCATCTGTTCAAATACTTGTTAATCATCTCCATGTCCTTCTTAGAAACATTTATATTTAGGTCTTTTGCATATTTTTATTGCAATGACTTTTTTTCCTTGCTATTGTTTTGAGTTCCTTAAATATTTTGGGTATTAACCTGTGATCAGTTGTATGATTTGCAAATCATTTCTCTCATTCTACAGGTATTCTCTTCTGAGTCTTAAAACTTATTATAAATATATTCTTAAACCATCTCAAAGTTGCACGCTAGTCAGAATCAGATTGTTGTACACACCCGAATGGAGAACATCTCATGAGTTCAGGTCACAGATGGGGGTTCTATTTAGAAAAAGCCACTGCTCTGTATGGTATTCCAACCTAATAGATTTATTGCATAGCCCACCTGATCTGTCTTCTTCCACCTTAGTCATGGAAACTCTGTTGTTGAATAAGAATGTACTCCCTTGGTGTCACCCACTTGGGATCTGGTCAATTAGAGGACTGTTTGTTTAATTCCCTGAACATACACCTGCAGCATCATGGAGGCACCAAAGGCACAACTTGGGGGTTGAGACTGGTAATTGTGGCTTTCCTCTCCAAGCTCAGTTAAAACATCACATGTTCCTTACATGTTCCGTGTGCACCTCGCTGTCTCTTTCATGAGAGGAAGAACAAGGTACGCTGAAGATGGAATGACTTTTACAAAGAGCCCAATGCTATTGCAGACAGGGAAGGAAAAGTGAACATTAAAGAAACAAAAACCAAAGCAGTGATTTGTTACCATTTAAAAAATGCTGCTGGATTTGCCATCAGCGTGGCTGTGCAGCTCCGTATGCAAACACAAGCCTCTTGAAGAACAATCTTTGTGTCTGAACAGAAAGTATTTTGTCTTCTCAGGCAGGAAACCTAATGCAGGGCTTACACAGAGATCTATTTTCCACCATGTGGCCAGGACAATAAACATGGCTCGTTTGATCTGCGTGGCAATAGTGACGGAGCTGGCGTTCCAAACGGAGAAAAATGGGAAACCAATCTGCCAGAGGTGAGCCCGTGCCCTCAGGGCACTTTTGCATGTCTAAAGTTCACCAAGGAAAGCCAGGGAGATTTCAAATAAACATGTCTACAGGGGTCATAAAAATCCGAACCAGTGTGATAGCTTAAATCCCAACGTCAAAACACAGAAGTGCATGGCCTACATCACTCGAAACTTCTCTGGCCCCAGGTTTATAAATTAAAGTTCTTTCAAACTTCTATTTTTACAGGCATAAATTTATAAATGTCCCTCCCCTCTGCCATCATCTTCATACTATGAATAATAGCGAAATTGCCTTGCTGTGACTGCAGGTGGAATCATTTCTCAACGACAGCGAAGGCAAAAGGAACAGAATAATGTTTTTGAGTTTCCCTTAGCACGCCGTCTCACGTCCTTGTCTCAGCAGAGGTGTCTGTGTATCTTGCTGCCATAAAGCCTTGTGTTAAAAATTACCGTAATTCGTTATTTTGTATGCTACCTTCCTTTTCAGATCCAAACGCCAGAGTGCAGCGAGTTTGTTGCAGCACTGTTGAAAAAAAAGAGAGCTGTTAGTAGGAAATGTGAGTGGGTTGAAGTGGGGCTCCCTGTGGAGTTCGCTTGGCAGAGCGTGGGTTCCTGGCTCAACCTAATATTAAAAGTGAGTCATCGGTTTACCCACACAGCAGGGTCTACACTTTGTACTTCTCATTCTGACCAACTCAGCAACCGCCCCGAAGACTCAAGGTTGGGTTCTGTAATTAACGATCGAGTGAAAGAAATCTCTCATTTATTCTGAGAATTCTTCATTATGCATAAATTCCTCAAAGTTAATGTTGGATACATAAGGAGACACAAACCAAATCTGCCTGTTAGAACAGTATTTGTGTGTTCAGTATGATGCATCTCTCGTGGAGGCCAAAGGCATGGCTGTTCTCAGGAAAGCTATATGGTTTTGTTTCTTTTTTCTTCTCTTTATGCCCATTTAGAGAAACCTGAAGGGCAAGTTTTATGTAGCTCCTGTGTTAGCTAGTAATCTTTCAAAGAAAAATTCAGTAATTATTATGTCCACATCTGAGAATACATATGAGAACATCGTGGCATTTTATATTGCTGGTTTTAAAAAAGAACAAACACAAAATGTATTAAAGATTAATTCCTCACTTTATTAAAGACTACATAAGTGCAATTTGCTTCATTTCATGTACTAACTCTAAGAGGTAGAAACATTTTTTTCTTTGAATCCAAACAATAAATACTAATTTTTTTAACGCAGGCTCAAAATCTCTTGATGGAATATGAATCTGGCCCTAACTAAAGCATTTCTATTCTAGACGAAATGAAGATTATTATTTAGAATCTATACGTGTGTGTGTGTGTGTGTGTGTGTGAACAGTAGCATTATTGCAAAGGTTGGTGGTGAAAGATACGATACGCTGGTGGCATACAGAAAACAAGTGTGCACCTTGCATTTTAGTTTGTGTATTACGTAGACATAGAAACTCCCGTATCCACACACATGGAGATATTGACAGCACACCTCCTCCGAGTGGCAGGAAAAGTCCCGCATAAATGGGGCTTCATCTGCACCGCCATCCTCATGCTCACAGTCTGCAGTGAGGATCTTCAGCTACAGAGAACTGATCCTGAACACGCATTCTCAGCTGGCACCACAACCTGCCAAATACGGGCTCGTCTTCCTCTTCTACAGGGACTCCCGATTAGTCTCTTTAAACCTTTTGCAGACATTTCCATGGTTCTTAATTATACTGTTCATCTCAAAACGGTTGAATCAGTTGTTAACATGTCTGTCTCCAGCACAGTACAGAGCTGCTAGGGGGAGAAACGGCGTCAGGGTTCTGTCTCTCTCCATATTCACATCATGTCCTAGTCTTAACCACGGAGAAACACTGTGCATCCCTGCAGGCCAAGGTCATTCTACTCCATGCTGACAGTGACCTCACACACCCCTCAGCTTCCTGTGGGACCCCTCACCATGCTTGATGGGCATCAGGCCTATTCCTTGACATCTATTTAATTCAACCTCTTACATGATCTCCTACCAGCTTTTCAAATTCTCACCCTCAAACAAAAAATAAAAGCTATTGGTATTTTTATTGGCATTGAGTTAAATGCACGGATTCATTGTAAGAGGAGGCTGATATCTATATAAAATTTGTTAGAGAGTTTTGTTCACATTTGTTATAGTCTTCACAGAGTTTCCTCATAAAAGATTTGAGATCTACTCATATTAGTTCATAGATTTCTTGTTAAAATCATTCCTAGTTATTTCATATTTTTATTTTATTGTTATTTTGCATTTTCACCCTGGTTTTGGCTGTTGATGTTTGAATATTCAGCATTTTAACTGAACTTCCATAAAATTCCCTTACTATTTTGTCGCTCCCCCTCTTCGTGGAGGAGCAACACAGGACCCTGCGCTGTTCTTTTGTCTGCTCGGCCCTCCCCGGGTTTGCTGCTGGTTCTTCCCGGGTTGGCTACTTTCCCTTCCACCTCCGTGGAAGGGCAGTTCCCCCTGGCCACATTCCCCACTTCCGCAGGGGAGCGGCACACCGCCGGCCGGCTCTCTGGGGGCTGCACAGGTGTTCCCCTTAGATGTTCCTCTTAGATGTTCCTGGTGCATGCCGTCTCCTCCTTTATAGTCCTCCTCTGCCAATCCCAACTCGGCTGCCCACACGCCGAGTACGCTGCTCTCCTCCAATCAGGAGCAAGTCCTACAGTTTATTGGCTGAACTGGAGGCAGCTGTGTAGAAGCTGTTTTCTTCTCTCCCAGCGCCATATTGTGGGAGAGCAGATGCATAGAATAAGTCTTAATTCCAGTAACTTAGTCTAGTCCGAGTTGCTCCCCACACTATTTCTGATAGATTTCCAACTTATTTGCTTAAATTATCCAGGTAGACAATTGTATATATCACATTGTAATGTGATATATAAAATAAAATTTTGTGCACTCTTTTGCAAGACGTATTCATTGCCCTTCTGCTTGCATTATTTATAATTCCAGAATATTATTAAAATTAGAGTTGATGTTAGATGGTCTAACTTGTAATATTTTTGAATATTTGTAACTCATATTTTCCAAAATAAGACATTTCACTGTAGTTACTGAGCCAATTATTTGTGTCCACATTGCATGCTAGTTTCAGAAACTCTTTGAACCTTGTTTATGTGTTTTCTCTCCTTTCCCACTCCTGGCTCAGTGATTCTAAACAATTACTGCAGCTCTTTTCTGTCCATAGTTAAATTGTCTCCACCTTCATCTTCATTCATCTTCTTCCCAGGCATTTCTCGTTTGCTCTGCTCTTGCCATTCTACCTTCTTGAATTAAATGTTTGTGTATTTTTACTTTTTTTTTCTTATTTGAAGAAGAATCTTCTGGTAGTTCCTCTATGGTGTGTTCTAGATGCTGGGAATTCATGAAAGTGCCCTAATCCACTCTTATTTGTTCCAAAAATTATGAAGGACAGTAACTTTTTCTAACATTTTCAAGTAACTGAGAAGCTTTTACTTGTTACTCAGTTTTGTTTTTAGTTTATTCAATGTCTGATCAGAGAGGACTTTAGAAATCTGTGTGTCTTGATGTGTTAGCCATAGCCTAACATATGATCGATTTCTTTAAAAATTCCACAAGACTGGAAACAAAGTAAACACTGCAATATTGAGAACATAAATATATATTACCTATGTCTATGCATATACAGGCATGGACTCTATACGTTAAATATTCTACATATATTTACAGTAATATAGTATTAATATATAGTATATATTTGCATTTATAGTATGTCACAATTTACATCTATATTGAGTATATCATTTATATTTGCAATACCCAATTATGATTTGCTGCTAGAAACAAGGGCTCTGGATTTAAGCTGACTTGCTCTTTCCATGTCCATTTCTACCAATGGCATAAGCTTCAGTTAGCACTGGGCTCTTTGCATAATGAGCAGATGAACTCTGTGAAGGGCTTCAATGAGTGCCTGGCATACACCAAACAGCAAATAAATACCTGCTGGCTTGACACGATTGCTGTTTCCTGCACAGTTGACATCACAGTTCAATAGATGTGAGCTTGAATTCTCCTGTTGACATGGATTTGGCCTTAAAAGGATTGTGCTTTAGATTAAGTCTAAAGAACTATCATCTCTTGATATGGGAGGGCTTTTAAAATAGCTCAGTTTATTAATATTTTGCTAATACTAATAATTTTAACTTGAAAATTGAGTGTGATATTATAAAAATGTTCAGTAAAGAAAACCCTAGAAATGTTTGATGGTAATAGCTTGATATACTGAAAGGTTACATCAGTCATAAATAGGAGGTTAAATGGACAACTAACATCTAGAATTTTCTATAACGTAACCTCTTTGGAGTCAAAAAGGCATAATTAGGCAGACTTCCACATATTTTTACTCTTAGTTTTTTTCTTCTGGAAAAAAGAATTTTTTTTCCATTGAAATAGATTCTTTAATTTAATTAAGTTACACTGGAACCTATAGATCAAAGTAAAATTTCGGCCTGAATTTCTAATCCCATGTGACAGTTTCTTTCAGGAAACCACCGGCTCTGCGGAGTTCTTGGCAAGCCCTCCGGGAAGGTCATGGGAGTTAAGTGTTCCAGCAGCGAGTCCAGCTCTGAGCCTCCCAAGGACTTCACCAAGATCCACGCAGTACGTCGCGACAGAGGATGTCAGAGGCTTCCCTCGAAACCATCTGTGCTGTGTTAGACACTTTTTCATTTTAGTCTAAGGAATTCAAATACTACTAAACATCGTGCTATTTAACCATGAACTAGGTTTTTTAAAAAATTCTACAAGATTATATGTTTCCTGTCTCTTTCCTCCACCAATTATATCTTCTTCTAAACTTAGTCTGGGGAAGAATGAGAACCTTATTCATTCTGTCAAATTTTTTCAATGTTTGCTTTAATGTAAAATGTGTTGAACTGTCACAGACTTACAGGTAAGTGTGCTTATCACACATGCTTGTCTGTACACATTGAAATAAACTATATATACCCATACAACCAGCACCTTAGTTTACAAACATTGTCAAGCCACCCAAAGCCCTTCTGTGCTCTGTTCTAGCCCCAACACATCACTCAAGAGAATCCACTCTCTACAGTACTAACAGGAAAGATGAATTCTCTTTTATAATTTTTAAATTTCATACAGATGGAATTATATGGCAGTATCTTTTGCAGGTAAATTGTCCTTCATTACATTTGTAAATTTCAGCATAGTTTCCTCGTCCTTGTAGATTATTCACTCTCATTGTTTTATAGTCTTCCAGTATGTGACTATATTACAATTAATTGTCTATTTTCCAAAATTTAAGTGTACATAGGTGATTCAGTATGTGGCTTCTGGACTAATCCTCTCTTTGTATATTCTTTTCCAATTCCATAGTGCTTAATTAATATCAATTTATAAATGATGTTAATGTAAAGTTTTTCAATTATTTGTGGTGTGAGGTTGTTTTAGATGGCCTAGTTTTTCTTTTAAATTCCTATATACATTTTTTACTATCATTTTCTCACCTCCAAAAAAAAAATCTTACAGAAATTCTTCGGGCTATCTATGAATTTATGGGCAAATTTCAGATAAATCTGTGAACATCCTTTCAACACTGAGTATTTCAGTTCATAATTAGGCTCCTTCTTTCCACTTATGCTTGTATCCTTTGGTTCTCTTGATATTTTTCAGCTTACAGTATGGAAATCTTACACATATTTCCCAAGATGTATTAGTAAACATTAGACAATATTTGTTAATGCAATTTTACATTGCCTTAATTTTAAACTTTTATTTGACATAAAAATCTAACACTGACTTTGGAGTGTTATAATTCTATAACTAGACTTGATACATTTATTCAGCAAATTTTTAAGATTTTATTTTATTTGGAAGACAGGGTTACAGAGAGAGGGAGACATAGAGAAAGGTCTTTCATCCGCTGGTTCACTTCCCAAATGGCTGTGGCAGTTGGAGCTGGGCCAATGGAAAGCCAGGAGCCTAGATTTTCTTCCAGGTCTCCCAAGGTCTTGGGCCATTCTCTGCTACCTTCCCAGGTGCTTTAGCAGGGAGCTAGATCAGAAGTGGAGTAGCTTGGACACAGCAGCTACCCATATAGGATGCTGGAGCTGTGGGCCAGGGCTTTAACCAGCTGTCCCACAGTGCTGGCCCCAGGAATTCTTTTTTCAAAAGATTTGTAAAAGGCAGAATAAGAAAGAAAGGGGAAGAGACAGAAAGAGATAGAGAACTTCTTTGGGTTGGATCACTCCTCAGAGTGCCTCAGCAGCCAGGGCTGGGCCAGGCCAAGCCATGAGTCTGGGATCCTATCTGGGTCTCCCACACAGGTGGCAGTGGACCAAACATTTGAGCCATCATCCATTGCTTTCCCAGGCACATTAGCAGGGAACCAGACCAGAAGTGGAGCAGAAATATCATTGATTAGCTATTATTGCGTCTAGGTTCATCAAATTAGTATGCTCATGAAATTACTTTCTTTCTGATTTGGTGAAGTTTACATTAGTTATTTGGTTAAAGCATTGCCTATCACATTTCTCCATTATAATGTTACCACTTTTAACTATTAACTGATAAGATGTTCCCATAATAAAACTTGAGAATACATAAATATTGCCCTCAAATTTTAGCTCACTAGGTTTTTTTAAGATTTATTTATTTATTTGAAAGCCAGAGTTACACAGAGAGAGGAGAAGCAGAGAGAGAGAGAGAGAGAGAGAGAGAGAGAGAGAGTCTTCCATCCATTGGTTCACTCTCCAACTGGCTGCAATGACCGGAGCTGCACTGATCCAAAGCCAAGTGCCAGGAGCCTCCTCTGGGTCTCCCACATGAGTGCAGGGCCCAAGGACTTCGGTCATCCTCTACTGCTTTCCCAGGCCATAGCAGAGAGCTGGATCGGAAGTGGTGCAGCCGGGTCTCGAACCAGCGTCCATATGGGATGCCGGCACTTCAGGCCTGGGAGTTAGCCCTCTGTGCCACAGCGCCAGTCCCTAACTGACTAGTTTTAAAATTCATTTTTAAATTCCTAAGCCTATTTTTCTTTCTATATCTTAGAGTAAGGAAAACTTTGCCTTATTCATTTATTTTTGCCAGAATGCATTACTGGATTCTAGTATTATACAGCTACTTATAATCCATCACTATCATTTAATGTCTGTGTCTTTCTAATATGACCACTTCATTCTCTGAACTTGTTTTTAACTTATGGTGCAAAAATATCCCCAGGCTCATCTTGCACTTTCTCTTTCCCTGCCCTGGCATCAGATAGTTCCCCAAGAAACCCTCATTCCTTTTAGAAATGAATGGTATTTAGAAACATGCATAAAAAAATCGATATCCTCCAATTCACTGGTGCAGCCCTGAGTCCAGGCTGCATCTGGATGGAGAAATACAAGCACACATACGCATACGTATACACACACACATATATATATATCATAGACATATGCATATTTATCTACATGTATTTCTGCACATGTATTTATGCATATAAAATGTACACCTATATACATACTTTCTCATATGTGTATGTGTGTGTATCTAACTATATACCTTCAACTCCAATCCAACAAGACAGGGTACATTCTGGTGTCATCATTTTGATATTTAAAGTTTCCTTCCTCCACAGTGAGAAGACTTCCTCCAATTATCTTCGATATATTTACATATTTTTCAACCTACAATACACAATAATCAACTTCAAGACTGCTGATCCATAACCATTTTAAGCAATTTGTTATCAAGAAGTTCCATTTTTATTAACATTTATTTTTGAGGTTTAATTTTCATACACTGAAATGATCGAATGTTCTACGTGCAAGGTGATGATTTATTTCTTGAAAAAAAATCTGAAACCCAGTAGCATGCTGGAACTGGCACACACTGGCTCGCAAGAGCTCATTACCAATTTTCAGGAACTTACACATTAATTATTAAACATAGCTATTCTTAAAAATCAAATTACAAACTTACAGCTGCCTGAATAACACTGACCAGAAGGGTCTACCTGCCAATCTCTGTTTCCGAATTCTTTTACTACCTGTTACCATTATCTATGCCCTTGTGGTTATTTATGTGTCTCTGTATGAGGGGCATACCTTACCATAATGGGGTGCTTTTATGCTTCTCTCTGTAGCTTGGGTTCAGTGAGGTCAGGTTAGCAGCTTGAAATTGTCCTTGGGAGGAGTATTTACACCACAGAAATAGACAATGAGACAGAGTGGGAGGGGTAGAGTCAGAGAGAGAGAGAGAGAGAGAGAGAGACAGAGAGAGAGAGAGAGAGAGCAATCCCATCCACCGGTTCACTCCCTAAAGGTCTGCAGGGGCTAGAGCTCCACTAGGCCCATGCCAGGAGCCAGCAACTCTCTCACTTGGGCAGCAGGGATGCAAATAATTAAGCCAAACCCCGGCCCCTTTCAGCATGTACATTAGCAGGAAGTTGGATTAAGCCAAGGCACGGCTTGAACCCAGGCGCTCTGATATGGGATGTGGGCATCCCTCACAGTATCCTGGCCACTGTGCCAATGACCATGCCAGAAAAAAGCTTAAAGTTTTAAAATAATTGCTAAGCTCAATCCTGTTAAATGTGCCAGGAGTTGCACTGCTCATACATGTGTCTTCTGTTCTGGATTTCTGTCTCCAGGGACACACTCACACAGGTCTCTGTGGGTCCGGCACCATATATACGTTTCTCATCTTCATTCAGACACTTCCTGTCCTAAATAGGAAAAGAAACATATGGACCTGCCATCTTCTTGACTTGCTCTATAGAGGTTTTACCCAGGACCAACCCCACACACCCACATGTAGACAATTATAGTATTCCTGGGCTCCCTCCTCCACACGTGAAAGGAAACTGAATGGCTTTTTTTTTTAACTTTAGGGTACCTGTGATTGAGATGAGAAATACCACGCTTGGCCAATTTCCCACCAGGGCAAAGCCTGTTGCTGAATAATGGTGGTGACAGTGATGATAACACCGTGACCAGAAAGCTAGCTTTGAGTAGAATTTGTAAACATTCCTGAAAACATCTATGAAAAATGCATAATGCTGCTTAATTTGATGACGTTTTATAGTCAAGCCATGGTAAAATTTGATTAAGGTTGCATTTTAAAATGACCAAGAGACATAGGTTAAAATAATCTCTAAATCATAGGAATAAAATGTTCCTTTTATTACAACTGCTATTGATCACCAAGGGATAAAATAAATTCAATTGGAAATGGGGAAAGAAGTGATTTTCCAATGATCTAAAACTAGTTTCCGTTGCTACAGAGCAGTATTTTAACATTTATTTAACTTTTTTCCAACTCCCAAATACACAGCTGATATTCAGGTTTCTTTAGCCTGTAAGTTCAAACTACATTTGCTTGTTTAATACTAAATCCAAAGTCAAAACCTCCATCCATTTGAATTTTGCTGTACTATCTGCATGAAGTTATTATGTGAGAATTGGCTGAATGAGAAGAAGGGAATCAAATATAATATGATTTTAAAGTGCCTTCAATACCAAATTAGAATATAAGATGTTTATTTGGAAAAGTGGACAATACAAAATTAGCAAATGAAAAGTGATGTCCTCGCCAATTTGAGAATAACTAGAGGAGTCTGAAAGAATTCTGGCATTTCTTGATGTAAACATGCTGTTCCCTTTCAAAGTGAGCCCTGTGAGCTTGGGTTTGGTTTGCTATTGTAAATCTTTTTGAGTCAGGAATGTGCTGTTTCTTGGAATCCCCACGGGGTTACTCCAAAAGATTAAGAATCCTAGTTTTTCTTCTCCAAAACTCTGGTAGAAAATGGCAGCTTGAAAACTTGAACATGGTAGTGGTTTATGAACAATTATTCTGCCTGTAGACAAGAAGCAGGACCCTCGAGTTCTGAGTCAGTTTCAGCCCCCAGGGTCTGTGTATTGAGAAGTGTGAGAATTATCCTGTTTGTCAGATGGCTAAAAATAAGCACGAATAGGTTGTCTTTTTCACAATGAAACAGAAAAATTTATGTTCTTTCATGCATCTACTGTTGGTGACCAAAAAATAAAAAAAATAACATCCCTACCAACATTCACCAGGGTAGGACAAGTCATGTGTAACAAATATTTGAGTGATTGGTCAGAAATTGGCCCGGAGGGGTGACATTTGCAGCAGTGATGAAGACCCATTGGGAGACGGTAGATGGTGGCTCAAGTACTTGTGTCCCTGCCACCCATGTAGGAGACCCAGACTGAGTTCTGTGCTCCTGGCTTCCACGTGGCTCAGCTCTGAGTATTACAGCTATTTGGGGAATGAACCAGCAGACAGGAGCTCGCTCTCTCTCTCTCTCTCTCTCTCTTGTTCTCTCTTTCTAATAAATAAATCCAATTTAACAATTGGCAAGAACTTTGCACACAAAGGTCGCTTTCTCTGGAAGCCCTTCCCTAAGACCCCTGATTGACCAAGTCTCTGTTTCCTGTCTTTCCAAGCGTTCTATGGACCTTTTACTACTGGACTCTCTCACCACTGAAACACAGTAATTAATTCTGTAGTGTTCATCCTCTCAAACTGTAGAATGGAAACTCCACCAGGAAAGACACTGCCAATACCCAGCAGGTACTTAGTATCTATTAGTTGAATAAACACTGTATACATATCTCCATGACAAATATATCCAATAGAAAGTAATCATGTCAGGGCAAGACTACAAGTTCTACTACAAAAATGAAAAAGAAAATTATTATAAAATGTTTCAAGTTGCAGCTAGAAACTAAAATGGCAGAAGCCACTTCCCTTGCAGCTAAATTTAAAATTGTTCACCAGCATAGGAACTGCTGATGAAGGCAATCCCAGCAAAGAGGTAAGCGCAGGGTGGAGACTCAAGGTAGTAAACCAACTGGAAATATATTTTCATGGACGAGAACTCAAACTCACCCTCCACCATGGCACTGCTATGGCATTTAAAAAAATTTAATATTATTTTAGAAGCAGATGAACTGGGGCCAGCATTGGGTGCTCAAATCCAGGTCTCCCACATGGGTGGCAGGAAATCAATTACTTGAGCCACCCCTTCGCCTGCCAGGGTGAGCACTGGCAGGAAGTTGGGATCAGGAATCACTGGTGGGAACAGAACCCAGGTACTGTGAGATGAGACACAGGGTCTTAACTGTGAGGCAAAATGCCTAACTCAACATTTTTTTTAAGGAGAAATATTTTTTCTTAGGAAAAAAGACAAAAATAAATTTAAAAATCCTTTGACATTTTAGTTAACTGGTTTCCTATTTTTTATATCTGGCAGTGGAAACAGAACTAGAATCTACAGATAATAATATACAACACACGCTGGTCAGTGTATGAGGTTGACATCCAACACAGTTATGCGTGGACTTCAAAATGATTTGCAATGAAACAAACCCACTGTCCACAGGCTTTTGGACATTCCTCAAATACGGGATACAATAGCAGGGAAGCAGTGGTATTTTTGCTTTTCACCTAAAAAGCTAATGAGGGGTCCAGTGTTGTGGGGTGGTGGTGGAAGCTACCACCTGCAGTGCTGGCATCCTATATGGGCACCAGTTCATGTCCTGGCTGTTTCACTTCCAATCCAGCTCTCTGCTAATGGCTGGGCAAAACAGCTAAAGATATCCCAAGTGCTTGGGCCCCTGAACTCACATGGGAGACCTGGAGGAAGCTCCTGACTCCTGGCTTCTGCCTGGCTCAGCCCTGGCCATTGCAGCGATCTGGGGAATAAACCAGCAGATGGAAGATCTCTCTCTCTCTCTCTCTCTCTCTCTCTCTCTCTCTCCCTGTCTGTAACTCTGACTTTTAAATAAATAAATAAATATATTTTTTTAAATAGTTAATGAGAGTGTAAATAACCTCTGAACTGTTTGCTACATGGTTGCAATACATATTCGTTACCAGATAAAGCTGTGAAGAATGGCTTGAAACCCTTTCCAACGAAACTACACACAACTAGTTGTATGAGAACATGCAGTCCCATTGGTTGTTGGTGGTGGGGTTGTAAATATCCACTTCTGCTCAGCGAGGTGATGCAGGAGATGTGGATCATCTCAAACCCACTGCTTCCGAGACTGCCATCATTGCTCGCACATGCAACGGATGTGCACACAGGACAGTGAAGCACTAGAGAGCTCTAGTTGAATACGTGCCAAGTTCAAGGTGCTTCCAACACATCTGAGAACCCTGATTCGCTGAGTGCTGTGTGACAACAGGAAGCTTCAGAAATATACACACCTGTGTTTACTATCAGGGTTCTAGTTGCTATCAGATGCTGTAATTGTTGCAACAAATGTTTCAAGATAGTTTCTTCTCTTCACTCTAATGGCTTATCACATTCTATCACAATTTTCATTTATCCCATATACCATGCCCGTCAAGTTTTTTGGTTTAGTCTTGCTTTCCTTGCCCATTTCTTAGAAGACCACCTGGTGGAGGCCCTGCAGAGGGGATGGGACTGGTGCCCTTTAAGTCTCTGTATTCTGAGGAAAGTTGCTAAACACAGCAGCACTGGGACAGCCTGAATGACTCCAAGCCCCTCCAATCAGTACTCGCCTCACCACTGTTTCTGCATACCAGCTCCCTCCCCCCTAATCCACAAAGCTTTGCCCCAAGCTCCTGATCAAGGAGGGAGATTTGAGTCATTTCTCCTGCTTACTGGCCAATGCCAGCTTTTTTTGCTGCCTTGTTGTCACAGAGCATGACTGGGATGTGCCAGCAGCACATTAGCTTGTTCATTCTGCAACAAGGAGACACGTGCATTACGGGCTGTGAAGAATATGGCAGTAGGTGTGGGCAGGAGCCCTTCCCAGAGGACCTATCCCGAGTCAGGGAGTTTTGAAAACCCGCTGGTTAGTCAGAGTTGAAGCATATTTTGAAATTCGTTATACCTGGGTTGTTTAAACGCTTAAGTTTTTTTGCACACATGGAGATGGACATACAAATTGTATAAACACACAAACTTTATAAGGAAATGAAGTATGTCTCATGAAAACACAGCAAAACAAGGCTGACCAAAATAGAAACATGATGTATAAATATTTTCTAACTTTGCCTTTTCATATAAACTCACACAAAATACTTCACATTCTACGGCAGGATTTCTGCTTCGTTTTGACATGATTTGAGATCAAAGTGCAACTATTCCTGGATCTTGGCTGTCCTCCCAATATTTATAAAGAGGTACTTCACTTTAAATTATCTAAGACATCTCCAGTTTCCTGCTTTGAAAGATAATTCCGGGGCTGGTGTTGTGGTGTACTGGGTTAAGCCACCACCTGCAAAGCCAGCATCACATACAGTTGGTATCAGAGCACTGGTTAGATTCCTGGCTGCTCTGCTTCTGATCCTGCTCCCTGCCTATGAGCCTGGGAGGCAGCAGATGAGGGCACAAAGACCAGGTGGGAAACCCAGATGGAGTTTCAGGCTCCTGGATTCAGCATGGCCCAATCCCGGCCATTGCAGCCATTTGGGGAGTAAGCCAGGCTGAAGGAGCACTTTCTCTCTTCCTTTCAAATAAATATTTTAAAAAACGGAAGAAAAGAAAATAATAATTCCCGTCCACCCCCCTCACTATGTCATTTTCAGAACTATCTTCATTTGGCACAGCAGTTAAGGTGTCCCCTGGAGTTCCTGCATCCCATATTGAAGTGGCCTTGGGTTCAGGTCTCAGTTCTGCTCCCAATTATAGCTTCTGCTAATGCACTCTCTGGGAAGCAACAGATGATGCTGGCTCCAAGTACTCGAGGCTCTGACACTCATGTGGAGGACCAGGATTTAGTTTGCCACTGCCGTCTTCAGCTTAGTCCAGCCCCAAATGTTGTATTTCTGGAGTGAACTAGAGGATGGGAGATTTATCTTGCTGCCTCTCAAAAAAAAAAAAAAAAAATCAATAATTTTTTAGAAAGAAGTAAGTTTTGAAAACACTATGAAAGGCAAAAAAAATCAGTCCAATCAATTGAAATTTTTATAACCCTACTGAACTTTTATCGCTCATACTGAGAATACAGTTTTATTAATACACGAACGTAAACACCCAAATTTAAGAAACATTTTTTCGGTTAACAGGATGTGTATTATTTCAGTTGCCCGCTAGAGGGAGCCCTTTTTTCTTAGAAGCAATTCTCTAAAAGAGAAAATCCATTCTTAACAAAATAAAACTTTATTTATTTATTTTTTTAAATTAAAGGCAACTATACGGAGACACCCTGGACACCTGAACTTTGATTTGAAGTTTCTCTTCCTGTGTTTGTTTTTCCTTTGGGTAAAGCGATTAAAACGCAAACCTTAGTCAAGCTCAACAATTACGGAGGGCAAGAGCCAAGTTGAGATACAGCCAGTGCCTCAGATTTACCTCTGGCAGTTGCGAGTCCATTTATGAGAGCTCAGAGACCTGCTATTGAGACTCACTTTATAAAAAGGGCAACAAGGGTTCTCCCATTGGCTGGCGACACCTGGGGTTTGATTTCACCAGAGAAAACCTGCATCAGGCCCCAGCAGCAGAACCTCAGATGAGCGCGCTCACCTGCTCCTCTTCCCTTTTTTCCACTGCTACATGAGAAAGTGAGAGGCAAACGGAAGGGAGAGATTCTCACCAAAAAGGGATGGGAAAGGGAAAAAATGCTTATCCTTTTACCAATTAGTTTGCTTACTTTTGCCTTTTCTGCCTCAGACCACCGGCTGTCTGGAATTAATATATTTAGGGCCAAATCCACTTCAACTCGGCCACAGTCTTGGCGATGGAGCTTGGGCTGTGTGGTTTGCTGTGCCTTTGGCCCTCTCCGTCTGCTGGTCAGGTAGTTCGCTCTCTGTAACCATGAAATTTGTGGGCGAAGTTCCTAAGCCCTGTCTCTGCTCTTCCCATCACAGAGAAATTGCAGCATGCATATTTATTTAAAAAGCAGGATCCCCAAGCATTGGAAGCAGTGGTGGAGTGCCAAGGCCCCTGCCCTGGATGCACGGGCACCCGAGAGTGATGGCTGGGGACATTAGCTGGAGGAGAGTTTCACCTTCATTAAAAAAAGCCACAGGAGTCACTGAGCCCATCCCCAGAATGAACTTTGCACTGAGTGTCCAGGTCCTGACCACACACTGGGCCATCTATAAACCTGAGGTAGGCTCCAGGGTGTGGCCTGTACTTTGCAGCTCCAGTGTCCGGGTTAGCAAAACAGACGGCAGCTTTCTCAGAATGCTGCAGTCCATTTTTAATTCACCTCTGCCTAAAGTGAAAGAGATTTTTACTGTTTTTTTTTTTTTTTAATGCCACATACTTCAACTATCAACCATGGCAATTCATGGACAAAAGGTACACGTTACTCCAAGTAAAAGGAGAAGTGAAAGACACAGTAGTGGCAATCAAAAAGCAACTTCTGATACTGATTTGGGATTCTCAAAGCAGTGCGGGTAGTAACCTAATGAAGCATCCCGCGGGCTTTCACGATGTGGCATTTGGATAACGGGGACCCAGGTAGGTTTCCAAGTGGTCTGGGGGCCAGCCCAAAACACAGGTTATACACACGCAACAGCATATTTTTATAAATGTATTTTCCACTGCTGAGCGAAGCCGGCACCGGGAAGCATGAAAGCGAACTTTAAAAAACATTTAACCACAATAATGATCTTGGGGCCAAGCCCTAACACCACTAAATGGTCCTGAAGGCCTTGTGATAGCAGAGAAGGGAACACACTGGGTAGGTGGTCCTCAGGGCCTCATGCCCTGCCCGAGTGGTCGGGGAGACCATCCCAGAACAGGGAAGCTGGCGGAATCTCCCAGGGACTCCTGCAGGTGAATACTCATCTCAGAAAAAACCTCCCATTTTCCAAAGTCTCAGGCTTTTTTTTTTTTTTTTCTGAATTCTCAATATACACATTCCGGTGAATTAACTCTGAGCATGTGATACTCAAAGTCTCTCTCTCTCTCTCTTAAGATTTATTTATTTGAAAGGCAGAGTTAAAAAGAGGCAGAGAGAGAGAGAGAGAGAGAGAGAGGTCTTCCATTCGATGGTTCACTCCCCAGATGGCCACAACAGTCAGAAATGGGTCAACCTGAAGCCAGGAGCTTCTTCCAGGACTCCCATGCAGGTGCAGGGGCCCAAGCACGTGAACCATCTTCCACTACTTTCCCAGGCCTTAGCAGAGAGCTGGATCGGAAGAGGACCAGCCGGGACTCAAATCAGCACTCATGTGGGATGCTGGCACCACAGGCAGAGAATTAATCTACTGTGCCACAGTGCCGGCCCCAATGCTAATTTTGAAGCTGACTTTGGGATGAAGCTTGTTGGAAGTAGTCCTTACCGCTATTTTGTGTGTATTTGGGAGAGTGAAGTAGAAGGCCGTTGTTTTCTTTCACATCCAAGGTCAGATCTTTGCCAAGATACCTCCTATTTGGGTATATGATGGTACTCCAAAAAAGTTTATGGAAAATTTAATTAGAAGATGTTTATTTTGGTACAAAAATTGAATCTGTGCATTTCAGGGGTCTTAAAAAAGTTCAGAGAATGCACATTATGAAAAAGTTGTGCATGGATTTCAAAAATATTTTGCATTAAATAAACATACATTTTAATTCAATTTCTCCAAAACCTTTTTGAAATATCCTTGCAATTTGAGTTGGGCAGAACAGGAAATGGTGAAGAAACATTTCTGGCACACTTTTATACAGCAAATGCACAGCTATTTGCTTTACAGGAATTGTTTCAATGAATTCTTAAAAAAAAAAAAAGATTTATTTACTTGTTTGAAAGGCAGAGTTACAGAGAGAGAGATATGCCACTGGTTCACTTCCCAAATGGCCACAACAGCAGGGCCTGGGCAAGACCAAATTTAGGAGCTCCATCTGGGTTTCCTGGGTGGCAGGAGTCCAGGCACTTGGGCCATCTTCCACTGCTTTCCCAGGCTCATTATCAGAGAGCTAGATTGGAAGTGTAGCAGGCAGGACTTGAACCAGTGCCCATATGGGCTTCTGGAGTCACAAGGCAGCAGCTTAACCTGCTATGCCACAACACCGGCCCCCTCAATGAATTCTAATAAAACTGTGTTAGGGCTTATTTTTATGCAACAGACTGTGAAAGAGTAGAGGAATTAATTAGCTCTCTTCCAGTCAGATCAATAGAGGGAAGCTGTAACTCCCTGGCCCTGCAGTAATATATCCTACTATCTTCATTATGTATATTTTTCTCTGCCAGTCTAAACTTTACCACAGGTTTAACTTGACCCTTGTCTGCTGCTGTTTCTTATCTAAATGGTGGAGACTATGACTGACTCAATATTGCATAGAATTTGAAGCTCACTGAAATTCAGGAAACGCACTTTCCACTATAAATCAAAGCCTGATTGAAAAGTGACCTCTCTACTTGATTGAGAATGACCCGTGCATTCAGGGATTGAAGGTGGAATTGTCTTCTGAGGAGTCCATTGGGAGAGGCAGCCCTCCATAGGTTTCCTTCCTCTCACATGTTCATTACACTAGAAATCCCTCAAGGCTGTGCTTATATTCTTTGTGACCTTGGAAGATGAAGTAATGTCCTTCTACTAAGCAAAGAGCAGGGTTGCTTACTGCTTGCTATAAAAGTGATGGATTCCCCAAGAAGAGAATTTCTCAGTTGAGATGCAAAATCTCCACATGTGAGCATGTGTCTGGACCATGTTTTTTTCTCCCATGGGCTCTGTAGGAAAGGACACCTGTGGCAGGTGGAATTGTGACTTTGAGAAGATTTCATCCCAGATTGCTGGGACAATGACTATGATGACATACCATGCCTGTGAATATATTGCCTTGGGTGACAAGTGGCATTTGCGGAGGCAATTAGGATTACTCGGGCTGACTGTAAAAAGTAGAGTCTACTAAATTCAATGTAAGCCAAATATATTTGTGTCAACCCTTACAAACAGAGGCAGAAGAGGAAGTCAGAGGGATCCAGAAGAGTGGTATCACATGGGCCACTTCTGGCTTTGCATAGACAAGACAATGAATACAAGTCATCTCAAGAATCCAGTAACGACCAGCAAAGAAACAAGGACCTCAGTTCTACAGCTACGTGGATTTTAATGTAATTCCTCCAATAGAATTCTAAATGTACTTGGAATTGGATTCTTCTCCATAACTTCTGGAAAAAGTCCAGGCTCACTGATACCCTTTTTTTCCCCCAAAGATTTATTTATTTATTTGAAAATCAGAGAGAGAGAGAGAGAGAGAGAGAGAAAGGTCTTCCATCCACTGGTTCGCTCTCCAATTGGCCTCAATGGCTGGACCTGTGCTGATCCAAAGCCAGGATCCAGGAGTTTCTTCTGGGTTTCCCACATGGGTGCAGGTACCCAAGGACTTGGGCCATCTTCTACCTCTTTCTCAGGCTATAGCAGAGAGCTGGATCAGAAGTGGAACAGCCGGGACTCGAACCGGCACCCATATGGGATGCCGGCACTGCAGGTGGTGGCTTTACCCACTACACCACAGCGCCGGCCCCAATACCCTTGTTTTGATATTTTAAGATTTTAAGCAGGCTGGCGCCACAGCTCACTAGGCTAATCCTCCACCTGCAGCACCGGATTCTGTCCCGGTTGCTCCTCTTCCAGTCCAGCTCTCTGCTGTGGCCTGGGAGGGCAGTGGAGGATGGCCCAAGTGCTTGGGTCCCTGCACCCACATGGGAGACCGGGAGGAAGCTCCTGGCTCCTGGCTTCGAATTGGTGCAGTGCGCCGGCCATAGCGGCCATTTGGGGTGAACCAACGGAAGGAAGACCTTTCTCTCTGTTTCTCTCTCTCTCTCACTGTCTAACTCTGCCTGTCAAAAAAAAAAAAAAAAAAAGATTTTAAGCAAACACCTGTTCGACTTATGATCTGTGGGACTGCTAGACAATACATGAACACTGTTTTAAGTTGCCATGTTTGTGGCAATTTACTACTTCAGTAAAACAAAATTAATAGAGAAACCATAGCAGGTCTACTGAGGCTCATTTTTCTTCCTAGGCTCTGGGTATCAAATTCCTTTGTCTCTGATCCAGTCCAGGAGTTTTATGTCCCTGCAAATATCCATGATATAGTAACGGGCTAACTTAGCTTGCAATAGAGTAAAATCAAATTGCAGAGACTTCAGGATGTAGAATTAGCAGATATTAATGTAATGCCCCTGTTCTGCTGATGGAGACTGCACAGCATAGGGAAAACCATGTAAGAATAAAGAAGACCCATGTTCCCATCCAGAATCCAGTACTTAAGTCCCTGTGTGATCTCTAACAGCTTAACTGATCTTTCTGAGCATTCATTTTTACTCAACTGACATTGTTAAATGGTTGTCAACATGAGATGAAACTATAAATGAATCATGCACACAATGCCTGATCGAATTGTGGGGCACCTCCTCTTACACCTGCGTATCTGCCTGCCTGGATGATGATTTAGTGACCAGGACATAAAGGTTAATGAAATTTCTGAAATAAAAAATAAAAGGTCCTCAAGAAAATAATTTGTTTCCTCTACTAATGATCCAGTGCCTATGTTAAGCATTTGTGTTGGAAAACACACACATACACACACACACACAGAGGTTTGCTCCACTAGCTGATCTTATGCAAAGATATAGGCATCCTGTTCTTTGATAATTTTCATATGAAGAGGCTTTAGTGTCACAATTGTATTGATGATCAGTAGATATTCTTATTTCCACTCCACTTTGACTCCTTATCCGCTACATTTCTCAAATCTTCTTGTCTGTGAAAAAAGCCACGGCAGGCAGAGGCAGCTTTTCTCCGTGTTCCTCTCCAAATCCTTGTGTTATCTGCCAACATTCATTCAGAGTTGTCAGGCAAAAACCAGGGCCACTAGAGTAGATCTAGGTTTTCAAATCATTAAGGAGATACGTGGAATAAGCATTCACTAGAAGGCATCAAACCAGAGAACTGGGGGATCATGGGATTCTGGCTTTGAGACACTGCAGTCAACAAAGATTTGTAAAATAGGAAGAGATCTTAAGAGATTAGGCAGTAGCCTCTAATTTATAGACGAGGAAGCCAGATGCACCACAATCTGAGAAAATGGCATTGCGTAGCCCTGCTGAGGTCAGAACCCAAGATAGCATTGCACAGCCACATGGAGATGAGAACCCAGTTCCGTGAGTGCCCGAAGCAGCGGACTTAGCAATCTACCCCTTCTGTAAACATGTGGACAGTCACTGATCTGCTTTATGATAAACTCTGCATAGGAAGACACTGAGAGAAACAGACATTAGTGGCAACCTCTTCTCCCTTTTCCACTGCTTTTTAAATCCTTCCTCCTTTCCTTACCTATCACAAAGAGCAGCTCGCAAAACACAAATGTACTCATGGCAACAGGCTCCCAGGAATTGGCTGCTCTGCCAGGATTTTGGAATTATTGACCCAGCAAGCAGTTGAGGAGGGAATAAAGGAAAGAAAAGGACAAAATAAACTTGAACATTGAGGTCCCTGGCACGTCATAATTTGGAGAACATTACCCAGAGGACATTTTCCTTTCCTTTTGTACAGGGACTAAGTAAAGAACAAATTTATTCCTCTACTGGCATGGTTTTCCTCCATTTGCTGGACTATCCCTAGTGGTGAAGAAACACTTTAAGAAAGTCTTATTTGAAGAACCCAGGCAACTGACCAGCATGTAATTGAACTTGAATTATTGGTAGAACTAAATTAATGTGTTCTGGAAGGGCTAAAGAAATGTATGAGAAATTCTGTTAGTAGAGAACCACTCTGAATGTGGAAATAGCTCAGAAGGCAGTGCATATTTCTCACATCATTAACTTACACAAAAACATGCCATTGTCAACTACTTTTCGAATTAAGTAGCCTGGACGACTCTAAAAAATGCTTGGTTTGACCCACTCTGTGAAACAGTCATGTTCACCTCTGAAGTTGTAAGTATAAATCTTGCTTGATTTGGTAATCTGCAGTGATTGAAAACATTTTTGTGTAAATGGAGAACAGGTAGTAAAAAATAAAAATAAAAAAGGAAGGAAGAAAATAAAACTGAGTGAGCTCAAACTTGGTTCCTGAGGCTGTTTTGCAGGCTTGAAAAATTAAGATCTGCAGGTATTCATACTCCGTCCCTCTAAAACATTCGCAGCATCCATTTCTTAGTCTTATCGTTTGGAATTCTTATCCATATGCAATTTCTCATAATCTTCCAAACTGGCAGATTAATAGAAAAATAATAACCAACTAAAAAGCTTGCTTACCTGATCACTCCCAGGAGTGCAGGTGTATGCAGGTAGGAGCAGAACAGCCTGGACAATGGACTTCAAAAAGTTCGTGGAAATGAAATTCCAAATTCATAAAGGTATGAATTTGAGAGCAAAAGGAACTTTTTTCCATCATACATGAAAACGCATATTATGAGAAAATCAGAATAGATTTTTAAAGTTTTTTGGCAGCCAAATAAGTGCTTATGTTGCATTTTCTTTTTCCATAAATTTGTTTTTATTTTATTTATTTGAAAGGCAAAGAGAGAGAGAGGGAGAGAGAGAGATTTTCCATCTGCTGGTTCACTTCCCCAGATGGCCGCAATGGCTGATGCTAGGCCAGCCAAGGTCAGAACTCTGTCTGGCTCTCCCACATGGGTGGCAGGGGCACAAGCAGTTTTGCATATATGGGATGCTAATGGGGCAGGTGGTGGCTTTACTTGCTGCTCTGTGATGCCAACCCCTCCATGAATTTTTTGAAGTTCTCTTATACTGTTCAATAATTGGCCGACTGTTTTTTAACACCTTCCCCTCTTCTGGAAAACAGCCCTTCTCAATTTTCTTTGGTAAAACATTAAAGTTTCAAGGTATTTAATATGTTTGCTTGTTCTAATTCATACTTAACGTTGTTTCTTCAGTTAGACTCATCTGAGCATGCAATTGGGTTTTGCAAATAGACAAAACCTTTCAGGTGTTATGATTAGAAAATCAATTATCATTTTCTAGGCTAAGTCATTTCTTTCTCTCATAATTTTCCTTATTAGGACACAGCTTCTGGTGGTTTTACCATCTTTGCTTCTTTCCTATTACCTCCTCTATGGACATGAACATGTAATGGAGTTTATAAGACTCAATACTTTAACAAAAGGGCTTCTGGGAGCAGGAATTTAACTTAGCAGTTAGGACTCCTGAATCCCTTATCAGAGCACTTGGGTTCAATTCCCAGCTTCCTCTCAGTTTCAGCTTCCTGCTAATGAGCTACTTCTTAGGGTGTGCAAGCATTTGGATTCCTGCCACCCACATGGGAGACCTAGATTGACTTTCTAGCGCTCAGCTTCAGACCCTGGCACTGGCCCAGCTTTTGTGGAAATTTGGAGATCCAGCCAGTGGATGGGAGCTACTGTCTGTGTATCTTTCTGTCTCTCAAGTAATTAAAACCATTTTTAAAAAGATTTTATTTATTTATTTGAGAAGAGAGAGAGCTTTTATGTAGCTGTCCCTCGTTAGTGATTGCTGAGCCTGAGAAAGCACATGAGCTCATCACAATGCTTCATAAAAGCAGTGAATAATTGATTCATAATTTCCTTCCTTTAAGGGGCTGTAGTTGTGGCACAGTGAGTTAAGCTGCCACTTGGCATCCAATATAGGGGGTCTGGGTCCACTCCTGGCTGCTCTGTTTCCAATTCAGTGACTGCTAGTGTGTCTGGGAAGGGAATGGATGACCGTCCAAGTGCTTGGGCCTCTGCCAAAATGAGAGAGAAGCATGGAGATCCTGGCTCCAGGTTTCAGCCACACCCAGCCCAGTCTTTGTGGACATTTAGGGAGTGAGCAAGCAGATGGACGATCTCTTTTTCTTTCTCTCTCTCTCTCTACTGCCCACCTCTCTCTCTTGACCTGTCTCTCACCCTCTCACTTTCTCTGTAACTCTGCCCTTCAAATAAATAAATAAATAAATCATTTAAGTATATATTCAAGGGTCCTAGATATGTCCGATACTGGAAATATATATATATATATATATAAAATGTATATATTGTCTTTCCCTTGCTTTTATAACTACTCCCACCTCATTGTATTCTCATGATTTTATATAAATGTGGATAAATGATTTAACAAAATTGGATTCCATGCATATGTTAGCAACTGCTGCCATATCTCAATAGAGGATATACATATAATTCTTTCTTTCCTATCATCTCCTTATTTATCCTTTGACCACCCACTGTTACATTACATCATCAACTGAGGACAAAATAATAGAAAGAAATGAAAACAACTGTGTATTTCCTAGTTAATATAAAGATACTTCAAAAATGTGTGGAAAATGGAATTATTAAAATATACTTTATATTGGTGCAAATATTTTGAAGTCCATGAATATAAGGGATCTTCAAAATACGCATGGAAAAAATCCATTTTATGAAAAAAACTATTCATGGTTTTCAAAATTTTGTTTGCAGGGCCCACCCAGTCATATAGCAGGTAAAGCCGCCCCTGTGAAACCAGCATCCAATATGGACACTAGTTCATGTCCTAGCTGCTCCACTTCCAATCCAGCTCCCTGCTAATGGCCTAGAAAAAGCAATGAAAGATGGCCCAAGTGCTTGGGGCCCTGCCCCAACATGGGTGGGAGATCCAGATGAAGCTCTTGGCTGCTGGCTGGCCCAGCCCTGGCTGTTGCAGCCATTTGGGGTGTGAACCAGCAGAGGGAGATCTCTCTCTCTCTCTCTCTCTGTCTCTCCCTCTCTCTATAACTCTTTCAAATAAATAAATGCGTCTTTGTTTTTGCACCAATATAAACTATATCTTTTAATTCAATTTTTCCCTGAACTTTTCGAAGTGTCCTGGTCCCTGTGTTTGGTACATTAATGCATAACTTAATTTAATTCTCATAGTAACTGCAAGCTAAATGTTTTTTACATTTGTTTAATAGGAAAGAAATGAAGACTGAAGAAACGTAAGAAAATTTCCCAGACACATATCTACTAAGAACTATAAGCAAAGTAGTGATAGAAGTAAGGTTTAAACACACACACACACACACACATTCACAACTCCTAGTTAATTTAGTATTTTTAAATAAGTAGTTATTATTTGCCCAAGTGAGAAATTTAGGAAGGTTGAACTAAAACTAATAGGCAGCATTCCCTATGCATTTATCAAATTACAATTATATCAAATGATTAGATATAAGTGAGATTTAAATACATTGCTAATTTAAGATTGAAAATGTATACTTCAACTTCTCCCTTCTGTCTATAATGTTGTCTCTCTTGGCAAATGGCCAATAATACTCCCATCGAGGACACAACGAAGTCAAATGGCACCCCTTCCCCATCCTTCTGCCTCCACCCACCCATGGGGGGAGTCATGAGGCAGGCAGGATGGGAGGGGCCAGCCTCTGAAGGGAACTTGAGAGAAAAGAGCAAGCTTTCTATTTACTTCTGCCCATGAGCATTTGCTGATGCTCCGTGCTGAGAGAGGCTCAGTATTCAGGCAAAGTGCCACTGTGAAAACAAAGAAAGGCCAGTGGATGTTGGAAATCGTACAAAGCCTGAAGGAAAATAGACTGTGTCTGTCAAGGCAGTCAGTACTGTGAGAACAAGATCCCAGAGAGAATAATCAAAGATACGATGAACCACTAACGAATTTCCCTATAAAACACTAGGCTAACTCTCTGGCTGCCCGGGAGGAAAGGCTGACACGAGTGGGAGAAAGTTACCAGACAGGAGAGTGAAATGGAGCTCAATACCCGTCAAGCTCAACCACTGGCTGACATCCTAGGCTCTTAGGTAAGAGCGATGGAAGCTATGCTTGGCCCAGGGCTGGAAAAGATGTGGATCAAGACATACGAAGTCTGTAAACCAACTTCTCTCTAACTGATAATCAAGGGAAAAGGCTGAACTTTCGGGCCGGCGCCGCTGCTCACTAGGCTAATCCTCCGCCTAGCGGCGCCGGCACACCAGGTTCTAGTCCCTGTTGGGGCGCCGGATTCTGTCCCGGTTGCCCCTCTTCCAGGCCAGCTCTCTGCTGTGGCCCGGGAGTGCAGTGGAGGATGGCCCAGGTGCTTGGGCCCTGCACCCCATGGGAGACCAGGAGAAGCACCTGGCTCCTGGCTCCTGCCATCGGATCAGCGCGGTGCGCCGGCTGCAGCGGCGGCCATTGGAGGGTGAACCAACGGCAAAGGAAGACCTTTCTCTCTGTCTCTCTCTCTCTCACTGTCCACTCTGCCTATCAAAAAATTTAAAAAAGGCTGAACTTTCTTCAAAGACAGGAAGATGTTTCTAATCCTCTGTGTTTTGCACCAAATATATGGCATTTCACTGATAATTACTGATGACACAAATAAATAATCCCATGACGCAGAAGAGCTAGACCACAGAAACAGACACGTAGATCATTTTAGATCATTCAGTTTCTGGAGTTCTCAGTCTTAGATCTAAAATGTATGACAACAAGTAAAATTTTTTTTCCAGAGAATTGGAATGTGAAAAAATGAAATGAATGGGAATTATAGAACTGAAAAATACAATAATGACCTTTAGCTTTAAGCAGATGGATTTCACACGACAACAACAACAAAAAAAAAAAAAAATCAGGAGAAAACATCCAGGCTAAAATAAGGAAAAAATAAAACTGGAAAATTCAGGAAAACTTATGTAAATGCCTTCAACAGTGGTGAGCTTTTGGTACAGAGGGTAAGATGGCACTTTCGACACCAGCATCCCGTATCGGAGTGCCTGCATTTGAATCCTGGCTCTGCTCCTGAATCTAGCTTCCTGCTAATGTAAACTTTAGGAGTCAGCAGGTGAGGACTCCAGTGGTTTGGTCCCTGCCGGCCAGTTCAGCCACATGACTGCCTTCCAACTACTGCCTTGGGCCTGGTCCAGTCCTGAATGTTTGTGGGCTTCTGGGGAGAGAACCAGCAGATATGTGATCCCCATCTATCTATCTGTCTTTTTTCCTGTCTGTCTATCTACCTATCAACTCTTCCTTTTTCCAAACAAATAAATTTTTCAAAATAAAGCATGTCACATAATTAAATTGTCTAACATGCATGCAATTAATTACTCTCTCGAAGTGTGGGACAGCAAAATACGAAGATTTTGGCTGAGAATCTTCTACACAGAAATACTTCAAGCCAATAATTTGGTTAAGTATTATAAACAAGCAGCAAACAAGATAAATATAAAGAATAAAACACATGGGCATATTGTATTATAGCTGTTGAAAAACAAATCTTGGAAAAGAAAATCTTCAATGCAGCCTGACAAAAAGAGCATGTTATTTGCAGAGGCGTAACGAACAGACAGCTAACATTTCAACAGAATCAGAAAAGCCAAAAGACAAGGGGATAGCATTTTTTTTTGAAAATATGGAAAGCAATGAACTTCTTTCTTAGTCTTGTCCAAAGTGCTATAATGAAAACAAACAAATGATAAGAAAACCATGCGGCAGCAGCTCACAGACAGTAAATTTATTTCTCAGCATCCTAGCGGCTGAGAAGTCCAAGATCAGGTTGGGGTAGATTCATTGTTGGAGAGGGCCTCTTCCTTGTTCACACAAAACTGTGTTTCACTTAGTCTTCACAAGGAAAAAGGGGAATATGATCTTTCTGGGTTCTCCAATGATGTAAAAGCTCAATTATATTCACCAGTGCTCCAGTTTCATCAAGGTCACCTCCTCCAACACTGTCACAGAGGGTTTAGGTTTTGTAAGGAGATCAGACTATGTCACCCCAGGGGTTGGCACTGTGGCTCAGTATGTTAAGCCTAAGCTGGAGCCTGTAACTCCATCTGGATCTCTTATGTGGGTGACGGGAGTCCAAGCACTTGAGTGATCATCCTCTGCCTTCCCAAGTGCATCAGCAGGGTGTTGGTTCCAAAGCAGAGCAGCTGGGACTGGAAATGGCAGTTCAATAAGGGATGCCAAGCTTGCAAGTGGAGGCTTCAATGCTGCACCCCGATGCCAGCCCCTATTTTTAAATTAATTTTGTTTATGAGTGAAGTAGTGTTTATGAATGAAGATGGAATATGTTCTGCATCTATGCTTGAGTTAAGATGGCCCAAGGAGAATATAGTATACATTGTTTTCTCAGGATGGAGTTGGGATATAAGGAATTTTTTCCCTAATGGTTTTTTATATTTCTATATTAATACTAAAATGCAGTCAAATGTTATTCTCAAAAACTTAGATTTCTGCCGGCACCGCGGCTCACTAGGCTAATCCTCCGCCTTGCGGCGCCGGCACACCCGGTTCTAGTCCCGGTCGGGGCGCCGGATTCTGTCCCGGTTGCCCCTCTTCCAGGCCAGCTCTCTGCTGTGGCCAGGGAGTGCAGTGGAGGATGGCCCAAGTCCTTGGGCCCTGCACCCCATGGGAGACCAGGATAAGTACCTGGCTCCTGCCATCGGATCAGAGCGGTGCGCCAGCCACAGCACGCCAGCCGCAGCAGCCATTGGAGGGTGAACCAACGGCAAAGGAAGACCTTTCTCTCTGTCTCTCTCTCTCACTGTCCATTCTGCCTGTCCAAAAACAAACAAACAACAACAACAACAAAAACAAACAAAACAAAAAAAAACCTTAGTTTTTACTTATATTGCTGAAATACTTTTCATTTTCTTGCCAGTACTATTTTTTTTTTTTTTTGACAGGCAGAGTGGACAGTGAGAGAGAGAGACAGAGAGAAAGGTCTTCCTTTGCCATTGGTTCACCCTCCAATGGCCGCCGCAGCCGGCGCACTGCACTGATCCAAAGGCAGGAGACAGGTACTTATCCTGGTCTCCCATGGGGTGCAGGGCCCAAGGACTTGGGCCATCCTCCACTGCACTCCCTGGCCACAGCAGAGAACTGGCCTGGAAGAGGGGCAACCGGGACAGGGGCAACTGGGACTAGAACCGGGTGTGCCAGTGCCGCAAGGCGGAGGATTAGCCTAGTGAGCCGCGGCCCCGGCCATTGCCAGTACTATTAACAAGCATTTAATTTGCATGCATACATACTGTTCAGAGAATCAAGTCATACCATAAAGACTACTTTTAAAAATTGCAACTTCCTGTACCACTTTGTATTATCCAGGTTCTGCCTGATTGTTTCAGGTGGCATTTATTTCATACTTATAAATAGCATGATACCATTATTATTATTATTTTGTATTTTAGCTATAACTTGACTTCCTAGTATGAAAAATGCTCATTCAGTTCATGACCCAAACTCAGCACATTTTCACTCTTTTATTTTTTTAAGATTTATTTATTTATTTGAGAGGCAGAGTTACAGACAGAGAGAGGGAGAGACAGAGAGAGTGGTCTTCCATCCGGTGGTTCACTCCCAGAGCTGGATCGGAAGAAGAGAAGCGAGACATGAGCCAGCGTCCATATGGGATAGCAGCGCCACAGGTGGAGGCTTAACCTACTACACCACAGCGCCAGCCCCACAATTTTCACACTCAATGGTTGTGTCACAATCTGTGATTGAGTTTTCCTCTCAGGAGCTAGCATTGTGGCACAAGAGATACAGCTGCTGCTTGTGAGACCATCATCCCATATTGGAGTGCCAGTTTGGGTCCTGGCTACTCCACTTCTAATCCAACTTCCTGCTCCCACACCTGTGAGAGCAGTGGAAGATGGCCCAAGTTCTTGGGCCCCTGGCACCTATGTGGGAGACCGGGATGGAGTTCCTGGCTCCTGGCCTTGGCCTGGCCAGATCTGAGTATTGAAGCCTTTGGTGGAGTGAACAAGCTGATGGAAGATCTCTCTCTTTCTCTTGCTCTCTCTCTTGCTCTGCCTTTCAAATAAATAAATATTAACAACAACAAAAAAGATTCTCGCTCAGGTTCAAGCATGTCAAGAAGCAGGAGTCTGGCTATTACTCGGTTCTCTTCCGCACAGCAGTTTCATGCACCTGTTGTTTCTCCCTTCTCCTGAACAGATGTGGTATCACCAAGGTCTGCTCGGTCTGCTGGGTTATCACCACCTGTTTGCATTATGGGATCTGTAGGAAGATCTTAGCACCTCATTTTTTTTTTTGGTAAATTTCCATGGAGTTTGGAGTTTGCTATCTAGTTACTATTTTTATGTGGGTAATTAGAATGATTAAAAACATCTCTTATTTCCTCTCCACTGCCCAACCATCTTCCCAGTATTGCTAGACTGACATATAAAACTAAGATAATGACACATGTTCCTACTTTATAAATATATAAGGGTAACTTAGAACACTAACAATAAAAATTATTTAGAGAAATATGAGGTCACTTAGCAAAAACGATCTTTTTCCTATGAAAGCTTCTGTGGTCATCATAGCCAAGGTCAAGAATAAATTCATCATAATTCCTCTTCTGGGATTTGCTGCATGATGAACTGGATGATTCTCACATGTGGACACGATTTATCTTCCATGCTTAATGGCCTGCTCATGTCAGGAGGTGGTTGAATGCTGTTCTTTATTGAATTGACCCTGGTACTAAGCAATTGCAGAACTAGTGTGAGCAGGAAGTGTTTGTTGGATTAACAAATAAATAGAAGCGTTACTTGATTAAAGCTCATTTTCCTTTGATTTAAGGTAAATCCTTACATTTCCATGGGCAGGTTATCTCACATCCCAGGTTTGCCTGGGTGTGGGTTCATAAGCACTTCCCCGATCTAATTGGTTCGTGACACATGCCCTCCTATTTTCTCTAAACGCACAGATTTCCGACAATTATAAGTAGTTTTATGTTACAGGGAAGAATCACAAGAGGCTAGGACTTGGAGTACTCTGTTTTCTTCCTGGAAGTAATTATAGAATAAGTTTGAGTTTGGAAGGAGATTGTGGAAGTGGGCCTCTTTTCCATTCTCCTGGGTCAGATCTCAAATGGTGGCTTTATGACTTTGTCCAAAGTGAAACCTCACCCTCGGAAGCACATACTATGTGTGTCTGACAATGTTAGAACTATGGGCTGTTAATTTTTCCTTATTGAATATTTTAATCATTTCTTCCTCGTTCATGGAAGGATGACTCTTAGTGGCATCAGTGATTGGGAAAAAATCGGTTAACTCATCTGGTCACATTCATTCAGCAGATTTAAAATAAAAAGGAAGTCTGCAGTGTGTGAACTGAGCTTGGAACCCTGGGAAAGGCAGAGGCTGCCTGCGGTGGGGAGGAATACACTGTCTGAACTAAACCCTGGGTCACAGCTGAACAATTCTAAAGCATGGGGTATCGTAGATGACAAGCAAGGGACCCGGAACTGATTTGCTAAACACATAATTTACAGCTTATATGTTGAAGTTAAGAAAGATTAAGTTAATTGAGCCAAAATTTCACATTGAAGTAGAATTGAAACCAGAATTCACAACCCCTGGCTCCCTCTGTGTGTATGTGTGTGTGTGTGTGTGCTCCTTCTCCTTCATATCTCAAATTTGGCCCAGGGCAAGCGTGGCATGCTTCGTCTCGCTTGGGTTTCCACTATTAATGCCTGAAAACCACACACAGAATCTATCAGGAAAAAAAAAAAAAAACAAAACACGTCTATGGGTCAGAGACAGAAATGTAATAAACACCATTGAGTTTGAGTTTGAGTTTGGTGTGTCCTCGTGCCTGTGATGCCTCCAGCTTTGGTCTAAACTCAAACTCATTGTCTCCTTTGCTAATTATAACTCAAAAATAGCATCACTTACAATTATATTTTTTTCAAGATTTATTTTATTTATTTGAAAAACAGAGTTACAGAGAGAGGTAGAGACAGAGCGAGAGGTCTTCCATCTGCTGGTTCACTCCCCAGATAGCCGCAACGGTCAGAGCTGCGCCCATCCGAAGCTAGGAGCCAGGAGCTTCTTCCAGGTCTCCTACATGGGTGCAGGGGCCCAAGGACTTGGGCCATTTTCTACTGCTTTTCTAGGCCACAGCGGAGAGCTGGATTGGAAGAGGAGCAGCAGGGACTAGAACCGGCACCCATATGGGATGCCGGTGCTTCAGGCCAGGACTTTAACTCCCTGCACCACAGTGCCGGCTCCATTTACAATTGTATCAGTGATGCATATTCCCAAAATACAATATGTAAATCTGTCATCTTGAGACTAGCATGCACCTAGGTAATAGCAGTAGGTTACATTTCATATGCCTTGGTTTTCGTTTTTGTCATTTCATTTAAAAAATACTGTATGCATTGTAGCACAAACCTCATGAATTTTGAGAAGGCCAATCTAAAAAGGCATTTTCTCAGCTTTAAAAACATTTACCATTGCATAAAGAACATGCTTATCTTGCCTACTTGTGACCACTAAAAAATGTTGTTTTAAAGCAAAATACTTCTTTTTTACCATTTTGAATGAAGTTTAGAATTTAAAACACAGAAAATATGCTATTATATATCTATAGATTATTAAACTGGAAAATTTGTTCTTAAAATATTACACAAATGAACTTGTCTGTGTCTCATTATAGTTTTGTCTTTTTTTTTCCCCAAAGAAACCTTTTATTTAAGGAATACAAATTTCATAAATACAACTTTAGGAATATAGTAAATCTTCCCACCATACCTGCTCTCCCACCCACAATCCTACCCCTCTTCTTCTTCCCTCTTCCCTTCCCAGTCCCATTCTCCATTAACATTCATTTTCAATTATATAGTTTTGCCTTAATGCAATCTTACAATGCTTCTTTAAATCATCTCAGTTTAAAATCACCTAGGAATTAGCTGTATTATGATGTTTAAAGGCTTCAAGTTCAGAAAAAATTAAGAGGGAGGCACACAGACTTTTCATGTATGCTCTATTCCTAGGCACGCGTGGTCTCCCCCATCATTAACGTACGGATTCCTAACTTACCTCCACTGGTGCAGCCTAGTCACCCAAAGTAGCACAATTCACACTATAGTGCACATGCTGTTCTGTATAGCATGGGTTTGAACAAAAGTACAACAAAACACATCCATCATTATAATATTGCTATTCATATTTTTGCATTTATTTCTAAACATTTCTTTTTTGGATGTCAAGGTAAGTTTTTAAAATTTCAATTTCCACTCATGCTAGTCTATAAGAAAGTGATTGACTGTCAGTGCGTACTAATCTTGTATCCTATAGCCTTGCTATAATCACTTATTAGTTTCAGTTTTCTAAGTCAGTTCTTCCAGATTTTCAACATAGATGATGGTATAATCTGTGAAGAAAGATTTATTTCTTCCTTGCTAATCTGTAACCTTCTATTTTCTCCTCCTGTCTCACTGCTTTGGCTAGTGCTTCCATTGTAATGTTGATCAGCAATAGTAATCAGGGAACCCAACTGTCTTCTTCCTGTTCTGGTGCTTTCTGTAGAATATTAGTATTTATTGGTTCACTTCCTTTAGGAGATAATAGGTCTATTCAGCTTGCCTATTTCTTCTTGTATGAGTATGAGTTTGAGTAAATTGTTTGTTTCAAGGAATTGGTTGATTTTTCTATGTTAGCAAACTTGTGGTCATTTAGTCATAATATTCCCTTATATTCTTTTTTTATTTGTATGTATATCATAAATACAACATTAAGAACACAGTAATTCTTCTCACCGTACCTGCCTTCCCTTCCACCCCCACTTCCTCTTCCCTCCCCTGTTTAGTCCGACAAAGAAAAAGAAACAAAGAAAAAAAGAATGGAATAAAAAAGCTAAGAGAACTGTTCCTCAACAGTGTAGACAAAGGGCTGTTCTATGTTATTGCTTCTCAGCAGTGATTTATTATCCTTTCAAAGTCCATGAGAACTGTAGACGCCCCTTCTTACATGTCTGCTACTAGCAGTTTATGTCATCTCTTTTTTTGTTGTGCCTAGACTGGCTTACTGATGTCTTCAAAGAACCTGCTTTTGATTTCAGTGGTTTTTCTCAAATTCCTGTATTCTACTTCATTAATATTGGCTCTGATCTGTAATTTCAACTTAAAGATTACTTTTAGAGCAGTAGTAGGCTCACAGAAAAATTGAAAGGAAGGTATAGAGATTGTCCATATAGCATTAGTCTATTAGCAACATTCCTAAAGTAATACATTTGTTAGTTAATAAACCTTTGTTGACACATCATAATCGTTCAACATATTTTATGAATCAAATGTTTTTATTTTTTATTTTTTTTGACAGGCAGAGTGGACAGTGAGAGAGAGAGACAGGTCTTCCTTTGCCGTTGGTTCACCCTCCAATGGCCGCCGCGGCCTGTGCGCTGCAGCGGCGCACCGCGCTGATCCGATGGCAGGAGCCAGGTGCTTCTCCTGGTCTCCCATGGGGTGCAGGGCCCTAGCACTTGGGCCATCCTCCACTGCCTTCCCGGGCCACAGCAGAGAGCTGGCCTGGAAGAGGGCAACCGGGACAGAATCCGGCGCCCTGACCGGGACTAGAACCCAGGGTGCTGGCGCCGCAAGGCGGAGGATTAGCCTAGTGAGCCACGGCGCCGGCCTTAAATCAAATGTTTTTAAAAAGAAGTATAGCTTTCATGGCCGGTGCTGTGGCTCACTAGGCTAATCCTCTGCCTTGCGGAGCCGGCACACCGGGTTCTAGTCCCAGTCGGGGCGCCAGATTCTGTCCTGGTTGCCCCTCTTCCAGGCCAGCTCTCTGCTGTGGCCAGGGAGTGCAGTGGAGGATGACCCAAGTGCTTGGGCCCTGCACCCATATGGGAGACCAGGAAAAGCACTTGGCTCCCGGCTTTGGATCGGCACAGTGCGCCGGCCACGGTGGCCATTGGAGGGTGAACCAACGGTAAAGGAAGACCTTTCTCTCTGTCTCTCTTTCTCACTCTGCCTGTCAAAAATAAAATAAATAAATTTAAAAAAAGAAGTATAGCTTTCTTGATAAAGATTAATATTGGATGAGTTGACATTTTTCTTTCTTCCTTTTGTTTTGTTTTCAAATTTTTCCTATCAAAATATTTGCTATCAAAATATTCTGAAATTTAAATAGTACAAAAATAAAGTTAATACCACAACTTTCTCAGTTGTTACTCTCCAATTTTCCCAACCAGAAAGTCATCTTTAAAATTTTGTATGTATTCTTATATATTATAAGCATATGAATGTCTCTCTCCTACAAACAGGAACCCCCTATATACAAAAAAATCTACACCTTGGCAATCCACGTATCTTTTTTTTTGAAAGATTTATTTTTTTATTTATTTGAAAGACAGAGTTACAAAGATAGGGAGAGATAGGGAACTCTTCCATCCACTGGTGTTCACACTCCAAGTGGCCACAACGGCCTGGGCTAGACTGAAGCTAGAAGCCAGGAGATTTTTCTAGGTCTCTCACATGGGTGTGAGAGCCCAAGGACTTGGACCATCCCCTGCTGCTTTCCCAGGTGCATTAGCAGGGAGCTGAATCAGAAGTAGAGCAGCCGGGTCTAAAGCCAGAGCCCATACAGGATGTAACATCGCAGGAGGAGGCAGCTTTACCTACTATACCACAACACCGGCCCCTCCACTTATCTTTCTGCTTGAGGGTATCTTTATTGCAGTATCATGTTTTGTTATTTTTAGAATGCATAACTTAAATGCTAATTTAGCTAAAGCCCAATTCCCCAGAGCTAAATGTGTGCTGCTTAAGATATAGCAGAAGAACTTAGTACTGAAGATAGTACATGAGCAGTTTGAAGCTTTAGTTGGTCATGTAGCATATTGGAAAATTGTGACTGGGTTTGGAATAATGATGTTCAAGATGATTATTTCCGTGAACAGAAACACTAAATCCCGAACTGTCTCTTCTCCAAATCTAAAATGGTACATTTCTTATTGCATCTGTGTTCCCATTGGAAAAATCCGCATTGGTTCTCAGACAATACCACCTTCATCATTAAGATCTCAGACCCAGTCAACAGCTTAGTTCGGCCACAGGTGAAGCTCACAGAATATAGAAAGCTGAATTACTGAGGAAGGGGTATCTAAGATTCTATTAATATGTCCCCCAAAGAGCTAGAGGTCAAATAAGATCAGTCAAGCATGTTTAGGAATTAGTCAGTGGGCCAACTTTCGTATTTACGACTTTTTTCACTTGTGTTGTGATAGGGATGTGACTTTGTTCACAAACCCTGACACCTACTTAATGGTTGGCACCATGGAAATGCTGGGTTAGTGGAAATTATTCAACCTTGAAAAGCAATGGAGGAACTCTGAGTTCCTCACAGCCAGGAACTCACCACTCATTCGAAAGAACATTCCATATTATTTTCTCAAGCACTACTACAAACTACTATATTCCTTCTTTAAATACATGCTCTCACGTCATTCAGTTAAAGAAATGGCTCACCAGGTTAAATTGTAAAATTAAGGAAAAGCATATTTTCTCATCATATAGATGTCCTCAGATTGCCCAAATTCATTTAGAAGATTTTTAGCATATGTAAAAAATATACTCTAGGCCATTGTTTTTAAAAGATAGAAACATTCCAGAAACCCCCGGATAGAGATCATGTTATTAACCAATTGGTGCAATGTATACAAGAGACATGGGATTATTTGTATAAAAACGTACAGCCCCAAAATTTATGGCAGTAATATAAGCCCATGAATGTCCTGTGCTGCTTGGGGGAATTCTCTGCAGTAGCTAGATGACTGATGATGTGGCAGAGTGTGATAACAAGTACAGCTGCTCCTATAAAAATGAAATCATAACAAGCTAAAGAATAAATCCTCCACAAGAAATCTCTTAAAGTGACAATCTAGTTTACTTGTTTTCCTCTAATGGGATTCTATCATCTACATTTTCCACCCCATGTACAAATCAAGTTTATAATATTTCTTTGCCTACTTCTTCAAATGCTGTGAACAGGATACTTCTTTGCATATTTTAATTTAAACCAGTTAGTTACACAGAATAATATAAACTGAAGGCACCAACACCAACTATAAAGGTCAGCAATAATGAGTACACCCAAGGAACGTGTTTTCAGATCCAATTACATCACTGCGAGTGATGTAAGGATCCATTTTTGCAGGATACATTTCAAAGTTTGGTGGTTTCACATCACCTTCGGGGATCATAGGCTGTGAAATGTTTTGAATCTTTGAAACTTATGGGTGAATATTATCTTCAATGATAGCAAACATCCTATAAACAGAGGAGTAGGGAATACTACATTCATAGAGGAAAATTCTAACCATTCCTGATATACCGAAACTCTGAGGTTGGCTATGAAGAATGAGTATTTTAAGAATGACCTAGATAATTCAAGTTCTAGTATTTAACTTCCCACAGTGAAAAGTGTCATTTCTGTCTCATCAAGTATACTCAGCTTAAGGTTCATTTACAGTTTAATCCTGACGTCGACTTCTGCAAATATTTTCTTTATAAATGTCAAAATATGCTTGGCTACTATGAGAATTAGAATGGCAACAATTAATTGTATCTGGTATCAATTATGATACAATTATCATGTGGACTCAGACAAAGCCACATGGTGTTGCCTAAGCCAAGGTGAGGAGTAACACAAGTTAATCAGCAGAGGATGGAATACTCGGTGAGGGCGCCTTCCAGATGGGGAAGGTGGGCTTTGATGTTTACTTTAGTCACTGAAGCTCCTGGAGGAGCAGGCTGAGAATGGCTGCATCTGTTTGCTTATCCAGCTTTAAAAAGCTCTATTATTTGCATGCACTATCCTAGTTGTGACACTGACCTTATATTGCGTAAAATATACTGCTTAACCTCTACAGATGTACATGTACATGTGCCACTATTTGTAGTACTAAATTTTAAATTTAGATCATTTCTCAGCACCATCAATAAATTGAAATGCACTATATGGCTATATATGGGACACACACACACGGAAGTTAAAGATTAACAACATACTTGTGCCGAGTAGGGGAAACATACATCCCAGTTTGTTCAGAGTCTAGTTTTGTTTTTTTTTTTTTCCCCACAGGCAGAGTGGACAGTGAGAGAGAGAGACAGAGAGAAAGGTCTTCCTTTTGCCCTTGGTTCACCCTCCAATGGCCGCCGCAGCCAGCACGCTGCGGCCGGCGCACCACACTGATCCAATGTCAGGAGCCAGGTACTTCTCCTGTCTCCCATGGGGTGCAGGGCCCAAGCACTTGGGCCATCCTCCACTGCGCTCCCTGGCCACAGAAGAGAGCTGGCCTGGAAGAGGGGCAACCGGGACAGAATCTGGCGCCCCGACCGGGACTAGAACCCGGTGTGCCGGTGCTGCAGGTGGAGGATTAGCCTAGTGAGCCGCGGCGCTGGCCCAGAGTCTAGTTTTTAAATGTTGTGCCTATATAATTATCAAGGTTATCCCTTTCATTTCTAAGCACTGTTTGAAGCATAATTTATTTCCAACAGAAAATAACAGTACAAAAAGTAGTCCAGTTCCATATTTCTTAGTTAAAATATGGATTCAACAAAATGCATCCTTCTGATTTACACTGTGTATTAATCTTAAATTGATTATACTTGACAGAATATTTGAGAATGAATTATGCAATGCAAGAAGAAAATAAGAAAAGAGATTACAATGATCAACTTCTCAGAGCCAAATCCCAATGAAAGTACAAAAATGATTAAAGAGAAAGGAAATATGTATATAGGGGCTATTCTATCTTTGCTGATGTTTTATTATTTCATTTAAATTAGCACAAAAAAAATTTTTTTCAAAATGTGTTGTAGCTAATCCTTTCATTCAGGTAAAAGCTCACCTAACCCAGGGCAGAAGAGGTACGTTAATATCAGTGATGTGTCATGTGCTCACTTCGGCAGCACATATACTAAAATATAATATCAGTGATGTGTCAAACTCAAATCTGCTGTTAAGAGGTCTGGATCCCATAATTTACAGGAATTAAGACCAGGAAACTAGCACCAAATATTGTTTTTTATTTCACTGGCAAATAACAAATAGAAATCATAAGTATGCTTATGCAAACTTAGAACTTCATCTCTTTTATTACCCTGTATCAGCAAACACAGTATCATTACTTCCAGTCAAATCTTACAAATAGACTGATTTGAAATAGAAAATGGATTCCCTGGTATATCTTAGATATGTGTGAGATAAAAGTGCAGTCATGCCTATTCTCTAGATTTTTTCTCTTCTTGAATTAAGAATAGCATACTTTCTTGGTAAACAATGATACTTAAACTAAAACTAGGCTGTCCCTTTCCAATAAGCTAGGTGCTATTAGGAGATGGGAGATTTAGACTTTTTGGTTTGTGAAGTCTGGCTTGAGATGTTCACTTTTGCTTTAGTTATTTATTATCCTTTGCCTTGAAATGTTAGTTTCTTTTCACGCTTAATGTTTCTGTATTTTCCAGTTGAAAGGCTCACTGTCAAAAGATGATGGCCAGCAGCATGCACAATGACAAAGGATGCATTGGATGGTTGCCAAAGGCCACGTGTGAAACAGTAAAGATAAAATGAACCTTGTTGGGATGGACATAAAGGCTCCAAGCAAATGAGCTGCCATAATTATAATATGAATGTTCTGCATTTATTCAGCCTCTTTCCTTAGAATACTCAAACACTTACCTTCCACCTCCTTTTCCTGACATTCGTCACACATTTCCAGTCGATTTCAGGCAACTAAACCAGATAGAAGAGAAATGCTCCAACTATGCCATTTCTTAGACATCACCAGGAGCTGCCAGCTCCAGGATTGACAGTGAGCTGTCACGTGTGGCACATAAATCAGTAGCTCATGGATAAGGACTGTTCCCACAGACTGACGGAGCCCTGGAGCTCAAGCAGAGCTGTGTTGGGTCATGTCTGGAGGAGAACCTCCCCTAGCTCCTCAGATACCTAAAGAATAGAAAGATACAGCTTTGGTTGTACAGTCCAGACCTACCAATGGCAACTCCAGTTTCCTTATCTACTTTTCTAGTAATTTTTCTTTGCTGTGAACCCCAGCAGAATAATAATTCACACGTGTGTGCATCAGGATTCCATAGATTTAAGAAACAAGAGCCATACCTCAGCCAAATTTCCAAGAAATCATGAAGACACAAAAACCTGTCATTTACAACTAACAGAAAATCCATTTAACTACTAGAGTAACTATTGCACAGTTGTCCACTTTGCCTTTATGCCACAGAGTATTTCATGAAATAAGAGTATCCATTTTTCCACTTCATACTGAAAAGACGAATCACAACCTTGAGAATGAAGGGAAAGTATGCATCTTTAAAAAAAAAATGAGAGAGATAGTTTGGAAGATCCCAAAGAGTTCCTTCTACAGTCAGTTAATGTTGTCTTTTGGACTCTCTGAGCAAGAGGCAATCCTCTTGCAAAGAAAGGGAAAAGTAATTTCACAGGAGCTCACTAAGCAGTGTTGATAAGATGAGGGGGAGGCAGGCATCATGGTCCCCAAGCTGGCTTCCAACAAAGAGTCATGTTTTCTCCCAAGCATATAGGGAGAGAACAGCATATGACCATTGTCTGCTTTTCCAGAGAGCTTTATTACATCATTCTGAACTTTTTTCACACTTGAAATAAAAGACAGTTTCTACCAAGGACAACTCTGCTTGCAATTAACCCTCGGGACTTGTATTTTTCAACTCCAGGGATAAAGTTATTACAATGTTAAAATCTTGTGCCAAATGATTACAGGAATATAAAAGCTGGAGTGAATTCCCACCTCACCAATCTGAACTGAAGAAGTCATTGCTTGCCTTCTCTTGGGACATGGAGATGCACTATTGCCATGACCCAGAGGTCTCCTATTTTATTTGAATTTCTCTAGGTAATTCTGAACTTGATCCATGTGCACAATGTAGACAAAAGTCCTGGGTACACAGGACTTAAACGTTTATTAGCATTAGATCCATAAAAGGCAAAATGTGCACTGTTTTATTTTCCGCATTGTGTATCACATTTACAATGAGTAATTAGAAACTCACCTTGCACCTTGGTATGATATTGTAGTTCTTTTAAAATCATTTCATTATCTTACTCTGATTTAGCTGCATGAATTCTCTCTTTATGATATCACCAGAATCCAGCTGTTGACATTTAAAGTAGGGTAAGAAAATAATGGAGCCTTACATTTAAGGAATGTCTGAAAATACTGCTGGTGTAAGCCAGTGCATAAATATCAGAAATGCTTGGGTGGACTGGCCTGAAGAAGCAATGTTGAATGAAGAGCTAAGCGCACTGATGTTCTATGTGGAGCGAGGTTCAGCACACCATGCTCCGTGGAACACATACAAAAATAGCCCATCCTATTCCTATTTCTGTAAACAAAATGTTATTAACAGCTACACATTTGTTTCCACATTCTTCATGGCTACCTTCATTTTTAGAATGACAGAATTGAGGAGTCACAAACATAAACCATGTAATGTAAAAAGCTAAAAAAGAAAATTGCCACCTAGACCTTTACAGAAACAACTTGACATCCTCGGTTCTAGAGCAACACTTCCAAACCACAGCAAGCAGCACATCAGCCCCCTCTCTGTCCCACCCCTGACCACCTGCCCAGAAACATCCAGCTGGGGCAGGGATGAGAAATGCCCAGCGGCAGAGCATCATCCAAAATGAAGAACCGTCTTCCTCCTAATGAAAAGAGCAGCCCCAGGGAGGATTCTTGTGATTGTCATTGATAACTTTGCAGTAATGTGGGCAAGAACATAGATAAAAGCAACTGATGGGAAGAAGATACAATTAGCAGAAGTTGAAGCCTATTACCAACATGTGTGGGTGGGTGGGGGTGCATCTCAACATTACAAAACTGATGTGATCGAAGCTATAATGAATTCCTCAAAGGGAATATTTAAACATGCTTTCTTGCCATTGCAATGTATAATTATTATATCTATTGAAACAGAATTTACAAGCTTAAAATGTTTAATATGGATTTCCTAAAGTGTAGCCTTATTCAAAAAGTACAGAAATCCTAAGTACATATATGAATTAGTTTAACTTAGACATATCCCTGTAACCTCAATCAGATGTTAACATGACTACCCACACACCAGAGTCTGTTTCCACTCCCCTAATCACCCAACTGGCAAAAGCATCTGAAATCATCATCTGAATCAATGGTAGGTGTGCTCAGCTTCCAGTGACCTATGCATCATTTATGTAATCCACCTCCCCCTACATTGTACCAGGATTGCTTTGTGTGACTACTGCAAACAGCACACTTTTGATACTCAGTTATTTAAAAATTTTAAGTGGCTGGCACTGTGGTGTAGGGGGTAAAACCGCCGCCTGCAGTGCTGGCATCCCATATGGCTGCTGGTTCAAGTCTCGGCTGTTCTACTTCTGATCCAGCTCTCTGCTATGGCCTGGGAAAACAGAAGAGGATGGCCCAAGTCCTTGAGCCTCTGAACCTGTGTGGGAGACCCAGAAGAAGCTCCTGGCTCCTGGCTCCAGATCAGCATAGCTCCAGCTGTTGGGGTCATTTGGGGAGTGAACCAGTGGATGGAAGACATCTTTCTCTCTCTTTCTCTCTCTAAATAAATAAATATATATATATATATACACACACACACACACACATACATATATGTCTATACATATCTCTCAGATATATATATATATATATATATATATATATATATATATACTGCCTTTGCCTCTGCCTCTCTGTAACTCTTTCAAGTAAGCTAAAATAAATCTTAAAAAAAATTTTTTTAAAAATGGCTCTGTCTTGGGTTTTCTGTCTCTCACCTACACTCTCTTGCTCAGGGGAAACCATATCATGATCTATGGATGGGACAAGACCAGCAGGAACTAAAGCACACAGACAGCAGTCAGGGGAGTAAGCTTGGAAGAAGAATGTTTGGCCTCTCAGGACTTCAGAGACTGAGACCCGGTTGATCCATTGCCTGCTCTAATAAATAGTCCTCAGTTCTTATGCAACCCTAGTCTGTGAATCTCTAGATACCACATGAGATAAGTTTTTGTTCTCTATTAAGCTATTATGTTTGAATTGATTTGTTGTGTAGCAGTAAGCAACAGAGAGGTTTGCTTTGCTTTTGACTTTAAAAACGCCTTGTATTTTAGAGTGGTTTTAGGTCCAGAGGAAAATTAAGAAGACACACCTTCTGGGCTACCAGCACACCCCATCGGAGTGGGGCATTGGTTATAATTCATGAACCCCACTATCACCCAGAGTTCATAGTTTTGGTTAAGAGTCACTTTTGCTGGTGTACATTCTATGGGTTTGGACAGATGTACTGGGACATGTACTCATCACTGCCCACCAAATTCTCTTTGGCTATTCTTCCTTGTATCACCCAGCCAAACTGTAACGAGTATTGATTTATATTGCTTTCATGGCTCTGCTGTTTCCAGAAAGATGTAGTTGGCATCCTACAATTTGTATACTCTTCTGGTTGGCCTCTCTCACCTTGTCCTAATCATGTAAGGTTCATCCATGTTTTGTTATAGCTTGATAATTGATTCCATTTTAACACTGAATAATATTCCCTTCTTTGGGTATTCTACAGCATATTTATCCATTCATCAACCAAAACATTTCAATTCCTGCTAATTTTTGGCAATTATGAATGAAGCTGTTATATACTTTCAGATATAGGATTTGTATGGACGCAAGAGTACAGTATCTAGCTCATATCACTAGGATATGTTGAGTTTTGTAAGCAACTGAACCTTTATTTTTGTGTGTGTTATAAAGCAAACTAAAAATGGACTGAAAACATAAGTGTAAGACTTGAAACTATCAAACCACTAGAACAAAACATAGGGAAGAAGCTTCTAGATATTGACTGCAACTATGATTTTTTTGAGATATGCCGCAAAGAGTATAGGCAATGAAACAAAAATATCAAATACAGTAACAGTAAGCTAAAAAGCTTCAGTTTAACAAACCAAACAAAAAACAATGAAATGAAAATGCAACCTAAGGAATGGGAAGAAAATATTAGCAAGCCATATATTTGTTTTTTTTTTTAAGATTTATTCATTTATTTGAAAGTCAGAGTTACACAGAGAGAGAAGGAGAGGCAGAGAGAGAGGTCTTCCATTTGCTGGTTTGCTCCCCAATTGGCTGCAACGGCTGGAGCTGCGCCAATCTAAAGCCAGGAGCCAGAATACTCTTCCAGGGTATCCCATGTGGGTGCAGGGGCCGAAGGACTTATTTTCCACTGCTTTCCCAGGCCATAGCAGAGAGCTGGAAGTGGAGCAGCCAGGTCTCAAACCAGCACCCATATGGAATGCCAGTACTGCAGGTGGCGGCTTTACCAGCTATGTCACAGCACCAGCTCCCAAACCATACATTTGGTAAGCAGTTAAGAATACATAAGGAAGTCATGGAACTGAATACCAAAAAAACAAATAAATAAAAACCTGATTTTTAAAATGAGCAAAAGATCTTAAGAGACATTTCACCAAAGAAAAGAAGCAAATGTTCAACAGATACATGAAAAGGTGCTTAACATCACTCATTATCATGGACATATAAATTACTACCACAATGCCACAATAACATACTTCCTCACCTCTGTTATGATGGTTTTTATTTTAATATAAGTTTTGGCAAGGATATAGACAAAGGGTGCCTTTCTCAATTGTTGCTAGGAATGGAAAATGGTATGGCTGCTGTAGAAAACAGTATCAAGATTTCTCAAAACATGAAAATAAAACCGGTATCATATGATCCAGCAAACCCATTTCTGAGCATTACCCAAAGGAATTGAAATAAGGATCTCAGATATCCACACTCCCACATTTATTGCAGTGTTATTTACAATAGTCAACATATCAAAATGATCTAAATAATTTACCTTAAAAAAGGGAATCTTGGCAACAAGATGGGTGTAAATGGGAGGTATTCTAAGAGAGAAAAGTCGCATGCAGAAACAGAAGTACCGTGTGATCTCACATAAGGAATCCAATAAAATCTACCTCATAAGTCAGAGTGATTTTCAGGTGTTGGGAAGGAGGATGTGGTTATTGATTATAGCATATAATTTTTTGGTTATACAAGAAATATAAGTTCTGAGAATTACAGCATAAAGCCATTAACATAGAGCTACACTTAAAATTTGTTAAGAGGGTAAATCATGTTAAATGCTCTTACTCATAATAGTAATAATAATAATAATAATAATAATTGGAGCAAGAAGAGAGGTATTGGATATGCTTATGACCTTAGTGGTAGTGATGGTTTTGTATACTCAGCTCAAACTCATCAACATGTCAGTCATGGCTGAATAGGGTATTTTTTAAAGAATGAAAAACCTACAGAATAGAAGAAAATATTTGTAAACTATACATCTGAAAAGTGGATAGTATGTATAATATATAAGGAACTAAAGAGCAAAATGAGCTAATTAAAAAAAAAAAAGGCAATCCCTAAAAACAGATATAGGCCAACTGATAAATAAAAAAAATTCATCACTAACTATCAGAGAATACAAATCAAATACACAATGAGTATTCACTTCACTCCAGTTAGAGTGGTTATTACCCAAAAGAGAAAAGATAACAAGTGCTGGTGAGGATGTGGAGAGAAAGGAACCTTTATATGATGTTGGTAGACATGTAAACTAGTATAGCCACTGTGGAAAGCAGAATGGAGGGTTCTCAAAAAATTAAAAATAGAACCACTATATGAATCAGCCATCCAAATTATGGGCATATGTACATAGAAAGTTAAATCAGTGGGTCAAATCAAATTTCTCCCATGTTTATTGCAATATCCAAAAATGAAAGCAAAATGTCCATTAACTCAAGAATTGATAAAGAAAATGTATATATACACAATAGAATACTATTGAGCCATACAAAGGGTATCATTTGCAACAGGACAAATGAACCTGGAGAACATGATGGTTAAGTGAACAAATGAAGACGTACAAGATAAGTCCTGTGGCTGTTACCGTGGTGCAGCAGGTTAATCCTCCACCTGTGGCGTCGGCATCCCATATGGGTGCCGGTTCTAGTCCTAGCTGCCCCTTTTTCAATCCAGCTCTCTGTGATGGCCTGGGAAAGCAGTAGAAGATGACCCAAGTCCTTGGGCCCCTGTGCCCACATGGGAGACCAGGAAGAAGCTCCTGGTTTCAGATCGGCGCAGCTCCAGTCGTTGCGGCCATTTGGGGAGTGAATCAATGGAAGGAAGACCTTTCTGTCTCTCCCTCTCACTGTCTGTAACTCTACCTCTCAAACAAATAAAATCTTTTTTTTTTAAAAGATAAGTCCTGTATCTTCTCACTTATTTGTACAACTTGAAAATGTTGATTTCATAGAAGCTGAGAGAACAGGGGGAACCAAAACTGGCAGTGTAGTGGAGAGTGGGGGTTGTTGGGACATGGGTCAATGGGTAGAATGCAACAGAAGTAAGGGGGAAAGTCAGGTTTTCTTTTGCAATAGGATGAAAGTAATTAGCAGTAAATTATCATTTACTTCAAAATAGCTCAGGAGAGGATTTTCAGTGTTTTCACTGTCACAAATATATGAAATGTGTTTGAGGTGCTGGACAAGCTAATTATCCTGACTTGATCTTTACAGGATATGTAATGTATGGAAATACCACATGATACTCAATTAATATGAGCATTTTTGTGTTAAAATAAAGAAAACTGTGTACCCCAGTACCACAAAGATATTACACTTTTCCAACTTCTTTCAATTTTATAGATTTTTACATTCCATTATAGTTCTGTAATTAGATTTTTATAGTTGTATTATGTCAATTAGAGGAAACACTCCTTGTTTTAATTCCAGGTAGAAACGTAATTGAGGACTTTTATTGCAAAGATTATTCTTTGTATATTTCACTGTAGTTGCAAATTAGAAATATATCAGATGATTACATATGTGTGGGTTTTTTTCTAGTCTTTGTATATTATTTCATTGGTCTTATTGGCTAACATGCCAATACTACGCTACTCAATTTTATCTGTCTATTAGTCATCATATCAGTTATTGAAAAACAACTTATTCCATCTTCTATAATTTTAATTGTTGTTCTTGATCTTTTGCATATCCATATCCATTTGAAAATGAGTTGTCCATACCCCTGTGTTAAAGCATCATTACATTCTTGGGGTAAAGCCCAACTGGTTGTGATTTCCTTTTGATAGAATTTGGAGTTAAATTTATTAATGTTTTATTGAAGGAGTTTGTGTGATCATTCTAGAGAGATTCACTACCCAATTTTCCTTTTTGCTATTTATCATGTTAAGTTGTAGTTTCAACCTCATGCTCCCTTCACAAAAACACACTTGGACATGTCTCCCTTTTTCTAATCTTTAATTATAAAGTGTCTTTAACCCCATTAGCTCTGTTCAATGCTTTACTTCTGTGTCAGTATTAATAGTTTGTTTATATAAAGAGAACAGATTTCATGCATTTTGTATATACCACTCTAAGAATACAAAAATACCTCCAAAAATTGTATTATTAAGCATGTTTTAATATACTTAAATTTTCAAGCTTATTAATATAAAGTTTTTATAATATCCTCTTCTCTTCTTAATAACTAAATGAGGCAAAACAATGTCCCACTATTTTATTCCTGAAATTAGCCAATTGTGTCTCATTCTTTCTTTTCATTATTGGCAGGGGTTTCATTACTATTCTTAAAGAATAAAATTTGGCTTTGTTTCCTGACTATAATATTTATTTCTATTTCACTCATTTTTTTGTCTTTTTCACTGTTGTTCTACAATTTCTTGGCTTTTAATGTTTTTTCCCATGATTAGTTTTTTTCAGATGGATACTTAGGTCACTGATAGTCAGTCTTTCTTTTTTAATATTGACATTTAAAACATTGAAGTTCCCTCTAAGCCTTGGCTCTATTAGCATGTAGGGCAGAAAATGGCATGTCGTGAGGACTGTCTTGTGTAGGTCAGTAGTAATGTGGCCTCCATTTACGAGGTGCCAATAACACCCTCTCCCTTTGTTGTGAAACCAAAAATGTATTCACAGTAAGATGTTTCCTCTCAGGCAAAATCTCTGAAGTGAGGATCATGGCTGTAACCATGGATACAGTTCTACTCCACAAGTTTGACATATTTTCATTACCCATCAGTTCAAATTGTTTTCTAATTCCCAGTGTGATCTCTTATTTGACACATGCATTATTAGACTAATATTTCATTTTCAAATGTGAGATAAGTCCAGAACATCCATTGCATTTAAATTCAACCATTTATGTTTTCTTTAGTCTTGCTTTCACCATGGTAAATAATCTATGTGTACTTTTAACATGTATCCATAAATATAAATATTGCTGTAAATGTATCTATAAATACTTAAATTTGGGAAAAATATTAACCATGTCCAAATCTTCTACCTATATAGTCTATTTTTTTAAAGATTTATTTATTTACTTGAAAGGCAGAGTTACAGAGAGAGAAGGAGAGAGATGGAAAGAGAGAATCTTCCATCTGCAGGTTCACTCCCCAATTGGCTGTACCTACTGCCTCCTATGATGTGCATTAACAAGAAGCTGGAATCAGGAGCAGAACCAAGACTCACACCCAGGTACTACAATATGGGATACATGCATCCAGACAGGCGTGTTAACTGCTATACCAATTGCCTGCCTCTATTTCTTAATTTTAAAGAATATGTGAGGAGCATAGTAACATAGAAATTTTATATTTCACTTGCTTATCTAAGTTGTTTTAATGTAATTGTGCTCTTTATCAACTATTCTTTTCGATCTCTAACTTGTTATTACAAGAGCTACATCAGCTTTCTCTTATTTATGGCTTGAATTGTATATATTTACATGTCTAAAAATTTAAGGTAAGTTCCTTATTATTTGTTTACTTTCATCTGCAAAATTGTTGTAATTGAGGTAGTTAGTCCACTTATATTTAATGTAATTACTGATATTATGACAAAGTCTTTGTTTCTATATGAACTTCTATTTGCCTTCTTGTTTTTTCTTTTCATTTTCCTTCCTGTCTTCTTTTAGAATAGTCAATGTTTTGATTTTTCTAGTTCCCCCTTTACTAGTTTATAATGATACAGTGTTTACCTTTACTGTTTATTCTAATGGTTAACACGCATCTTCTTGTTATTGCAATCTCTCCCAACTTGAACTTCAGACATTCCCAAAACAAAATTAAGAACTTAGCAAATTTCAATGCTTACTCTTTTTGTGCTATTATTGTCATTTATTTTAATTCCACATATACTTATGCATCAAAATAATTCAGTTGTTTGAAACAAAAATATTTCTATTTACCCATATATTTGACAGTTGTAGAACTTTATATTCCCTTATGTATCACCAGACTTCCATGTAGAATCAGTGTTTGTCACTATTGAAAAATACAATGGTTGTTGTCATAATATTCAAGCTCCAATTGCAAAAACATTCAGTGACGCACCTCTTCCCATGGGATACAGTTCAAATTCTATAGGCTAGTGTTCACTGTCCTTAGCTAGTTTTCAGCCTTTCAACTTCTCTAGACAAAATCTTCCTTCAGAGATCAATGTAATTTTCCTGATCATCCAAATATATGCACCTCATACATCGACCCAGAAGGACTAAAGAGAGGACTCCGAACACCTGTGCTTTTTGCTTGTTTGTTTGTTTTCCCATTGATTCGTGCAACTGCACCCTTGCTGATCACTTCAGATGAAGACCTAGGTAAGTTCTACAGAGCTGGAGTCAGGTCTTCACACAAGCATATCCCAGACAGGGCCTCCAATGAGCTGTTATACGCAGCATGAGAAAGGGTGGCTATAGGGGGTGTGTTTGTGCTTCCCTCTCCTCCCTCCTAGCTGCTATTCTGAACCCATTTTGGACTGAGGTTAGGAGTGGTGTGAAGAATAAAGCACATCTCTGCTTTCATGGGTTTTGCAAAGATCCGCGTACCTGGTGGTACCACCTGTAGGGTTTCTTGACCATCTTATCTCACGATGATCCTCAGCCCCCTCCGAACTCACTCTCCACCTCCAGCTTCCCTCTAGGTGGCCCTATTGGACAAACTAAGATGACCTCCAACCAAGCCCTCATGAAGCAGTCACACATTCTACACCTGCACAAAGTCTCAAAGTGTGGTCCCGTCACAACACAGAAAGCACACTTCAGACCACCATCAGGTGGCTCACCCACCTCCTCTGCCTTAGATTCTCCTGGCAGGTATCACATAATAATGGAGCCAACTCCCACAGATCCAGAGGCTAGTGCCCCGGCTCACTAGGCTAATCCTCTGCCTGCGGCGCCGGCACCCCGGGTTCTAGTCCTGGTTGGGGCACTGGATTCTGTCCCGGTTGCTCCTCTTCCAGTCCAGCTCTCTGCTGTGGCCCGGGAGTGCAGTGGAGGATGGCCTAGGTCCTTGGGCCCTGCACCAGCAGGGAAGCCAAGAGGAAGCTCCTGGCTTCGGATGGGCACAGTGTGCCGGCCGGCCGTAGCAGCCACTTAGGGGGTGAACCAACTAACTATGCCTGTCAGAGGAAAAAAAAAAAGATAATAATGGAGCTAACTTCCGCAGATCCAGAAAGCTCTCTGAAAGGCCCCACTAAAGCCCTTTCTACTGTCTTGACATAAAATGTACCTACCACATACCTTATACTTTTACTGTAGTAGTCAGAATACAATTCTCTCCAAAGAAAAGCGTAATCAACTTGCCCAGTATTACACACACACACACACACACACACACACGGACTCACAATACACACTCTGCCTTAGGAGAATAAGATGTTTAAAGTACACAATAAATTTTTGATTGATCTTTTGGAAGCTGCCTATCATCTCCCACTTTCCTTGGAGTCAGCCTTGATTACATCCAGTGTCCAAGTTGAAACTTTCAATTGTTATATATACTTGTTACCAAGTTTCTGAAACATTCTTCCCAAGTCCTCCTTTTCTAATTTGCATTCTATCCATACTTCCAAGTTGTAATTTCAGTTTTGTTTTTTTTTTTTAAATTTGGCCCCAGTATTTAGGTACTAATCTTTAAAAGTACAAAACACTCACAGTTTACAAACAAATTTTTTAAAGCAAGTATTTTGTGATGTTTTCTAGAAATACCATGGTATCAGGGCTATTTTGGTTGTAAACGAATCCTTAAAGTTGAACAGATGCCAGTCATATTTAAACAAAGTTGGGACCTTCATAGTTAATCCAAATGTATATAATACATTATCTCTAGGGAAAGTTCTGGGGACATATCTAGAAATCTGTTTATCAGGTTTCTTCCTCTGACCCTGATTTTTTTAAAAATAGAGTTGAAACATCTTCACTGGGTTACAATTAAAATTACAAAGTTTATAAGATTCTTTGTTTTATGTTTTCAAGTGGTATAAACATAAAAAAGCTTAGAGTCATAATGAATTGGATTAGAGTCTCAGTGCACTATTCGGTAGTGGTGTGTCCCTACATTATTTGATCTTCACATGCATCAACTGCCAAATAGAAAAAGAAACCAAAAAAAGTAGAAAAAACAAAACTCTCTTAAAGCTAATGATTAGATGATTAACAGGTATAGAATGCTTTACTGGCTCCTTAGCAACAGAAAATGATAAGTTAATTGCCTTCCAAATTCTCAAATTTTTTTTTTATTCTCTCCTGGTTTCAACCATACCCTAAGCCATTGTATTTCTTTTTTAAAGATATTTATTTATTTGTTTAGGCAGAGTTACACAGAGAGATGCAGAGACACAGAGAGAGAACCTCCATCTGTTGATTCATTCCCTAAATGGCCACAAAGGGCCAGGCTAAAGCCAGGAGCCTGGAGCTCCATCTGGGTCTCCCATGTAGACGGCAGGAACTGTAACATTCAGACCATCATCTGTTGCCTTCCTAGACACATTGGCAGGGAGCTGGATCAGAAGTGGAATCCTGGGACTCGAACCTGTGCTCCTTAAGGATACTGGCATTGCAGGTGGTGGCTTCACCCGTTGGACCACTAGGCAACCCTGCCCCACTCCCCAAAGCTATTTTAGATAATTTTGCAGAAAGTAGTTTGGAAAAAATACTACTTTAAAATAATAAAAACTCTTATCCCCTTCTGTGATCATGCTGTTTGTTATCCTTCCCATTCAATTGTATCCATTAGCTTCCTTTTCATTTATCTCATCTCTGAGACTGAGTTTTAAACTCATGTGGAATAGGAGCATGACTTTATATGTATATCTGACGTTATCCCACTTTTCACGAAGCCCCTTTTCAAAGGGCTGAACATTTACTGTCTTTTCTGGTGGAATGTAAGGATTTTCAAGATTAGTGGGGCCTAGGTTTTAGTGGCCTTCAACATCAGCAAGTAGGTGGCACCTGCTCTAGGCATTAGGTTGAAAATAATGAGGAATTTGCCACCAAGTGGCCAAGGGCTGTAACAATCATCAAATCACAAAATGTCAATAGCACTCCTATATATTACCTTATAGGTCCTTCTATTAGTTACTACAGACAGGGAAAAAATGATATTCTTTTTTGGGGGGCTGGCTTATTTCACTGAGTATAATGCTTTCCAGTTGCATCTGTTTTGTTGTGAAAGACAGGATTTCATTTTTTTTTACTACTGAGTAGTATTCCATGATGTATATACCATAATTTCTCTATCCTGCCATCAGTTGATGGACATCTGGGTTGATGTCATATCTTATATATTGCAAATTGAGCTGCAATAAACATGGGGGTACAGATCATTTTTTCATATACTGATTTCATTTCCCTTGAGTAAATTCCTAGGAGTGGGTCATATTGTAGACTTATATTCAGATTTCTAAGCTATCTCCATATTGCTTTCCACAATGGCTGCACCAGTTTACATTTCCACCAATAGTAGATAAGGGCACCTTTTCCCCACATCCTCGCCAGCATTTATTGTTTGTAGATTTGTGTATGAGAGGCATTATAACTGGTGTGAGGTGAAACCTCATGGTGGTTTTGACTGCCACATGCTTTTATAGTTGTATGGGTACACGATCATGACTACTTATAGCCTATCTTGGGCTGATTGTGTTTTTATAAAGTTTGAGATAAAGAGTTGCAACGCAGACCATATGGCCTGAAAACTCTAAAAGTGTTCACATTTTCACAGAAAATGTTTGCTGATTCTGATACTAATATTTTCTGAAATTCACAGAATGTCTTCAACATTCGAGTGATGGTGATTCGAATTATTTTAGTAAGCATATTGTCTACATATTGGAAAATATGTTAGCTTTGATTATTAATCACATCCCACTTCCTGGTTATATAATGATCGTATGATGAATTTTTCATTTAAATGATTCTCAAATATTCATTTTCATCACAAGGACTGTCATTGTAGCATAATGAGTTAAGTCATCATTATTACCACAATGAAAACTCAAAGAATGGGCAATGTGTAACATAACTCAAGATAAATTAAACTTAATCAATATGGTTTAATAGAGTAATTAATGGTTTTATGCCACCCTGGATGAAAATACTCTGTTTTATTCCACAATGCTTTACAATTGCTTTTTCTTGCAACATTTTTTAATCAGGAAATTGCATGAAAATAGAAAGTATGTTTACTCAATGTGTACACCACACTAAGCTGGGAAGCAATAATTACTATATTGCTTGACAGCAACAGCATTCAAAAGGATTCCAAAACACTGGAAAGATGGGCCAAAACTAATAAATTGAAACTTAACAGGCCTAAATATAAATTTCCATATTTGGGTTAAAAAAAATCGAACCACAGTTGACAAACACAGGATGGAGAACACATGGCCAAAACAGCAGTAAAAGGTGAACAAGTTGTGGGGTTATTGTTCAGCACAAGCTTAATTATGAGCAATTTCTTTGATGTGGATATGAAAAATGCTCATATAATCTTGGCATGCTCTTTAAAGTAATTATATATTCTGTCCGAATAGGTGGCTAATTGCGCTGCACACTGCATTGGTCAGAAGCCATCTGGAACGGTGCACTCAATTTGGGAAGCCTTGTTGTAAGAGGGACCTTAACAATTCAGTGGATGCTTGACACCTCCCTCCCTCCCCCATGATAGACATCGGATACCTGCTTTCACAGACCCTTGAAATGAGGATGCAAGCATACAGGTAGGGTCTAATCAGAAGCACCTGCAGTGGGAGCCAGGCATGCAAAACACCGGGGAATACTTGCAAGAACAAAATCAGGACTGTAGATGCAATTGTTTGAAACATGGGTGTTAAGTCGTGCACTGGATATTGTCAGCAGGGAAAGCCACAGTGTCTACAGAGGAGTGATGTCTTCCTAAGACTGGTCTGTGTGTGATTTCAGACACTTTCCCTGGCCACGTAGGAGGCATCACGTGGTAATCAATCAGATGGTAATCAAGATCCCCTCTATGGGATTCCCAACTCTAAATGTCTTCAATCACTGATTTCTTTTTTTACACTAGGTTATTGTTTACAGCCTGACACATGTGTGGGGCTGTACATAGAACACTTATAGTGTTGAGGACAAAGAACAATGAATGAGTGTGGAATAGAGAAAAGAAGAGGGCAGAGTTGACCTGCTGTTGATTGGCTAATGCTGAGCTCTCCTTTGCTACTGGAAAAGCCATTCAGGTTTTTAAATAGCTTGCTGGGAATATCTCTCACTGAAAAGATAGTGTACCACACACTGCAGAGAGCACGAATGGACATTGGAAACAGGAGTAGATTAGATGCCAGGGACACATAGAGTTAAGTTGTCACTGGCAATGTCAGCATCCCATAGATGAGTGACAGTTCAAGTCCTGGCTGCTCCACTTCCAATCCAGCTTCCTGCTAATGCATCTGGGAACACAGCAGAGTATGGTTCAGTGCTTAGGCCTTGCCACCTATGTGGGAGACCCAGGTGAGATTCCTGGTTTGTGTTCTTGGCCTTGCCCAGCCCTAGCTCTAGAAACTCTCTCTCTCTCTCTCTCTCTGGCTTTCACATAAAGAAATAAATAAACAAATAATAATTTTTAAAAGGCAAGCATAAAATGTGAAAGCAGTGGTGTTTATGCAGTTTGTTCCATGGAACATGCTATGTCTGATGAAACAGCCTATGACATGTGAGAAATAACATTAATTTTGAATATCTTTCCATCATAGCCACACATATCCTTGACTATTTATGCTTTGTTGTGGTTCGGTGTCTGGTCTTATTCCCATTTGTAATCACTGATTTCTGAGTGGCCTTGCATATTATGAGAAGAGCATGGGCTTTGGAGTTGTGCCAGGCACAAGTTCAAGGCCTAGGTCTTCATGATGAAGTCTGTGATTATGACTGTGGGAAATTTGCTGTGGGGTCTGGGCCTACATTTATTTGATTTCTCTCTTTGTTTCTCTCTCTCTCTTTTATTCTAGTGAATCAATTTTAATGTGCCTTTCTTCTCTTAGAGGGATATGGTTTTAACCTTTCTGAAATACATTAGAGAAAACCAGTAACACTTAGAATGACTGAACATACAACAAATGGGGCTCCATATAAATTGGAACAAATGTTGTGAAAATTTAAAGAGGTTTGACCTTTGGGCCTGCATGATTTGAGACATAATCACATACATGATTTTGTCACAATGCCTAACGTGACCTTTTTTTTTTTTTTTTTAGGAATTAGATTATCAGGTTCACAACAAATGCATGATAATTATGACAACACAATTCTCATCATCTATTAACTAAACAATGCACCTCACAATGCTGTCCCAAAGAATAGAATATATAAATTGCAGTATAGCAAGGAGCACAGATAATATCAAATCTCACATCCAGCATCATATTTTTTGCTATTGTCTTCAATTTTTTTGGTGCCCTAAGAATATGGAAAATCAGTATATTTTGGATAAAGCTTTTTTTTTAATTTTGTGTTTTCATTCAGCCATCTCATCTCTAAACCCCAGTCATCCCACCTCTACTAAACCCCCAAAATAATTGCCATATTTTGAGTCAATTTTGTGATAATGTTCAAACTAGGAACTATAGAGAAGCCAGTTACCGATTTCTCTAATAATAATTTCACAAAGATCATATTACAAAGAAAACTCAAAAGTCCAATGTTTTTGGATGTCAGAAAGGTGTGAGGAGAAGCACAGAAAAGTGGCCAATCCTTGCTGCATATCAAGTGCTTCTGTCTGGGTTGGCAGTAAGATAACACCATCGAGTTTATGAATGGCTCACATGAGAATAATTACCTCCAGGGGTAAAATTTCATTTAACTTTTTATTTGAAAGGGAGAGCGGAGAGAAAAAGAGAGAGAGAGGAGGGAGAGAGAGAGAGAGATTGATTTACATCCCTTATTCTCTCCCCAAGTGGCCACAACGCCCCACGCAGTGCATGGCTGAATCCAGGAGACTGGAACTCGGTTTGAGTCTCCCACAGAGGAGGCAGGGACTCGGCTACCGGATCAGGCACCCACTGCCTCCCAGGGTGCATATTATCAGGAAGCTGGAATCACAGGCAGAGCCAGGACTCAGTCCAAGGTGTTCCAACATGGGATGGAAGCATCCCAAGCGGTATCTCAACCACTGGGTCAAATGCCCAACTATCCTTTAACTTTTAAATGAGTAATGTGTTTCTTAGATCATCTCAAGACACATTTTCACAGAAATAAATTACTACTATTTAAAAGACTCCAGGGAATTGTTTTCCTAGAAATAAAATTTATAGATATTAGTCACAACTATATGACATAAATGACAAAAAAACCAAACTCTTTTAAGCAAAAGAAGCAAGTGAGAACTTACATTGTATTTAATAGAAAGTAGTTTATGATATCATTGTTCTCTTGAATTATTTCAGAATTATAAAATAAATCCTAATAATTGTTAATCACATAACAAATGCATCACATATTACAAAATGTTTATAATAGAACGTTTAATATGAACACTGTTTTCAAGTTGAACTGGAAAATATGATAAAGAGCCAGGCAAATGTTACAAAATAATAATATAGTTTCACAAATAGAAATATAGAATGATATGCTATAAATGGTACAAAACTTTAATGAATGTGAAGGTGTAGTCAATAAAATAAAATAAAAGTATATAAGCACAAATTGAAATTAAATGCTCTGCTTCACCCATAGGATCAGCAAAAATGAATGTGGGAACATTGGTGTCATAATTGCTACAAAATTCATGAATCCTTATTTTTGATCCTTTTTAAAATTTGTTATCCTTATTAAAATTTAAAATGCACATGCTTTTTGACCTAACAATTCCTCAGAATAAAGTAAAACTGTTGGCAAAGGGGACAACAAAAGCAACACAGACAACAACAAAAATATAAATTTTCATCAATAAAGGAAATACATTACTCAATTTTTATAAATGATGAGAGTAATGGAGTTCTGACATGGAAGATCTGCAAATTTTATTATGAAGATCAATCACTATCAAAATTTTATAAAAACAGTTAAAGTGTGCATTTCAACAAATATATGTTTAACAAACACATATGTTCATGTCGGTGAATGTATAACCATGTCCTGCAAGGAAATATAAGTACATTCCATTTTCTTTCTTTTTATAGTGAAGGTAACTGTTTTTTAAATATTTATTTATCTACTTGAAAGGCAGAGCAATGGAGAGAGAGAGAGAGAGAGACAGAAAAAGACAGAGATCTTCCATCTGTTTCACTCTCCAAATGACTGCAACTGTCAGGACTGGACCAGCCTGAAGTCAGGAGACAGGGACTCCACCCAGGTCTTCCCTATGGGTGGCAGGAGCTCAAGCACTTGGCCCTCTTCCGCTGCTTTCCCAGATGCATTAGCAGGGAGCTGGGCTGGAAACAAAGCAGTCGGGACTCAAACTGGCACTCCAATATGCAAGCAGTGGCTTAACCTGCTGTGCCAAAACACCAGCCCTTGAGGGTATCTTTTAACCTGCATAGTCATTACATTTTTTACAAGTAGATTTTAGTGGTAGGGCAATTTTAGTATCTACCTATCCATGGACATCTTCATTTCATCTTCCTTGATTTCTTTCATGAGAGTTTTATAGCTTTACTAGATTCATATCTAAGCATTGCAGGTTTCTTTTTGTATTTGTGTGGCAAATGCCATTAATACAAAATTAAAATAAATGGACAAAATTCTAATCATCAATCCTTGCTAACTAGAGAATTGAATATGTATGTTAATGTTGTATTCTATAATCTTCCTGTAATTGCTCCTTAACTTCAGAAGGTTTTACATTTAGTATTTGGTATATTCTACATTGACAATTACATCATCTGTGAAGCAAAAGAATTTTATTTCTTCTTTCCCAAATCGTAGATATTTTATTTCTGCTTCTTGTCACTTCGCATAAGTTAGGAATTTCAGGACAATGTTGATTAGGTGTTGTGAGGGGAGAGATCCTTATCTTCAGATTTTGCCAATAACTAATGTTAGTTTTTTAAAATTATTTATATTTGAAAGACAGAGAGGTCCCACCTGTTGTTTCATTTTTCAAATGCTCACAACAACTCAGGCAAGGCCAGGGCTGAAGCCAGGAGCAAGGAACTCAATCCAGGTCTCCCACCTCCCACATAGGTGACAGAAACCCAATTATCTGACCCCACATCTGCTGCCTCCTAAGGTTCTGCATTGGTGTGAATCTGGAATCAATGTGGGAAGCAGGTATCTTCACCACTAGATTACTCCTAGCTTTCTGAGAGTTTTGGTCACCAAAGCCCAATGAATTCCATTAAATGCTTTTTTTCTACACATATTTATATAGTCATATAATTTTTCTTTAAATCTTATTCATGTAATAAATTATATAATTGATTTCAATATGATGAACCAGCCCGAAATAAAATCCTACATGGTCATGGTGTCTGAACTTTTTATAAATTGGATTTACCTTGCTAGTATTATATTGAGCATTTTTGCTCGTCAGTGCAAGAGAGATGTGATCTATAATTTTCCTTCCGAGGGATGTGCTTGTTCAATTTTTGTATGAGGGTCAATTCTGTCTTTAAAGAATAAGAAACAATTCCCCTTTCTTCTATATTACAAAAGAAATTCTAGAAAATTATCTTTTCTCCTTTAAATGCTTGATATAATTTGCCAATGAAGCAATCTGGACTTGGAGTTTTCTGCTGTAGAAAGTTAAAAATCTTTTTTTTTTTTTTGATAGGCAGAGTTAGACAGTGAGAGAGAGAAAGGTCTTCCTTCCGTTGGTTCACCCCACAAATGGCTGCTGCGCCAATCCAAAGCCAGGAGCCAGGTGCCTCCTCCTGGTCTCCTGTGGGGAGCAGGGCCCGGCTCCCACAACATGGCGCTGAGAGGGAGCAAACAAGTTCTACACAGCGGCTTCGGCTACTTCATCAATTTGGCTAATGAGTTGCAGGAGCTGACCCAACCTCTGATTGGAAGAAAGAGGCGTGCTCAGCACGCGGGCAGCGGAGCACGGATTGGTGGAAGAGGACTATAAAAGGAGACTCAACTGCACTTTCTGGAACAACTACTGTCTCCGGGCTGGTGGAAAGTTCGCTGGGGAGCTCGCTATTTCGTTCTTCTCTTTACTTGTGCTTGCTTTACTGTAGAAAAAACCGACAGCAAGGGAATAACAACGTCCGGTCCGGTGCCGCTCCTCCGCGAGCGGAGGAGCGACAGTCTCCCATGCGGGTGCAGGGCCCAAGCACTTGGGCCATCCTCCACTTGGGCCATCCTCCTGGGCCACAGCAGAGAGCTGGACTGGAAGAGGAGCAACCAGGACAGAATCCGGTGCCCCAACCGTGCCTGGAACCCAGGGTGCCAGCGACACAGGTGGAGGATTAGCCTAGTGAGCCACAGCGCCTGGCCTGAAAGTTGGAAATCTTTAATTGGTTGAAGCCTACTTTCCTAATAGGTATGTAATATGAATTTTAGTAGATTGAATTAAAAGAATTGGTTCATTTCATCTAGGTTTTTAAAATTTGTGATTATAAAGTTGATTATAATATTCCTTTGTTGTCCTTTAAATATCCCTTCTTCCAGTGTTATGATACCTCTTTTATTTTTTAATTTTTTTCTTAAAAAAGGTTTATTTATTTATTTGAAAGACAGATGGGAGAGAAAGAGAGACAGAGACAGAGAATTCTTCCATCTGGTGGTTTACTCCCCAAATGGCCGCGATGACTGGAGCTGGTCCAGGCGAAAGCCAGGAGTCTGAAGCTCCTTCTGGGTCTCCCACACGGGTGGCAGTGAACATGGGCCATCCTCTGCCACCTTTCCAGGCACATTAGCAGGAAGCTGGATCAGAATTAGAGCAGCTGAGACTTGAATCAGAGCTCTGTATGGGAAATGATATTGCAGGTGGCAGCTTTGCCACAGTGGCTGCCCTTTTTTATTTCTCATGTTAGTAATTTGTGTCTTTTATTTACTTGCTTGGCCTGACAAGAAATTTATCAATTTTATTTTATCTTTTTAAAGATAAAATCGGTGTTAATTTTCTGTTTTCAATTTCAGTGATTTTTATTATAAATTTTATTCTTTTCTTCATCTTAATTTGAGTTTAATTTGCTCTCTTTTTCTAATTTCCTAAAAAGAAAAACTTATATAATTTATTTTAGATTTATCTTCATTTCTAATATATGCACCAAGTTGTAAAAATTTCCCTCTAAGCACTGCTTTTACTGTACCCCACAGATTTTGATAGTCATATTCTCATTTTCTTAGTTTAAAATTTTTAAATTTTTCTCAAGACATCTTCTTTGACTCATATGTTATTTTTAAGTGTGGTTCTAGATCTCTGAATATTTTGTGATTTTTTTTTTTTTTTTGACAGACGGAGTGGATAGTGAGAGAGAGAGACAGAGAGAAAGATCTTCCTTTTGCCATTGGTTCACCCTCCAATGGCTGCCACGGCTGGCACGCTGCGGCCGGCGCACCGCGCTGATCCGATGGCAGGAGCCAGGTGCTTCTCCTGGTCTCCCATGGGGTGCAGGGCCCAAGCACTTAGGCCATCCTCCACTGCCTTCCCAGGCCACTGCAGAGAGCTGGCCTGGAAGAGGGGCAACCGGGACTAGAACCCGCTGTGCTGGCGCCACTAGGTGGAGGGTTAGCCTAGTGAGCCACGGTGCTGGCCATATTTTGTGATATTTTTAAGCTATCCATCTGTTTTTAATTTCTAGGATAGTTCTATTGTGGTCTGATAACTGGCACTGTAAGATTACTCTTCTTTTAAATGTGTTAAGGTGTCTTTAATAGACAGAAATGTGGTCTATGTTGGCGAATGTTCCTCATGTGTTTGAAAATCTTGTTGGTGTGTGAGCTGTTCCATAAATGTCAATTAGACCCAGATATCAATGATGTTTCAGTTCAAGTACATCCTTACTGCTTTTCATCTCCTGGATCTGTTCTATCAATGAATGGTATAATGCTATTTGAAAGTGGACTTACATTAATTATAAATGTATATTGCAAATTCCAAGCCAATCACTAAAAAATTAAAGCAGCAGCATAATCAATATGCTAAGGAGAGAAAATGGAATCATATAAAATGTTCAAATAAAACCAGAAAATAAAGAGTAGAAGGCAAATAAAAAAAAGGAGGGTGGGAGAGAGGAAGAGAATGAGGACAAGTAAAAAAAACAACATATGTGATAGGACTGTCAGAACTCTAGGTTGTTGACCTCTTTTTTTTTTTTTTTCTTCCAACACTTTAAATTTATCACTGTGTCCTCTTCCTGCTCACTGGTTCCTGAAGCGAAGTCTTATGCAATTCTTACCCTTGTTTCCATACAGGTAAAATATTTTCCCCCTGACTTCTTGTAAGATATCCGCTTGATTTCATTAAGTTTGAATATGGTTTACATAAGAGCAGGTTTTGTGGTTCTTACCTTGCATTCTCTTCCTTCTTGTTGAACAGAGGTCTTCTTATCATTTCCTAGCTATAGTAAATCACTTTTTTCTCTGATTGTTCACAAGATTTTGCCTTTGATTTTTCTAAGCTGGAGTAAGATTGGCCTAAGTATAGATTTATGTGATATTTATCCTGTCCAGTGTACTCAGATTTCTGCATCTATGATTTGGTTTCTGTCAATAATTTTGGAAAATTCTCAGTTATTGTTATATCAAATATTTCTTTTGCTATTTTCTTTCTCTTTTTTTCTATATGATATTTCCATTACACAACCATCTGTTGTAACTATTTCACAGTACTTGGGTATTTTGAGGGGGTTTGCCTGCTGGGTTTTTGTTTGCTTTGTTTATTGTCTTTTTTCATTTCCTTTTCTGTTTTGGATGTTTCTATCAGCACATCATTAATGTCATTGATTATGTTCCTCAATCGTGTCCAGTCTACTGATGAGCCCATCAATAATATTCTCTTATCATAAATATTTGCTTATGTTATATTTCTACTACTATCCATCTATGCACTATTTTCCATCAGAACTCTTAGTATAGTAAGCATAGTTTAAAATGTTCTAATTCCAAAGACTGTCAGAACCGAGTCTTTCTGATTTTTTTTTTGTCTCTTTAGACTCTGTTTTTGTTTTGTTTCTAATTTTGGAATTATTTTGTTTTTGGCTTCCATTTTGTTTTGTTTTGCTTTGTTTTTTTTGTTTGTTTGTTTGTTTTTTTGTAGGAAGCTTGACATAATATATCACATGAAAGGAAGTAGGACAAATAGACCTTTAGAATGAGGTATTAGGTTTATGTGGCTAGGGGTTACCCTTATGTGTATAAGGGCACTCTACAGAGTAAGTGAAGAAGTAGAAATAAAAGATAAGCTTATTTTGGTGTAAAAACAACTGTGAAGCACCCTCCCGTTTCAGGGCTTTCGATATTTCTCTGCTGTGTTTGCTTTACGTCCCACCTGTTGTGCTCAGATTTCCCAAGAGGCACCTTCTGAGACAGGGTCTAAATCTTGCACCTATTTTAGCTGTAATCACTTGTTATTGTACAAGTGGCGTGATAGGAAATTGTCAGCAAAAATGAAATGGGTTCTACAGTCCTATGAGGAGGTCTCAAATTTTCAGCCTCTTAGCTGCAATAAGGAGGCTGCCGAGGGATAGAATTCGGTGTTTCCATTTCCCCAGGTCAGTTAGACTAAGGTAAACACCAGAATGTTCAGACTCCAGCAAGATAGTGTCTTCTGAGATCACACCTTTGTAAAGCACATGTTGAAATGGTTGGTGATTCTTCACTTCCTCCTTGTGCAAGGCCTGCATAGTGAGAACATGCTGGGGCTCTTGGAGGTAAAACTCATAACACAATGCCCCCCACCCACCCATTCTGGGCTTTCTGGAGTTTTTGTCAACCTATCCACACTATGTCTCCCACATTTTGACAATGGCCTTGTAGGTATTCTTAGCAGGTGCTCGTCTCAGTGGCATTTGCTGTTTTGTGAGGCTGCAAAAGACCACCTCTGTGGAGGGGTGGGCCCATACGGGACACCAGCCAAAGCTAGAGGAGAGATCCATGCCAATCGTGGAGGTGCGTGGCCAGTGTGGAGCGTCAGCATGAGATGGATGGTCAAATTAACACTGGCAGTGATGGAATAATTAGAAATTATGAGCTACCTCATAGAATGTAGCAAGAGGACCCCAGCAGCCCTTTCTTGATATTCTTGACAATGATGCAGAACCTCCCTCTAATCATGAGCTCATATCAGACCAAATTAAAGAACATTGTACAAAATATGTGGCCTGTCATCTTCCTAAGTTTCAAGGTCGTGAACGCCAAGGAAAGAATCTGGAGCTATTCCAGACTGAAGATTAAAGAGATACAACCCCTAAATGCAACTCATGATCCTGACCTCAGTGCTTGACAATAAAAGAGGACATTGGCCAAACTGGTGAAACCTGAGCAGGGTCTGAGATGATCTGAGAGTAATATATGGTTATGTAGGAGTCTGACCTTGTTTGTAGTAAATCACACACACACACACACACACACACATTCACGTTGAATACCAGGTTGACAACTTTCAAAAATCAGGAAAATAAAGTGCATTGTACTGCATTGGCAAGTTGTTTGTGACTATTTCATTTTTTTTTTAAAGAAATTGATGACTCCAGGGAGGGATAAGACATACAGAAGTGACTATTGGAGGCGCTATGATGCATGCCTTCTTCACAATTTATGTCTAACATCTCTGCATCTGTTCTAATATTGCTGATGAGCTTGTTTATGTACAAATTCTTCCTCCACTATGCTGAGATATGCAGGATCTAGTTAGACATAAACATTTAAGAACACTGAAGAATGACGGATGACTTGGAGTTAACCCCATGCTCATGTTTTATAATTCCCTGCATCTTCTTTATAACTAGAAAATAATTGTATGTAATAGCTTCTTTGTCTTCATCATATTATAAATAAAATTAGCAATGCAAATAAATCTAGAAAGCAAATCTAGAAATTAACAAAGGTATTGTGTCCAGAAAAAATCATACTTGATAAAACATTTTTACTTTGGATAAGAAGCAATATTTATCTTCATCAAACTCTTGCAAATAGTTTTATCTGAATATATTTTGCAAATACTTTTTATTTAGCATGTCTGTCAAATTACAAAGACAACAAGAGTATGGAAAGTATCCAAATTATTCTCAATATTTAAAAGTGAATTTAAAGCAAAACCTGGTTTTATTTTTTTTTGTCTGTTATTTTGTGGTTTGCACTGTCAGCACTTAGATTCCAGAAGACTATTTCTTAAGAAAGGGTTAAGTCATTAACCCTATATTTTAGAAAGCAGGGAGTAAATTTGGCCTGCCAACTCTAGAGACTACTACTTGGTCAGAACATATCAAAATATGTCTGGCTAGTAAGCATATTTAAATTAGCTTTATCATGAATAAGTATCAAGTTAATATTCCTGAAAATTAAAAAAAAAATGTACAACCACTTCTCACCATAGAAAGGAATCTGAAGCCCATTTTAGAGATGCAAAAATCAAGGTTCCAGGACACTTACGGACTGGTAGCTAACATCATACCAAAATTTTGCAAGAAAGCTGAATTGTTGTTATAGGCCTAAATAGTAGCACCTCTTCAGGCACACCTAAGTCCATTTATGCCCTTACTGTATCAGTAAAGAGTTATTCAGCACCTAATGTAGACTCTGAACTCCAGCAGGCAGTGGATGATGTCTTGACCCAGTTTTGAAGCACTAGCTACAGGCAGTCAGATCCACCCCTGGAGTAGCAGCTCTGTCTACACTGCTGTGTGTTGCAACTGTGCAATCAGCTATTTATAAAAACAACCATGTTATCGGCCAACAACTGGAATCCTAGTCAGATCCTGTGGGTGGCCAGAAGCAGACAGATTTACCTACTCAAGCAACTGATTCTGTCCATACTCCAGCCATTGCCTTTCACAAGTTCCTACCCTCTAGGATAACTAGCATCCCCAGAGTCACCCCCCTCCCCGAGCCTGCAAAATTATATAACTTAACCAACCCACAGGATTTCTAGGAAGCCTATGTACACCCACCCTACATACCCTGCATGAGCTGTCCCCAATAGCTCTAGCTTGCTGGCACCCCAGTCCAGAGTACAACTGCACGAGTAGTCCTGCATAGCAGCATCCTCTCCTTTGGAGTTATAAATAACAAAGAGCTCTCTCTCTTTCATCTACCCCAGTGTCACTGTGTTTTGTCTTTTATCTCAGCATCAAAAGACTCTTTGAAACACGTAAAATAGAGCAATATGATGTTGAGAAAGACCCACTCCTCATTTAAGAGAGTTTTCGTACTTATTGGGAAGATGGAAAAATAACCCATCGCTCTTAAGCCAGGAGATTCTTAGCTCCAAGTCAAGACTTTAGAAGTTAGTCAGATGCTAAGTCTGAGAGGCAGGTGGAAGATAGTCCAGAAATAGATTTTAAAAATCACAAGGACTAAGAGATAAAGAGAAAACTCAGTACATTCAGAGAGTATAAGGTGTGTGGGGTGAGGGATGATGTTGAGCCAGGACAGCTCCTGTAGTATATTTTATACCATGGTGAAAAAAGTGGACCCCATGTAGACCAATGGGGAACTATCAATGGTATTAGAAAACTGGCCAGGATCAGTATTCTGTTTTCAAAGATCATTTTGATTGCAATGTGGAGAATGAGTTGGGAATCTTTAATGGGGAGTGCAGCCTGCAGATGGCAGATGCCGGTCAGGAAAGCAGTGATCCTGGCTACGGCACACAGTAGCATGACCTTGAGTGATGCAGGTTGGGTGAAGGGCGTGGCCATGACTCAGATGTGGGAGACAGGGGCCGACTTCACAACACACACATGTAGTTTCCTGATTAAAGGTTTTTAGGGACTTTATTTTTAAACTTGGACATGGCTTTAATATATCCTGTTATCTTTTAGCAGGTATTGGCTCCAGTTCAGAGTTTTATAAAAATGATCTTGTTGAAATCCTTCAGCCTAAACCAAACTTTAATCAAAACCATAGTTTCTTCTGATTCTTCCAATGCTAATTTATACAGTAGTAAAAAAAAATGCTGCCTTAAATTAGCTTTAATCTTCATTTATATCATATCATTTACAATTGAATTAACTTGTTAAATATAATTGATTACAGATCAAACTTTCTAGGGAGTAAATACCTTCTCTCGTTTAAAATGAACAGAAGGAAAATCAAAGTCTTGATGCCAGCAAGTAGAACAAGAGGAAGAAAAGGTTTTTGTATCTTGTATATTCCGCCTATGATTGGGTCACACCATTACTTGCACTCCAACTGACCAAAAATGACTATTCAGCTATGGATAACTGGTAAATGCATGCTAAGCTCAAGGACTCAAAGAATTTGTCTCATTTAAAAATGAATTCTATATACTTGAGAATTTTTGGTTGCAATTAAAATTTTAGCAGGATATCATGTGTATTTTCTTTAAGGATGCAACAGGTTGAGAAATTATGGAAGAATAAAGTACTCTTCCAGGAGTATGGCAGAACATTTTTAGGCTGAGAGTTTATTTGCTATAAATAGCTTTATTATTGAGTGTTTTTAGGCTGGGAGTTCATTTTCTGTAGAGTTGGCCTGCATTCCAACCTAGTCACCTGTATTCTACAGATCACACCCTTTCTTACACTGAGAAACAGCCCTACTGTTCCCAACTGTCTCCTGCTACTCTGAGATCTTCATGTCACCTTGGAGATAATTCATCAGGCAAGAACCATTCGAATGATTGCAGCTAGGTCATTAATCACAATGTAGAATCCATAAATACAACCACATTAATCTGTCCCTTGATAAAAATTTAATCTGTTCTTGGGATAAAAAGTGAGGCACAAATAATTCAAAAATCATATTGCATTTCAGAAGATGAGGGGAAAGGTCTCCAAAAGATAAAGCTGCATACAAAATAAAGAAACCTACTAAGTGCAGGCTTACCATTGAAGAGGGATTTACTCACTCACTTGGCCATGTGCCTGTTTTTCTATATAGGATATCAAGCAACTGCCAGAACCATATTTGATACTAAATAACTAAAAATTTCCAATATATCTGCTCAAAACTTCAAAGAATCAAGAACTAGAATATAGAAGAAAAATGTCTTTCAAGATGGTAATAATATTTTCTGCATGTATCTGTAGTATGGCAAAAGTAGAATTTATGCTGTTATGTGATCTGGATCAAGAGATTTTTTAAAGAATATTAATTTAGGGGCTGGTACCATGGCTCACTAGGTTAATCCTCCGCCTGTGGTGCCGGCATCCCATATGGGCGCTGGGTTCTAGTCCCGGTTGCTTCTCTTCCAGTTCAGCTCTCTGCTGTGGCCTGGGAAGGCAGTGGAGGATGGCCCAAGTGCTTGGGTCCCTGTACCCGCATGGGAGACCAGGAAGAAGCACCTGGATTGGTGCAGGCAGTTGCAACAAATAATGCAGAGAGACTTTGCATACCTTTTGTCTCGTTTTACTCAATAACATCTTGTAAAACAATAGTACAGTATTACAACCAGGATATTGCCATTGATATAATCCACTGACCTTGTTAGAGATATATTTTCTTTTTTAATTCATTCATTAATTTATTTATATAAAGATAATGTATTTCATGTAATCATATATACAATTTTAAACCTGTAATACTGCCCACGTTCCCTCCCTCCTCCTTCCTTCCTTTCTTTATTTTTCTTTTAAATTTTGCAGTTGCATTCTTTCAATTTACTTTATAGCCACAGGTTTAATCCTCCACTAACTGAAGAATTCAACAAGCAGAAAAACCACTGTTCCACAAGAACATAGTTAAGGACTATAAACAATAGGCAAACATAAAGGTGTTAATTTCACTCATATACATAACTTTTTTTGTACTCTGTATATTAGCTACAAATCAAAGAAAACATGATATTGTCTTTTTGTGTCTGGCTTATTTCACTAAGCCTAATGGTCTCCATTTGAAATTATTTGGTCATGAAAGACATTTCATCCTTTCTTCTGGCTGAATAGTATTCCAACGCATTTATATACCACCAGCTGGGTTGATTCTGTATCTTAGCTATTGTGAAATGAGCTGCTATAAACATGGGGGTACAGATAACTGTTCTATATGCTGAGTTCATTTCCTTTGGGTAAATTCCCTGGAGTGGGATGACTGGGTCATATGGTAGATCTGTTTTCAGATTTCTGAGGACTCTCCATCTGTCTTTCATAATGGTTGCACCAGTTCACATTCCCACCAACAGTTTATCAGGGTAACTTTTTCTCCAAATCTTCATGAGCAATTGCTAATTTTTGATGGTAGTCATTCTAACTGGAGCGAGTGAAACCTCATTGTAATTCTTATTTGTATTTCCCTGATGGTCGGTTATCCTGAGCATCTTTTCATGTGTCTGTTGGCTATTTGAAAAATGTCTATTCGTGATTTTTGCCCATTTCTTAACTGGATTATATTTGTTTTATTGTTGTTGAGTTTCTTGAGCTTTTTATAGATCTTGGATATTAATCCTTTAACATTTGCATAATTTGCAGATATTTTCTCCTATTCTGTCAATTGCCCTTACTTTGTTGATGTTTCCTTTGCAGTTTATAAGCTTCTTAGCTTGATGTAGTACTATTTGTCTATTTTTGCTTTTAGTTTCTGTGTTTCTGGAGTCTTATTCAAGAAGTCTTTTCATATGCCAATGTCTTGCAGTATTTCTCTCAAGTTTTCCTCTAATAATTTGATGGTTTCGAGTCGGGTTTAGATCCTTGATCCACTATAAGTTGATTTTTGTTTAGAATGTAAGATAGAAGTCTTCTTTCATATTTCTGCCTACAGAGATTCAATATTCCTAACACCACTTGTTGAAGAGACTTCCTTTCTCCAGAGAGTGATTTTAGTTTGTTTGTCAAAGATTAGTTGTTTGTAGGTACTTAGATTAACTTCTGGGATTTCTAATTTGTTCCATTGGTCCGTGTGTCTACTTTTGTGCCATGCCAGGCTGTTTTGATTATAACTGCCCCATAGTATATCTTGAAATCTAGTATTGTGATACCTCCAGCTTTGTTTTTATCATTTAAGATTGCAAGATCCAAGACTGGGTGGCTTCACAGCTGAATTCTACTGAACTTTTAAAGAAGAACTAATCCCAATTCTTCTTAAACTATTCAAAACAAGTCAAAAGGAGGGAATCCTCCCATACTCCTTCTATTAGGCCAGCATGATCTTAATTCCAAAACCAGAAAAAGATACAACAAGAAAGGGATGAACATAAATGTAAAAATCCTCAACAAAATATTAGCTAATTGAATCCAACAACACATAAAAAGATCATCCTCACAGATCAAGTGGGATTCATCTCACCCAGGAATGTACTGGTGGTTCAACATATGCAAACCAACAAACATGATACATCACATTAACAAACTGAAGAACAAAAACCATTTATTCCTCAATAGATATAGAGAAAGTATTTGATAAAACACAATATCCTGTGGCTGGTACTGTGGCATAATAGGTGAAGCCTCCGCCTGAAGTGCTGGCATCACATACAGCACCAATTTGTGTCCTGACTGCTTCTCTTCTGATCCAGCTCTCTGCTATGGCCGGAAAAACTGTAGAAGATGGCCCAAGTGCTTGGGCCCATGCACCCTCATGGGAGACCTGGCAGAAGCTACTGGCTCCTGGCTTTGGATTCGTCTAGCACTGGCTGTTGTACACATTTGGGGAGTGAACCAGTGGATGGAAAACCTTTCTCTCTGTCTCTCTCTCTTTCTCTCTGTCTCTCTCCATCTCAAATAAATAAATGAAATCTTTAAAAAATGCATTGTCTTTTCAGGATTAAAAAAAAAAAACCTTAAGCAAATTGGATATAGAAGGAACATACCTAAACACAATCAACACAATACGTAACAAACCCACAGCCAGCATCATATCGGACGAGGAAAAGTTGGAAGCACTTCCACTAATATCCGGAACCAGACAAAGATGCCTTCTTTCTTTCTTTCTTTCTTTCTTTCTTTGACAGGCAGAGTGGACAGTGAGAGAGAGAGACAGAGAGAAAGGTCTTCCTTTGCCATTGGTTCACCCTCCAATGGCCGCCGTGGCCAGCACGCCGTGGCCAGTGCACTGCGCTGATCCGAAGCCAGGAGCCAGGTCTTCTGCTGGTCTCCCATGGGGTGCAGGGCCCAAGCACTTGGGCCATCCTCCACTGCACTCCTGGGCCACAGCAGAGAGCTGGCCTGGAAGAGGGGCAACCAGGACAGAATCTGGCACCCCAACTGGGACTAGAACCCGGTGTGTTGGCGCCACAGGTGGAGAATTAGCCTATTGAGCCGCAGCACCAGCAGGATGCCCACTTTCACCATCACTATTCAATATAGTTCTGGAAGCTTTAGCCAGAGTCCTTAGGCAAGAAAAAGAAATCAAAGTGATGCAAATTGGAAAGGACGAACTCAAATTATCCCTGTTTTCAGATGATGTTATCCTATATATAGGGGAACCAAAAGTCTCCACTGAGAGACTACTGGAACTTATAAGGGAGTTTGGCAAAGCTGTAGGATATAAAATCAACACACAAAAATCAATAGCATTTGTATACACAACCAATGCCATGGCTGAGAAAAAAACTTGTAAGATCAATCTCATTCACAACAGCTACAAAAACTTTTAAATAACATTAGGATAAATTTAACCAAGGAAGTGAAAGTTCTCTACAATGAAAATTACAAAACATAAAGGAAAGAAATAGAAGAAGACACAAAAAAGGTGGGAAAATCTTCCAAGTTCATGGATTAGAATTAATATCACCAAAATGTTCATACTACCCAAAGCAATTTACAGATTCAGTGCAATCCCAGTGAAACTGCCAAGGACTTTCTTCCTGGGTCCAGAAAAAAATAACTGAAATTCATATGGAAACTCAAGATACCACAAACGGCTAGAGCTGTATTTTCAATACCTGGTGAACATGTCCCAGACTCAATAC